>NC_056747.1:607593933-607958933 GCF_019279795.1 Protopterus annectens
TACTAATTATTCTTTTTTAATGGCAGCTTCTGTTCTAGACTCTACTAAAAACTCTACCAGTGCTGGTCTTTCATTTAGGACCCCCCATTTCTTTCTCTTTGCCTATACTCTGATATCAATCCTTGATAGGGAAGCCACTCTCTAACCTGCAGTCCAAATAAACTCTTGGCATCTTCACATTCTATTACCTTTCCCTCTCCAGTTATTTGCTCTAAATACCTTGGTTCCTTTGTAGTTTTCCCCAATAAATTCCAGCCCTCTCTTGCCTATTGTTTGAATCCCTAATTGTAGTCTTCCCTATCAGCAGAATAGTTCTTCTATTGTGTATGCTTTATATAACTCATCATCTTCTTCTTCTTCTTCTTTCGGCCTTTTCCCGGTTAGGGGTCGCCACAGCGGATCACCTTGTCCGCACATTAATTGGCAGTGGAGTTTTACGGTGTCGAGTTGCCAGCCCGGCGCCCAACCTTCCACAGAAGGCACACTCACACGCACACCTAGGGCCAATTTAGAGTGTCCAATCCACCTGCAGCATGTCTTTGGGATGTGGGAGGAAACCGGAGCACCCGGAGGAAACCCACGCGACCACAGGGAGGACATGCAGACTCCACACAGAAGGCACCCCAGCCGAGGATCGAACCGGAGAACCTCTTGCTGTGAGGCGGCAGTGCTAACCACTGCACCACCGTGGCCGCCCACTTTATATAACTCATCATAATATTTACAAAAATATTCTGCCATCCATACTGGGTCCCAAGTGTAATAGCATATTCTGTTCTCCTCCTTCAAGCCTTGTATAGTTTTCTGCACTTTTTGCTGCCCCAGTCTTAATAGTTACTTCTGATATTCCGGAGAGTTATAAAATTATCAATCTTTTAATAATTGGCACACAAATTGGTATTTCTTGAATAATAACTTCTCCACCTTTTATTAACCTGCTCCACCTTACCCTTAACTGTCTCATCCCTTCATATAACCAACACTGTGGGCCTAAGAAATCATCCCTCTTTAGCTTTAAATCTTGATTTGATCCTGATATAATCTAAGAAGTATGCAGTTTCATTTCTCTTTTAAACCAATGATTCTTTTTTTCTCTTTTAAAACAATTATTGAAATGATTCTATTGCATAACCACAGTCTAAGTGTCATGTGTTACCCTTAAATGACTTTATATTACTTCCTTACATTAAATAACCAAGGTCTCTTGTTTCAGCAAAAATGTAAGAATCTCCAGTCTTTCCAGAGAAGAGGGGGTTCAACATAGCCATACTACTTCCTAAAACAGCATTGTTAGATAATATAATCATACCTCCTTGATCAAATATACATGATCCATGGTGACAAAATTGTATTCATTCATCCATCCAGCTATAAGAATACTAAGCATATTGTATTTGTCCTAGTTTAGTATCTGAAAAAGAGGAGAGGCTCAAACTTGCACCCGTGTATTTTACCACCCTTGGCAAAAGATGGGCCCTAGGCCTTCCTACTACTTCAAACATACTTGCTGCTGCTCTCCAGTCACTTATATAGACATCGATACCTTCAGGGAAAGCTATCATCACCCTCATCACTCTATGTGATTCTAAATGTATTATCCATAAGCAATGCCCCACTTCAGAGAAGCCATCTGTGGTTAGCTTGACTGAAAGAGGAAAGAAAAGTACAATAATCCGTGGTCAGGCTGGGGAGATGTAACCACAAACGTAGATCATCATGTAATGTTTTTGACAACTTAATTCCCTGACTCATGATTAAACCTTGAAGGTTCACTGAAGTACTCTCATATGAAATCATGCCAGTGGAATGAGGTAAACTGAAACTGCTATGAGACCCAGCAGCCGTAAAACAAGGAATGCCAATGGTGTTGGGATGATAGCTGAAGACTGACTGAAGCCTGCAAGGAAGAGAGTTTGTTCTGGGAAACTGTAACAAGTTGATGAAGAGTGCTCAGCTGGCAGCCCATAAAAATCAACTTTTGTGAAGGCCCCAGGTGTAACTTTGCATTGTTTACTGATATTCTCAAGGACAGGCACAGTTGGAGTAAGTAGTCCTTTATATTTATTAATGACTACTTTATGGTAAAGACTAATAGCCATTCATCTAAATAAGGGAATATCTTGATTCCTCTTAGTCTTGCATGAGCTGTAACTACTTGCCATGTAGTTTGCGAACATATGGGGAGGATGTCGTGAGACCAAATGTCAGGGCTCAGAATAGGTAATGACTGGCCCCTAAGCAGAAAAGCTGAAATGCAGGAACTTGTACACTTTGGAATTTTTTATGTGCAGATTAGCATCCTGTAGGTCTGTGGACCACATTCAATCCCCTTCCCTCAGACAGGAAAGAAAGGCTTGCACAGTGATCATACTGAACAGATTTTCTTCATATAGTAGCTTACTCCACTTAGATCATAGACGGGTCTAATGTCTTGGGCTTTAGGTAGACTAGAAAGAACCTGGACTCTTTTTGGTCTAGTGGGACCTTTTGGATGGCTCTCTTGTGAAGGTGAATATGAAATCTACAGTAACTACAGAATTTCAACTGTATAACAGATCAGCCTGTCAAACATTTGTGTGTGCGTGTAAGACAAAAGTTAGAAATACGTATTCAAAAAAAACTGTCATGTATAACAAGTGGGAACAATAGCTTTTCATCATGACTGCTCTATCTGTAGTATCTTGGAACATAGATGGTCTTAAAAGTATAGACAAAAAGGAAAAAGTACTGGATTATATTAAGAATTGCACAGTGCAAATAGCAATGCTTCAAGAGTCATATCTGGAAAGAAATGAGCATGTGAACTTGACAAAGAAGGGATTTCAGAGTGGATATTCAGCAGTCTATCAGGGACAAAGGAAGACTGCATTAATAATACCAATTGATAGAGGGGGTCCAAAAGTGATAAAAGAGGGAAAAAGACAATAATGTCTGATTTGGAGTAGTAACGGCCTTTGACAAAGGAGGAGGATGTAAAATATATACTACCAAAAACTACTGTGCAGCTTGAAAAAATTGGGGCAGAAGTAATCAGCTTCCAGCAGGGGAATATTACTTATAGGGTTGTGTGACGCCCGTGCACTGGCCCAGCAATCAAGGAGCCTCAATCCTCACCACTAACATCAGTGAGGAGTGTCCATATGGGGAAAAGATAATAAATACACACACAGTAAAGTACAATTTCCCTTAAGAGCACATAGATTTTACAGTCAGTCTAGGGATGGCTTCATCCTTTCTCTCCAGGTCCCCAGTAAGACTCCCCACTGGCACAGCTATAGCATCCAGATCTCAGCCTACTGGGCAAGCTAAAACCTTCAGCACCCTCTCTGTCCAACCAGTGCTTCGTGTCCCAGCCCAAGTAGCTGACACATACACACTTTTACATACGAGTTTATACAACCACATAGACACTCCTGGGGAAGGCTGGCACAGGTTCTCCAGCTGTGGCCCTTTTATCCAGACTATATAGTAGAAATCACTGCCACCACCTAGCTAATATTTATCAGCTACTCAAAGGCCCTTATGAAAGGGTGCCCAATTATACTGTGCAATATTATTATCCAAATGGTAAGTGCAAGCAAACAGTCAAGACTTATTTGGAGTGACTTGGTACAGTATCACTATATACATGCAATGTACTCTTAGACCTTTAATTGTATCTACACAAAACAGCCACAGTTGAAAGGTTTAAAATATTTAATAATAAATAATAAAAACACAAGACAATACTTCTTACTACACAGTGTCAGTCAAGAGTTCAGAGATCACAGAGAACTACTTAAAATAATACAGTACAAAAGTTCTGATATCATAGAAAAACAAACTAGTCTAATCTTCCTATTTCCTAGCTATATCTAAGAGAAAACACAGTTCTAAAATCCTACTTGCATACAGACACAAGCAGAGTGGTGAGTTGAGTGTTCCCAATACAAATGCTCACATGCTCTCATTCTTTATGTCCTTAAATTAATAACACAGTACCACTGACTCATTTCAGATTACATAATTTCTTTCTGGTTCCCAGGCTAACAGACTCTCAGAGGTTAATAGCCCTTTTGATCTTGTAGCCGGTCAGGAACCAGAGCAATAAAATAAATTAGACATGCAAATTCTAGCCATTAACTCTGGCCTCAAAACAATAGGCAGAATGCCTTCATCTAGACATCTAGGCTCCAAGTTTTGACATCAAAGAATTGACTTATCAGCTTTGTTACAGTAGATTGCACTGTTTTTACATTTTTGCAGTTCCACATTTAACACACTTTTTTCCCACTTAAGAGAACAGGCCTGTGGCTTATATTAATATTTACAAATGACAGAATTATCTACAAAATTCTATCTAGCTAGGCTGGCAGCCTTCACCTATCTTCACACATTCCAGCTTGTTTTTCAAGTGACCCCGAGGAACGTTGCTTGAGAGGGTTAGGTCTGTCTGAGTATACCTTACCCCTTTCCCTGTCTTGACAGCCCATCTACGTTGGCAGTGCTGCATTGACATATCATATGCTTGGAACTCTAGGCTCCATCTTAGCAACTTGGCATTTTGTTGGCTGGCTCTGTGTAACCATGTTAGGAGATTGTGATCTGTCACTACAGTGAATTTCCTTCCATACAGATAAGGCTAAAGTTTTGGCAGTGCCCACCCTATGGCTAGACATTCCTTTTCTACAGCTGCATAGCATTCCTCCCTGGGTTGGAGCCTATGACTGACATAAACCACTGGGTGCTCTACTACCTCTGAAGAAATCTGGCTAGGTACAGCCCCCACCCCATGGTTCAAAGCATCCACCTGCACAACAATTTTTTTGTTGTAATCTGGACTGGCTAACACAGGGGGTCCTCCCAAATCCACACTACCTTATCTGGCTTTTTCTTCCTGGTCAGGTCTGTGAGAATAGCAGCTATGGTACTATAACTGGGAAAAAACTTTCTGCAGTACCCTGCTGTCCCTAACAATGCCCTCACCTGCTTTTTGGTAACAGCTGCAGGCCATGCCTGAATGGCTTCTACTTTGGCAGGTTCTGGCCTGATCTTACCACTTCCTACCCTATGTCCCAAGTAGGAGACTTCTGCCATACCCACCTGACATTTGCTGGGCTTAATGGTCAACCCTGCCCTCTGCAGTCTGCCCAGCACCTCCCTGACATCCTGAAGGTGCTCTTGCCAGAAATGGCTGTAGATGGCAGTATCATCTAGCTAAGCAAGGGCAAACCTTCCTGCTCCTGCTAGGATATGATCTACCAGCCTCTGGAAAGTTGCTGGGGATTTTTCATCCCAAAGGGCATCTTTGTGAACTCATACAAGCCAACAGGAGTCACAAAGGCTAACTTCTCTTTAGCACTGGGAGTCAAGGGCACCTGCCAGTAACCCTTGGTAAGATCAATGGTTGTAAGATACTTAGCCCCACTCAGCTGCTCTAGGGCCTCATCTATCCTAGTCATATGGTAGGCATATGACTCTGTGTGATTATTTAATTTCCTGTAGTCCACACAGAACCTGGTGCTGCCATCCTTCTTTGGCACCAGCACCACTGGGGAGGCCCAGGGACTGTTGGACCCCTGAAGCACCCCTAGTTCCAACATCTCCTGTATCTCCTCCCTCATAGTCTGTTTGACTCCCTCATGCACCCTACAAGGGACCTGCCTAATAGGCCTTTGGGGTCCTGTATCCACCTGATGGTGCACCCTGGTTTCCCAGTGAACATGCCCCCAAACTCCTGTTACACTGCTTGGATTTCTTGAACCTGGGTAGGAGATAGCTGCTGAGGTGTCAGGCCGAGCCTCACTGAGGAGATCAGTCACCAGATCTCCCTCAGACTCCTCCTGTAATCTACTGCAAATCCTCAGCACAAGGGCCTCCCTATCATGGTAAGGTTTCATCATGTTAACATGGTACAGTTTGTGCCCCTGCCTCCTGCCTAGCAGTTCCACCATGTAGTTAACATCACTTACCTTTCTTACCACCTTGTAGGGTCCCTCCCAAGCTGCTTGCAGCTTGCTGTGCCTGACAGGAATGATAACCATTACCTGCTGCCCTACAGCATACTCTCTAGCTCGAGCATTCCTGTCATACCACACATTTTTTCTGTTGTTGGGTTACTGCCAGGTTCTCCTGGGCCAAACCCATGAGTACCCAGAGCCTTTTCCTGAGGTTTAGGACAAATGCCACAACACGCTCCTTGTGAGATTCACACTCACTTTCTCATTCATCACAAATTAAATCTAAAGTTACCCTCACCTTACGCCCATACAGCAACTCAAAGGGTAAAACACCTGTGGATTCCTGGGGAACCTCCGTAAGCAAACAGATGGGGCAAATATTTGTCCAACTTTCTCTTAAACTGGTCAGCAAATGCCCATAGCATGGACTTGATTGTAGAGTTTAACCTCTCAACCAGACCATTAGTCTGGGGATGGTAGGGGGTGGCCTTGAGGTACTTCACCCCACAGTACTTCCACAGGCAAGCCAGCAGGTCTGACATGAAATTGGCACCTCTGTTAGTCAGTGTTTCTATTGGGAAACCTACCCTGCTGAAAATCTTTAACAAAGCATTCGCCACCTTTTCTGCCTCAATGGAGGACAGAGTCAGTGCCTCAGGGTATCGTGTAGCATAAACCACTACCACTCGGATATACTTTTTCACTGTGGAACTTGGGGTACTCAGAGGCCCCACAATATCCATAGCTACCCTCTGAATTGGCTCCCCAATCACAGGCAAAGGCATCAAAGGAGCTTTCACCTTGTCTACTGCCTTGCCTACCTGTTGGCACTGCTCATAGGTCCTGCAGTACCCTGTTACATCTCTGGAAATTCCAGGCCAATAGAAGTTCTGTGTAATACGTCTCTTTGTATGCTTTATGCCCATATGATCTGCAAAGTGAATATTATGGGCTATGCCTAGAAGCACCAGATGGTAGGCTCAAGAGGGTCTATATTAGAACACCGAACTTTCAAAATTTCGAGTGTTCTAATATCGACCAATTTTCAGCGAACGCTGAAAATATTGAAGAAACAGAAAACCGAATTTTTTCCTAGGGAAAGAATTTGGTTGTCCATTTCTGTTGCTTCGGTATTTTCAGCTCTGTGGTGGAAAGTTACGGGTCGGGTTCAGGTAAGTGTGCGATTGTGTGGACGTGAGGGTTAGGGGGGGTTAGGTGAGTTAGGGATAGGGCACGGGTGAGGTAAGTGTGCGATTGTGTGGACGTGAGGGTTAGGGCGGGTTAGGTGAGCTAGGGTGCGGGTGAGGTAAGTGTGCGATTGTGTGGACGTGAGGGTTAAGGCGGGGTAGGTGAGGTGGGGTTAGGGCGCAGGTGAGGTGACTGCGCGATAGTGACGGACCTTAGGGTTAGGGTTTGGATAGTTAGTGGTGTATGCATAGTTTAGTGTATGGTTAGACGTAAGAGTTTAGGTGTATGTGTGTAGACTGCTGTTTCTTTGGTGTGCTTGTGTTGTGTGTATGTGTTTTGGAACAGCTAATTTTTTTCCCTAGGAAAAAATTCGCTGTTCTGAATGTTCAATGTTTTTAATTTTCAATTCATAGGGTTCGATATTAGAACACTCGAAATTTTGAATGTTCGGTGTTCTAATATAGACCTGGCTCAAGGTACTACCAACTGCTGTACGCCCTCACCTTCTAGCCCTCCCCCTCAGGGGTCTAGTCTCTATACAGTAACCATTTGTCCAAGTATAAAGAGTCCCCCCTTCCCTTGAGAATCAGGTGCCTTTCTAGCTACCTCCCTCAGGCTTTGCAATGTAGGGTCTGAGAGCTGAGCCTGTCTCAACTCTTTCTTTGTAACCCTTCCCAGGTCCCCTTCCACAGGAAGTCTGGCATCCTCTGACAGTAGGTCCTTACTGTCAGCGTGGGTACTGTTACTCACAT
The DNA here is from genome assembly GCF_019279795.1 of Protopterus annectens. NCBI lineage: Eukaryota > Metazoa > Chordata > Ceratodontiformes > Protopteridae > Protopterus > Protopterus annectens. The sequence continues at coordinate 607,601,813 of NC_056747.1, forward strand.
CTACCTTTTCAGGCACTCTGTCCAAGGGAACATCAGTACCCACAAGCAGCTGTGGCTCACTTTCAGTCTCACTGCTACAGAGTACCTCTCTCCCTGAAGTAACCACCTCACCAGTCCTGGCTGCAAGTATGCAGTCTGTATGGGTCTCCCCCAGGCGACCAGACCCACATGCTTGTCTCATAGCCTGACTGTGTGTAACTGCATAAACACATGGTACTGCCTCATCCAATCCTTCCCTATCAGGACATCTGCAGGATGGTAGTTTGGTACCTCTGTTGTCTCAAAACAACCTACTACTGGGATTTTGTCTTTCCCACTTACTGGCTCTCACATTTTGTTCCCCAACTTGCCTCTGTGGACATCTATATGCCATATGGCCCCACTGATTGCATTCAAAACATTTAACCCTAGGTCCGGGACATGTATCTGGACTAGTGGCTTCCCCTTCTACTGGCAGATTTTGTTGGGGTAGTCTGTGCTGCGTGCCATGGGTTCCTTTAGACCCATGAGCAGTACTAGGGGTCCCTTTCCTGTACAGGGATCCCCTGCTTGCTAGGTATAGATTTCACTTCTTCCCCAACTCATCCGAAGTAGCACATTGTCTATCAGCTAACCAGATCCTCATGTCCTCAGGCAGAGTGCTAAGGGCTTGTTCCCTCACCAAAAGGTCTGCCAGCCCTTCAGAAGTGGTGACCTGACATCCACTCACCCACCTATGAAAATAAGTGCTCAGTTCAGCAACATATTCACACACCCTTTCATATGCCTTGCGTCTATGCTCATGAAACGTTTTCCTATACATTTCAGGTGTTAGCTTAAACAATTCTAACAAGTAGGTCTTAACTGTAGTATAATTAAAATAGTCAACTTTAGACATTTTAGACAAAGCAGTTACAGCTTTACATGGAGTAAGGGGGTCAGGAACCATACCCAGAGCCTTTGGTCAGCATCATACTGTTTGCATACCCTCTCAAACACATGAAAGAAACTATCAAAAATATCCCCCTCTTTAAAATGTGGAAGGAATTTCCTGACCTTTTGTGCTTCTGTGGCCCAGTTACTCCCTTCCCCATTACTACATGACTCTGGCGAAGAGTCATCATCTTCTTCTCATGCTGCCTCTGCCTCTCCTTTTCCTGAACTCCCAGGCATAGCAGTTTCTCATTCTCCTCACATTCTAGATGCCTCAGTCACTCAGCTGTTTTTGCTACTAAATGCCTGGCCTCCAACTCAAGTCGCTTTAGCTCCAGATGAATTTTTAAGTCCAATGCAGAAAGGTTGAGCTGTCCATTCTCTGAGAGTGGTACATCTCCACTGCCAGTCTGAATGTCCTCCTGGTTGCTGTTTTCTAATGCAGCTGTGACAAAAGCTGCAATCATGTCTGCCTTAATCAGGTTTCCATGCACCAGTCCCCTAGCCTGGCATATCTCAGCCAGCTGGCTTCTTGTCAGCTTTCCATACTCCTCTGCTGACATGCTGCCTCTGCTCTCCCTGACTGACTAAGAAGACAAAAGAAATAAAACAATTGTGATATGAACTGAGTATTCACTGCATAGCTGATTTAGCATACAAAACACCTTCAGTGATCACTGTACACAAGCAACAGGAATTCACTCTACCCACACCACTATACGCCAAATAGTATTTGCCAACCAATTAATATGTGATGTGGATATCCCACCACTGCCAAACAATATGTGAAGCCCGTGCACTGGCCCAGCAATCAAGGAGCCGCAATCCTAACCACTAACACCAGTGAGGGGTGTTCATATGGGGAAAGGATAATAAATACACACACAGTAAAGTACAATTTCCCTTAAGAGCACACAGAGATCACAGTCAGTCTGGGGCTGGTTTCTCCCTTTCTCTCCAAGTCCCCAATAAGACTCCCCACTGGCACAGCTATAGGGTCCAGATTCTAGCGCAGTGGGCAAGCTAAAACCTCCAGCACCCTCTCTGTCTAACCAGTGCTTCATGTCCCTGCCCAAGTAGCTGACACACACACACACACACACACACACACACACACACACACACACACACACACACACACACACACACACACACTTTGGGATAAGAGTTTATGCAACCACAGAGACACTCCTGGGGAAGGCTGGCATAGGTTCTCCAGGTGTGCCCCTTTTAACCAGACTATACGGTAGAAATCATTACCACCATCCAGCTAATATTTTTCAGCTACTCAAAGACCCTTATGAAAGGGTGTCCAATTATACTGTGCAATATATCTGAATGGTAAGTGCAACCAAACAGTCAAGACTTATTTGGAGTGACTTGGTACAGTATCACTATATACATGTAATGAACTCTTAGAGCTTTAATTATATCTACACAAAACAACCACAGTTGAAAGGTTTAAAGATATTTAATAATAAATAATAAAAACACAAGACAATACTTCTTACTACACAGTGCCAGTCAAGAGTTCAGAGATCAAAGAGAACTACTTAAAATAATACAGTAGAAAAGTTCTGACATCACAGAAAAACAAACTAGTCTAATCTTCCTATTTCCTAGCTATATCGAAGAGAAAACACAGTTCTAAAATTCTGCTTACATATAGACACAGGTAGAGTGGTGAGTTGGATGCTCTCAAGACAAATGCTCAAATGCTCTAATTTTTTCTGTCCTTAAATTGATAACACAGTACCACTGATTCATTTCAAACTGCATCATTTCTTTCTGTTTTCCAGGCTAACAGACTCTCAGAGGCTCATAGGTATGTACTAGGCTATCGGCCCAAGGGCCTATGTAAGCCTAGCCAACAAGGTTCCTTAGCTTACGCCACCCAAGAAGGTTATTTTCCTGTGCCACTGTCGAGCAGAGAAACAGAATTGATCCCCGGGGTGTATTTCATATTTCCCATCCACTCATCAAGAATTTTCTTGAAGAGTGCTAATGAAGAACTTTGCTTGACATAGATGGTTAGCCTGTTCCAAAGTATGGGAAGTCTCTGGAACAGGAATCTATCCCTCCAGCATGTCCTGTTTATTGTGGTGACAAGGTTTAGGTCCCTAGAGTGTGTAGCTCGGAGGGATTGGGATTTCTTTAGGTGTAGCATATCCAACAGCTCTGGGTTTGACATAGCTTTATATGTTAGGCAGAGATCACCTCGGAGTAGGCGACATGCTACGGAGTAAAGCTGGAGTTTTTTGAGGCGGTCAGTGTACGGCATTTGTAGACCACACAAAATGAAAATAAACTGGTTAACACAAACCAGCCAGCGATGCAAACACAGTATTTAGATTTTGTATTTAAATGTCAAGTTCATTGTCTTTGAAGTTGGGGCACTGACTCCTTCAAAAGCGCTCACTATTAAACTGACTGTGTTTGCATCGCTGGCTGGTCTGTGTTAACCAGTGTAGGGCATTTGTTTGAGGCCAGTAACCCTCTTTGTGAGGTACGTCTGTGGCCTTTCCAACTGCTGCAGATGTCTTGTGAGGCACATTCCAAAAGGGGCGTTGTACTCTATAATGGGTCTAATGAGTGTCGAGTAGAGGGGAACAATAACCTCTTTTTTCCTGGATGAGAACTCTTTTATGATAAGGTGTGCCACGTAGAAGGACTCCCTGACTATTGTGGCGATGTGACTATCAAAGGAGAGATTACTGTCCACCTGGGTCCCAAGGTCTTATCACACATTCGGTGTTAAGTAGATTGCTGCCTATGTGGTAGTTCATGGGTACAGAGTTTTTACCAAAGGGGATGACAATGCACTTTTTGGCATTGAGCTTGAGGCCATGACTCTGAGACCAGGCATCTGTCTCAGCGAGACCCTTCTGTAGGATGTCCACATCATTTGGGGACTTGACTATGGCTCTTAGTTTGCAGTCATCTGTGAATGTTGTTAACCAGTGGCCTTCTGTGTTAGCCTGTACTTCAGAGAAGTAGATACCAAAAAGGAGAGGTCCCTGGACTGAACTCTGTGGTACTCTACTTACCACTGGATTGAGGTCAGATTTGGAATCTGCAACTTTTACAGTGTGGGTTCATCAGTGAGCCAGTTGGCAACCCATCTTGTGACGTAGGGATTTATACCTAGTTTAGTGAGTTTAGCTATAATTCCAGAATGGGGGATGGTGTTGAAAGCCTTGGCGAGGTCAAGATAGGCTGTGTGAACGACTTAACCCCATCTACGGCTTTGGTGACTGCCTCAAAGAAGTCGATCAAGTTCAGGAGGCATGATCTGCCTTTCACAAACCCGAACTGGGTGGGATCCAGAGTTTGGAGGTTACCAATATCTTTGTTTATGAGTTCCATTATGATACGTTCCAGGCTCATCAGGCTAATAGGGCGATAGTTCCTGGGATCAGTGGCAGCTCCCCCTTTGTGGAGTGGGATAACTGTTGCTGTGCACCATTCAGTGGGCACAAAGCCTGACTTGAGGCCATTATTGAACATAATGCTTAGGTGGGGAGCCAGCTCGTTCTGAAGTTCGTGTAAAACACAGCCTGGGATGTTGTCCGGTCCCATGGATGCTGTGTTTTTGGCTTTAGAGAGTGCAGCTTTTACCTGCGTAGTTGTGATTACAGGGACTCTGCATTCTTCCTGTATAGCTATGTGCCCTTTAGGGGATGAAGCGAGGGGGTAAAGTTAGCACTGAACCTATCTGCCAGGGTGTATGCAATATCAGTTGGTGCAGTAATTTTCGTGTCGTTGTGCTGTAACTCAGAGCAGATCTGGGTGTTGTCATCGAGATTCTTAACATAGCTATAGAATGCTTTGTGGTTGTCCTTAGAATTAGTGGTGATTTTGTTTTTGTAGCTAGCTTTGAAGGATCTTATAAGGGATCTCACCTTCTTACTGAGGCTGACCAGGGAGCTACTACACTCATGGGATTTTACTCTCTTTTGCAATAGTTTCTTCCTTCTGTTGTACAGTTTGTTTATGGGAGGGGACCACCAGATTGGCTTCCCTTTTTTGGAGGATAGTGCCTTGGTTCTGTTTGGGAATAGCACAACCCATGGACTCGTGTAAGTGTTTATAGAGTGCATTTGTGAAGGATTCAGCAGTTGTAACTGTATTGTCCATCTGCATGGGTGTCATGAAGTTCACCACTTCTGTCTTAAGAAACATGAAGCTGACTTTGGAGAATTTTTTTACCGTGGTTTCCTTAATGAGGGCGGGATGTGGATATCAAGGGTGATTAGCTTATGGTCGGATCGGACCAACGAGGAGTTGACTTCAGGTGTGGAACACCGGTCACTCATGCTGGTCATGACTAGGTCTAGGACATTGTTGCCCCTGGTGGGGGTGTGGATAAATTGATCCAGGGCATTGGAGTGTATGAATTCCAGAAAGCGTTGAGCTAAGGAGTTGGTACATGTGTAATTCTCCCAGTTAATGGTGGGGTAGCTGAAGTCGCCCATTATTAGGGTGTTTGGTACAACCCTAATATTTTCCAGTACATCAAGAAAAGAGCAGTGGGAATCCTGGGGCATGGTGGGGGATCTGTAGCAAGCTACAATTTGGATTGCGGTTTTGCCCAGAGTTAGTTGCACTTGAATAACCTTGGTTGCATTATGCTGAGCAACTAGCCTGGAGGTGTGGATATCCTTAATGAATATGGACACACCTCCGCCTTTGGTGTTTCGGTCCAGGTTAAATGGCCGAAAAGTGTGGTATGAGTTATAGCCTGATAGTGCAGGGGTGCTCTCTGGAGCCCTGAACCAGGTCTCAGTCACTGCACAGATATCGATGTTCCCCATTTTAAGGAGTGCTTCGAGTGAGTGCATTTTGAGATTTACACTTCTAGCATTGAGTAGCATTACCCTCAGTTGTTGCTTGCCTGTTCCTGTTATGGTGGTGAATTTGTCATTTGAACCTTGCTTAAAAAAGGCACTATAGGGGCAGCAAGAGCCTTAGCCAGTATCCAGAATCCCAGGGGCGACAGGTGCAGGCCATCTCTGGCAAAGCATCGTGGTCTGTCGGCCATGTTATCCCAAGCAGACAGATACTGGATCCCCTTAGAATGACACCAGAAACTTAGCCAATTGTTGAAGTCAATCATTTTGTCCTTGTACTGCAGTATCATTCTGGGTGATGGCAGAATGCTACTCAGGGCTAGGGTCATACCTGCCTGGGCTACAAGATCGGAGAGCTCTTCCATGTCTCTTTTCATGTAGTCCAGGGAGGTAGCCTTCACCTATCCTCACAGTGGGGTCTAGAACTTGATTTGCAACAGTGAATATGTATGTGGGGGGTCTAGAAGGGAAAATATAACCAAAGAAGGTAGATTTCTGAAGACATTTAGGAAAATATTTGGTATGGAAGACTTGAATTCACGAGGAGGAGCTCAGACTGAATTTAAATTTTATTCTCCAAGGTACAATAACTAGGACAGATTGGATCAAAATTATATTTCACAGGAACTTGTGCATTTAATTGAAAAATATGACATGCAATACCATTTCAGATCATGCACCAATAAAAACAAAGATAAAAATGCAGGGTAACGAAGTAAAAATGAGACACTGGCACTTTACCACTTATCTGTTGAAAGTAGAGGAATTTAAGGAATGGGTAGTGGAAATTATTAAAGCATTATTAGGGAAGATAGACATTTCTTCAGAATGAATAGCTGGTGAGAGGGATAAAATGAAAATGGAGTTTAAAAATAGGGTAGAAATAAAAAAGAAAGATATATGGTTAAGAAGTAATAGGAATTATTTAAAGGGGATGACCGAGACTTTTGGCTTTTCATGGTTATGGGTCGCCACAGCGGAACTCCGGTCCGCTCATGATTGGCAGTGGAGTTTTACAGTGCCAAGGTGCTAGCCCGACACCCAACCTTCAACGAAGGCACGCCCATTCACGCTCGCAACTACCTGCATGTCTTTATTGTCACTCGACCAGAGGGAGGACATGCAGACTCCACACAGAAAGTGCTCCAGCCGAGAATCGAACGGGAGAACCTCTTGCTGTGAGGTGACCACGCTAACCGCTGCACCACCACGGGATGACAAAGAATAAAATAATGCAGAATAAGGGGAATCTCACAGAGCAAGAACAGGAACAACTGCAGAATGCTAAATAAGTTTAGAAAGACTGCCAACTTTTTTTGATAACTCCAGACACAAAAACATTTAGTGCAGTGACTTAGGCAACAGAAAGTAGAAAGGGTGTTGCTAAAGTTAAGAAGCCTATAGCAAGTAAATAATCAGAGATGTTATATAGGTATTGGAGATATTTTGAAAATTTTATGCAAATTTGCATAAAGCAGAGGAATGTGGAAATCAAGAAAGAGCACAAATGGAAATATTTATGGTAGACTTAATTATGCCAAGATTAGAGGAAGATGAGACTCAAAATCTAGCAGTTAAGACAGAAGAAGATGAAATAAAAATTGAAACTTGGAAATTGAACTGTATAACAAAAGAAGGAAGCTACTGCAAGACAGAGCAAAATCCCATAAAGGGAAGGCATCTCTGACCAGCACTAGCAAAAAACTACGTTCATTCATAAAAACATCCAAGGCCAACTTTGAGAGAAAAATCGCTAAGGACACTAAAGATAACCATAAGGCCTTCTTCAGCTATGTTAGAAACCTGGGAGGAAACCCTCAGATATGCTCAGAGTTAGTTCATAACGACAAAAAATACACTGAACCCACAGATATTGCCAACATACTGGCAGCCAGGTTCAGTGCAAACTTCTCCCCTCCCTCACCCCCAAAAGAAGAAATAGTTATCCCAGCTGAATGTAACCTCCCCTGTCATCTCAGATGTCCAGGTGAGAGCCGCTCTCAGCAAAGCTAAAAACACAGCATCTATGGGACTGACGGTATCCTGGGTTGCGTGCTACGTAATCTCCAAGAGGAGCTAAACCTGCACATAAAAATGCTGTTTAACCTTAGCCTTACTACAGGATATGTACCTGAACACTGGCATACAGCAACAGTGGTCCCACTCCACAAAGGAGGCTCCTCTACAGACCCTGGAAACTACCGCCCCATAAGCTTAACCAGCCTGGTCTGCAAAGCTATGGAAAGAATCATTATGGAACTCATAAACAGAGACATCGGGGACCTACAGACACTTGATCCTACCCAGTTCGGCTTTGTAAAGGGCAGATCCTGCCTTTTGAACCTGGTTGACTTTTTTGAAACAGTCACTAGAGCCATTGATGAGGGCAAAGCAGTCCATACAGCCTACCTGGACTTGGCTAAAGCCTTTGACACAATACCCCACTCAGGCATCATAAACAAGCTCAACAGCTTAAATGTAAACCCATATGTCACAAGATGGGTTGCAAACTGGCTAAAGGACAGAACCCATAAAGTCAAAATCGCTGGAGCTATGTCAGACAAAGCCAGTCACAAGTGGTGTCCCACAGGGCTCTGTCCTGGGACCCCTACTGTTCGGCATTTATTTCTCAGATGTGAAAGCAAACACGGGAGGGTTATGGCTGACAAAGTTCGCAGATGACTGCAAACTAGGCACCATAGTCGATACACCAGCTGACACATGCATCCTACAGAAAGGCCTTACTGAGACGGACAACTGGTGCCGAAGTCATGGCCTTAAACTAAATGCCAAAAAATGTATAGTCATCCCCTTTGGGAAAAACAAAGTACCCACAAATTATCACATAGGCAGTAACCCATTGAGTATGGAAAAAGTAATCAGAGACCTGTGGACCCAAGCTGACAGTGACCTCTCATTCGACACCCACGTTGCCAAAGTGGTTACAAAGACCTTCTACCTTGCCCACCTTATCATGAAGGGATTCACATCCAGATCAAAGGAGGTAATTGTACCCCTATACTCCTCCCTTATCAGGCCCATGATTGAGTACAATGCCCCATGTACCTCACCCGGCACCTGCAGCAGCTGGAGAGACCCCAAAAGAAACTCACCAAGAGGATCAAGGGCCTCCAACATATGTCATATGCTGCCAGACTAAAGAAACTCCAGCTCTATTCAGTAGCATACCGCCTACTCAGAGGTGATCTATGCCTGACGTACAAGGCCATGTCCAATCAGGAATTGATGGACATGCTCCATCTCAAAAAATCCAAATCCATCAGAACCACGAGAGCTAAAGATCTAAACCTCAGCACAAATATGAATAGGACATGCTGGAGGGACAGATTCATAACTCAGAGGCTTCCCACACTCTGGAACAGGATCCCAGTTCATGTTAGGCAGAGCCCCTCACTGACTCTCTTCAAGAGAAATCTTGACGAGTGGATGGGAGATCGTAGATTTACCCCGGGGGTCATCTCTGTGTCACTACTAGACAGAGGCACAGTAAACTAAATCTATACTTTTGTACCATTACATGGGGTGGTGAAAGCCACATACACTATGGCTAGGCTTATAAATGCCCTAGGGCAGATAGCCTAGTACTAAACTATGAAACTATGAAATGTATAATCAATCTGCAAGGAAGTCTCCAGGAACAGATGGTATTCTTATGAAAGTTTGGAAGCTAGGAGAGAAGAAGGTGATGAAGATTTGGAAGATTTTGCTTAATAATATTTTTAAAAGAGGGGATGTACCAGCATTTTGGAAGAAAGCTTTGTTACCCCAAAGAGGGTGAAGACCCAAAAGACCCAGCCTCATATAGATCCATTTCAATTTTAAACTATGGTTATAAAGTTTTTATGTGTATACTAGCTAAAATAATGGCAAAGATATTACCAAAATTGATAGATGTGGATCAATGTGGTTTTGTAGAGGGGGAGGTAAACATCTGTCAACATTAACTGAACAATGATAATTCACACCGAAGCAGAATGCAATAAAATACAGTTATTTTTGGTGGGTCTTGATGCAAAGAAAGCATTCAACAGAGTAAGCTAGGATTTTATGAGTAGGACGACGGAAACATTCAGATTCTCTATCAGGGACTAATATAAAAGTATAGGCAAAGAGAAAGAGACTTGGGAGTCCAAAGTGAATACCTGCCCGGATAGATTTTTTTAGTCTTATCTAGAACAAATGCTGCTGTTAAAAGGGGAATACTTAGTATGTAATATAAAACATTGCGTGATAACTATAAGAATCAATCAGAAGGGGTAGAAATGATTGTGAAGAGACTGGAAATGCAATTCACAAGGGAACACTGGGAGGACATATGTATGGCCCCCAAGTATGCATAGATTTCCATCAGGTTTAAGATTTTTTGCTTGGAAGAGTTTGCATAGGTATTTTAGACTCCAAGCAGGCTTCAAAGAATTTCTCCTCAAGTGGATAGCAAATCTTGGTGGTGTGATGGGGAAGAAAGACGTAAATGGAAACATGGCTTTTAGGAGTATAATAAGTTGCCATAAATTGTCAGATGTAAAAACTGTTTACAGAAGACTCTACCAGATATATTTGGTCAAACAAATAGCTGTAACCAAGAAAATGATTCTTTTGAACTGGAAGCAGGATCTGACTGGATTAGACATAGTCAAGCCTTATTAATTTTAATTCTGCTGGCTGCCAAAAAGCAATTACTAGAATTTGGAAATCAAAATCTAAACCAACTGTATTAGAAGTACTGAATATTGTAAAAGAGATAAAAGAACTACAAGAAGGATCTTTAAAAAATGGAATGAGCAAATTACACAGAAATAAATGGAATTTGTGCGAACAATACATGCATACTAATATTCAGAAGGAGAAGGAGTGAGGTTTAAAGGAAACCTGGCAGTGAGTGATTTATGCAATGGTGGACTGAAAGACGGTTGATATAAAAGAAAGAGAAGATATAATTTACAATGTGTATAAACTGACAAAATGTTAATATAGTTTGTTTTCTTTTTCTATAAATGTTATGTCTGCCTATGTCTTAAGAGATATTTTAATAAAAATGTTTACCAAATTGACTGCACCCAGTCAGTTTGTCAACATGTAAAAGTGGTCAACAATGAGAAAACAAAATCAGCTTAACAACTTTACAGATGCTTGAATGAATCTTTGTAAATGTCACTCAGAACAGAATGTACAGGATTCTCCTGGCTAACTGCCTTCAGTTGCAGACGTCTTGTCTTTCACTGACAGCATTCGCTAATGAAAAAAAAAAACAAAATCCAATATATCTGTAGATGCAGCATTTTTCATGGCTTTCATCATTTTGTCATATTTTTCAAGAATATTTACATAGAAAAATAGTTTGTAGCCTAAGCCAATGACATTAATCTAGACACCCATCCTTGTATAAACAAGGGAAATTATCATCTTAATTCTACATATGATATAAACTGCACACTTTTACACTCCACCCCCACCCAAACAGCCCAAGGTTACATTATTATATTAACTTAAACTTGCTTCTGGCCAGCATTTCTTCTCATTACACCATAATACCTAAATTTGTTACAACTAAAATAGTACTAGATTACTTTCATATAGTTAACATGTACAACAGTCACTGAAAAGACTCCATCCTAGCTATATACTATACAAAAAACAAAAAATCAACCACCACAGTCCACAAGCGCAAATAAATCCAATCCTTAAGGTACGAAGAAGGTGCTTTATTCAACGATATACAGCAATATAACGCTCAAACCACGTTTTTGTCTCCAACTTTATCAATACACTCACATATAAAAACTAAACCTGTATATATATCCCAAAACTCCCTCCAAATGAATTAATTATCCAATAAAAACATTTCAGTGATTTAAGTGGTTTTAAAAAACAGTGGAAAGCAAGTAAACATTCATTAATTATTAAAGTAATTGATAAGTGGTGTTTGTACATACTAGCTTCATTTAGATATCTGTTTAAATGCATAATAAATATATAATAAGTATATGTTTCATTCAAATCATACAAATATTTAAAGACAGACCATGGAATTACACATTTCATATACAATGCAATAAATACATTTAACCTGATAGCACCATCTAGTGGCTACTTTGGAGTAATCAAATTTATGTAGGAATAAATTAATTTAATAAAAAGTGCGTGCTTGAAATAATTTAAAATACTTAGAATGTATTAAAATATATAAGTATATGGAAAAATGTAGTGAGTCACAATACATATATGTTAATATTTGAGTAATTTCATTTAATGATGTAACAAAAAGAATATAGACTTTTAAAACATACTATAAGTCACTGCCTATAGTTTTGCAGCCCTTAACTTTAGTACAGGTGTAATAGAGAGCATCTCATTGAGCCCAAGACTTTTTCCAGCATCTAAAACCACCTGCCAGTATAACTCTCTATACTCAATCTGAGTCTCCCACATGCCACCTCTTGGGTTAGTAGGTATAACATCTAAAACAAAGAATTCAAAATTCTGAGAACCACATTTTAGTGTATGTTTGTATAGCGCATTTGTGTCATTTTTAACTCTGATATCATATAGGTGTTCATAGATTCTTTGTCTGAGTTTCCTCTCACTTTTACCTATATAAAAAGACCCACATTTTTTACAAGTTGCGATATAAATGATTCCTTTTGTTTCACAGTTTGCAAAGGTATCTATAAACAATTTCCTATTTCTGGCTTGCAAAAATGTGTGGTCACTCCGTGTTACATATGCACAATACCTGCATCTACCACATTTGAATAAACCTTTCTTTGTGGTTCTACTCAACATGTTACCACTTTTTGTTGCAAATCTATTTTCTACAATATTTTTAATTGTTTTGCCTTTTCGGTATGTGCAAGTAAGTTCCTTGTCAAAAATACCTTCCAAATCAGAGATCTTAGAGAAATTCTTCCATTCCTTTAAAAAGATCTTTCTGATTGAATTTGAATTTCCATCAAATGTAGTAATTAAACCTGGGTCATGTTCCCCAATGCCAGTGTTCATTGTGTTTTCCTTGTTTGTGGTATCAGTTTTACCTAAAATCGGTGCAAACTTGTCTATTCTTTTTTCTTTTACTTCTTCTAGAATAGAGTTAAATAGGTCATGTGGGTATCCCCTGTTGTTGAAGAGACCCCTCAGGTGTTCAACTTCTTCAGAGAATACAATATCCTCAGAAGTCATCCTACTTGCACGCACCAGTTGTCCTTTTACCACCCCCTTCTTTTGATGAAAGGGGTGGCAACTGGAAAAGTGCAAGTAGGAGTTGGAAAATGTCTCTTTCCTGTGAATTCTAGAGGTGAAATTGCCAATTTTCTTACCAATTTTTATGTCCAAAAATGAAGCTCTTCCTCATTAAAGTTGGCTGTAAATTTTAAAAAACTAGAGGTGTTATCTAAATACTGTTTAAAATTATCAAAATCATTCCTGGTACCATTCCAGATGAAACATAAATCATCTGAGAATCGAGTGTATAGCACGCAATTGCCAAAGTGGGGTGAGGTTAGTAGAAATTTCTTTTCCAATATGCCATTACTGTGTTTGCATATATTGTAGCACAGTGGGCCCCCATCGCCACACCTTTGACTTGCCTAAAATATTCACCTTGGAAATAAATAAAATTATTTTGTAAAATTATTTCCATAAAAGTTAAAATGCTTCTAAATACAGTGTGAGTTAATTTTTTGCTATCCACTTGCATTTCTTCAAACCATAACATTCCTATATCATGTGGGATGCTTGTAAAAAGATCTATTACATCCATGGTACCAAATGCTATATTTCTTGAGTATAAATTACCCTTCAATCTTCTTAAAAAATCCCATGAATCTTTTAAAATGTTTGTACTGGTTTCCAGAATATCCTTAGCCTTTTGTTCAACATATTTCGCTAGTGGTGCTGTCACAGAGCCGTCAGCAGATACAATGGGCCTTAAAGGTGGGTCCAAACTGTCTTTGTGCACTTTCGGGATACCAAAAATGCATGGAATTTTAGGTTTTTCTACTTTTAAATACTGGTAAGTGTCTTTATCTATAGAACCTTCCATCAACATATCATATAACATGACCTGAATCTTTTGGTAGGCTATGTTAATCTCATTGATGGAGGCTCTAGTATACTTGTCAGTGTTATTGAGTATCTCCATCATTTTTCCTTCATAAACTATAGTGTCCATTAGCATTATACCCCCACCTTTGTCTGGCTTCATGATTCTTAAACTTTTGTTGTTACAAACTTCTTTTAAAACAGAGCTCTCAGCTTGTGTCAAATTAGAATGTGTCTTTTGATGAAGCAAACTTGTTTTAATTACGTTCTCTACTTTACTTTCAAAATTTCTCAGTTGTGGGTGTATGGGTGGGTTAAACATACTTTTCCTTTTTAAACATCCTTGAGCATAACCTACATTTTTGTTTTTAAGCATTAGTTCCAAATTCTTTTTCCTTATAAACAGTTTAATGTCAATTAGGAGTCTAAAAATGTCAGTTCCTTTTTTAGGAATAAAAGTAAACCCTTTTGAAAACAATTGGAACCATGCCGTATCTAACTGAATACTGGTGTAATTGAAAATGTTAAAGTCACCAAATGCCCATTTGTTTAAATCCTGAACAATGTTAGGTACTACTTTGTTGTTACTCAGTTCCAATCGTTTTTCTTCCGCTGGTGTGACTGCCACCCCTTGAATGAATCTTTGTAAATGTCACTCAGAACAGAATGTACAGGATTCTCCTGGCTAACTGCCTTCAGTTGCAGACGTCTTGTCTTTCACTGACAGCATTCGCTAATGAAAAAAAAAAACAAAATCCAATATATCTGTAGATGCAGCATTTTTCATGGCTTTCATCATTTTGTCATATTTTTCAAGAATATTTACATAGAAAAATAGTTTGTAGCCTAAGCCAATGACATTAATCTAGACACCCATCCTTGTATAAACAAGGGAAATTATCATCTTAATTCTACATATGATATAAACTGCACACATTTACACTCCACCCCCACCCAAACAGCCCAAGGTTACATTATTATATTAACTTAAACTTGCTTCTGGCCAGCATTTCTTCTCATTACACCATAATACCTAAATTTGTTACAACTAAAATAGTACTAGATTACTTTCATATAGTTAACATGTACAACAGTCACTGAAAAGACTCCATCCTAGCTATATACTATACAAAAAACAAGAAATCAACCACCACAGTCCACAAGCGCAAATAAATCCAATCCTTAAGGTACGAAGAAGGTGCTTTATTCAACGATATACAGCAATATAACGCTCAAACCACGTTTTTGTCTCCAACTTTATCAATACACTCACATATAAAAACTAAACCTGTATATATATCCCAAAACTCCCTCCAAATGAATTAATTATCCAATAAAAACATTTCAGTGATTTAAGTGGTTTTAAAAAACAGTGGAAAGCAAGTAAACATTCATTAATTATTAAAGTAATTTATAAGTGGTGTTTGTACATACTAGCTTCATTTAGATATCTGTTTAAATGCATAATAAATATATAATAAGTATATGTTTCATTAAAATCATACAAATATTTAAAGACAGACCATGGAATTACACATTTCATATACAATTCAATAAATACATTTAACCTGATAGCACCATCTAGTGGCTACTTTGCAGTAATCAAATTTATGTAGGAATAAATTAATTTAATAAAAAGTGCGTGCTTGAAATAATTTAAAATACTTAGAATGTATTAAAATATATAAGTATATGGAAAAATGTAGTGAGTCACAATACATATATGTTAATATTTGAGTAATTTCATTTAATGATGTAACAAAAAGAATATAGACTTTTAAAACATACTATAAGTCACTGCCTATAGTTTTGCAGCCCTTAACTTTAGTACAGGTGTAATAGAGAGCATCTCATTGAGCCCAGGACTTTTTCCAGCATCTAAAACCACCTGCCAGTATAACTCTCTATACTCAATCTGAGTCTCCCACATGCCACCTCTTGGGTTAGTAGGTATAACATCTAAAACAAAGAATTCAAAATTCTGAGAACCACATTTTAGTGTATGTTTGTATAGCGCATTTGTGTCATTTTTAACTCTGATATCATATAGGTGTTCATAGATTCTTTGTCTGAGTTTCCTCTCACTTTTACCTATATAAAAAGACCTACATTTTTTACAAGTTGCGATATAAATGATTCCTTTTGTTTCACAGTTTGCAAAGGTATCTATAAACAATTTCCTATTTCTGGCTTGCAAAAATGTGTGGTCACTCCATGTTACATATGCACAATACCTGCATCTACCACATTTGAATAAACCTTTCTTTGTGGTTCTACTCAACATGTTACCACTTTTTGTTGCAAATCTATTTTCTACAATATTTTTAATTGTTTTGCCTTTTCGGTATGTGCAAGTAAGTACCTTGTCAAAAATACCTTCCAAATCAGAGATCTTAGAGAAATTCTTCCATTCCTTTAAAAAGATCTTTCTGATTGAATTTGAATTTCCATCAAATGTAGTAATTAAACCTGGGTCATGTTCCCCAATGCCAGTGTTCATTGTGCTTTCCTTGTTTGTGGTATCAGTTTTACCTAAAATCGGTGCAAACTTGTCTTTTCTTTTTTCTTTTACTTCTTCTAGAATAGAGTTAAATAGGTC
Source organism: Protopterus annectens (assembly GCF_019279795.1). Lineage (NCBI taxonomy): Eukaryota > Metazoa > Chordata > Ceratodontiformes > Protopteridae > Protopterus > Protopterus annectens. Next base: position 607,618,232 of record NC_056747.1, read on the forward strand.
ATGTGGGTATCCCCTGTTGTTGAAGAGACCCCTCAGGTGTTCAACTTCTTCAGAGAATACAATATCCTCAGAAGTCATCCTACTTGCACGCACCAGTTGTCCTTTTACCACCCCCTTCTTTTGATGAAAGGGGTGGCAACTGGAAAAGTGCAAGTAGGAGTTGGAAAATGTCTCTTTCCTGTGAATTCTAGAGGTGAAATTGCCATTTTTCTTACCAATTTTTATGTCCAAAAATGAAGCTCTTCCTCATTAAAGTTGGCTGTAAATTTTAAAAAACTAGAGGTGTTATCTAAATACTGTTTAAAATTATCAAAATCATTCCTGATACCATTCCAGATGAAACATAAATCATCTGAGAATCGAGTGTATAGCATGCAATTGCCAAAGTGGGGTGAGGTTAGTAGAAATTTCTTTTCCAATATGCCATTACTGTGTTTGCATATATTGTAGCACAGTGGGCCCCCATCGCCACACCTTTGACTTGCCTAAAATATTCACCTTGGAAATAAATAAAATTATTTTGTAAAATTATTTCCATAAAAGTTAAAATGTTTCTAAATACAGTGTGAGTTAATTTTTTGCTATCCACTAGCATTTCTTCAAACCATAACATTCCTATATCATGTGGGATGCTTGTAAAAAGATCTATTACATCCATGGTACCAAATGCTATATTTCTTGAGTATAAATTACCCTTCAATCTTCTTAAAAAATCCCATGAATCTTTTAAAATGTTTGTACTGGTTTCCAGAATATCCTTAGCCTTTTGATCAACATATTTCGCTAGTGGTGCTGTCACAGAGCCGTCAGCAGATACAATGGGCCTTAAAGGTGGGTCCAAACTGTCTTTGTGCACTTTCGGGATACCAAAAATGCATGGAATTTTAGGTTTTTCTACTTTTAAATACTGATAAGTGTCTTTATCTATAGAACCTTCCATCAACATATCATATAACATGACCTGAATCTTTTGGTAGGCTATGTTAATCTCATTGATGGAGGCTCTAGTATACTTGTCAGTGTTATTGAGTATCTCCATCATTTTTCCTTCATAAACTATAGTGTCCATTAGCATTATACCCCCACCTTTGTCTGGCTTCATGATTCTTAAACTTTTGTTGTTACAAACTTCTTTTAAAACAGAGCTCTCAGCTTGTGTCAAATTAGAATGTGTCTTTTGATGAAGCAAACTTGTTTTAATTACGTTCTCTACTTTACTTTCAAAATTTCTCAGTTGTGGGTGTATGGGTGGGTTAAACATACTTTTCCTTTTTAAACATCCTTGAGCATAACCTACATTTTTGTTTTTAAGCATTAGTTCCAAATTCTTTTTCCTTATAAACAGTTTAATGTCAATTAGGAGTCTAAAAATGTCAGTTCCTTTTTTAGGAATAAAAGTAAACCCTTTTGAAAACAATTGGAACCATGCCGTATCTAACTGAATATTGGTGTAATTGAAAATGTTAAAGTCACCAAATGCCCATTTGTTTAAATCCTGAACAATGTTAGGTACTACTTTGTTGTTACTCAGTTCCAATCGTTTTTCTTCCGCTGGTGTGACTGCCACCCCCTGCCCCTGTAGTTTTTTGAGTTATACGTAACCCTTTCTTTCTCCATTAACCTTTCTGACCTTCTAAGAGGAGGAAATTCTTCATCTGAGACGTGCTGGTCTGTGTTGTCATCATCATTAATACAAAGAACATCATCACCTTGCTCTTTTCTCCAGCTACCAAAATCTTTTCTGTATAACTTCTTGGGTTTGGGGTATTGTGCATTACTTTTATATTCTTCCACATCTCTATTGATCTTACTCATTTTCCTAGCATATACATCTTTACATTTTAATTCCAAATTCTTTAAAAGGTTGCGATATGTTTCTCTTTCGCTTTCCACAGTATACATTAAATCCTCTAAAACAGCTTTATTGATATTGTCTATATCTACTTGTAATTTTTCCATTTCATTTTCATTATTTTTGATAATTGCCTTCATGATACCAAAACCACAATTGTCAAACACAGCACTTAGTTCCTGATGAAAGGCTGTACCTTCAAAAACATTATTGGGGTACTTGCATACCCTAAGCCCTTTAGGAACAATGTTAATAGTTAAACAATACCTAAGATAACAATTATCCATGTCCAAAAGTTTATATTTGTATAGATAGAAGTCCAAGTCTTCTAACATAGTGTTGTAACTCTTGTTATAATTAGTTTGTCATTGTTTCTTTGAAATCATATTTCTTGTTCAATATGCGTGTTATCAGTTTGTCAGTACCTGAAAAGCTGTTAACATTTGTTGGTGACCCCTAGAACGAGTCTGCTGCTCCTGGTCATCAGTTACTGTCGTGGGGGAAACGAGAACATCATCCCTGGTGATGTGAGGAAAAGTATCCAGGCTAGAGTCGTCCAAAGCTATTGCTTCGCTTTGGTCACGAACATTGTTTCTCCTATCTCCACCATTGCTTTGAGTTTCACGAAACTGAACCTGCTGGTTTCCTGGTATCAATGACACTGACATAAACGTAGCCATGGACTGGCTAAGTGGAGTAAGCAGACCAACTAGCTGAGTAAGCTGCCCAATGAGCTTACGTAGTTCACCAGTTTCAGACCCTCTCGGACAGGGATCTGCGCTTGAGGAAAGCTCCATGAAAAACTGATAAAAGACGTAAAGCAAGTGGCGCCAAAATACAAAAAACAAGAAATCAACCACCACAGTCCACAAGCGCAAATAAATCCAATCCTTAAGGTACGAAGAAGGTGCTTTATTCAACGATATACAGCAATATAACGCTCAAACCACGTTTTCGTCTCCAACTTTATCAATACACTCACATATAAAAACTAAACTTGTATATATATCCCAAAACTCCCTCCAAATGAATTAATTATCCAATAAAAACATTTCAGTGATTTAAGTGGTTTTCAACGCAATGGTGGAGATAGGAGAAACAATGTTCGTGACCAAAATGAAGCAATAGCTTTGGACGACTCTAGCCTGGATACTTTTCCTCACACCACCAGGGATGATGTTCTCGTTTCCCCCACGACAGTAACTGATGACCAGGAGCAGCGGACTCATTCTAGGGGGTCACTGACAAATGTTAACAGCTTTTCAGGTACTGACAAACTGATAACACGCATATTGAACAAGAAATATGATTTCAAAGAAACAATGGCTCAAACTAATTATAACAAGAGTTACAACACTATGTTAGAAGACTTGGACTTCTATCTATACTAATATAAACTTTTGGACATGGATAATTGTTATCTTAGGTATTGTTTAACTATTAACATTGTTCCTAAAGGGCTTAGGGTATGCAAGTACCTCAATAATGTTTTTGAAGGTACAGCCTTTCATCAGGAACTAAGTACTGTGTTTGACAATTGTGGTTTTGGTATCATGAAGGCAATTATCAAAAATAATGAAAATGAAATGGAAAAATTACAAGTAGATATAGACAATATCAATAAAGCTGTTTTAGGGGATTTAATGTATATTGTGGAAAGCGAAAGAGAAAAATATCGCAACCTTTTAAAGAATTTGGAATTAAAATGTAAAGATGTATATGCTAGGAAAATGAGTAAGATCAACAGGGATGTGGAAGAATATAAAAGTAATGCACAATACCCCAAACCCAAGAAGTTATACAGAAAAGATTTTGGTAGATGGAGAAAAGAGCAAGGTGATGATGTTCTTTGTATTAATGATGATGACAACACAGACCAGCACGTCTCAGATGAAGAATTTCCTCCTCTTAGAAGGTCAGAAAGGTTAATGGAGAAAGAAAGGGTTACGTATAACTCAAAAAACTACAGGGGCAGGGGGTGGCAGTCACACCAGCGGAAGAAAAACGATTGGAACTGAGTAACAACAAAGTAGTACCTAACATTGTTCAGGATTTAAACAAATGGACATTTGGTGACTTTAACATTTTCAATTACACCAATATTCAGTTAGATACGGCATGGTTCCAATTGTTTTCAAAAGGGTTTACTTTTATTCCTAAAAAAGGAACTGACATTTTTAGACTCCTAATTGACATTAAACTGTTTATAAGGAAAAAGAATTTGGAACTAATGCTTAAAAACAAAAATGTAGGTTATGCTCAAGGATGTTTAAAAAGGAAAAGTATGTTTAACCCACCCAAACACCCACAACTTGAGAAATTTTGAAAGTAAAGTAGAGAACGAAATTAGAACAAGTTTGCTTCATCAAAAGACACATTCTAATTTGACACAAGCTGAGAGCTCTGTTTTAAAAGAAGTTTGTAACAACAAAAGTTTAAGAATCATGAAGCCAGACAAAGGTGGGGGCATAGTGCTAATGGACACTATAGTTTATGAAGGAAAAATGATGGAGATACTCAATAACACTGACAAGTATACTAGAGCCTCCATCAATGAGATTAACATAGCCTACCAAAAGATTCAGGTCATGTTATATGATATGTTGATGGAAGGTTCTATAGATAAAGACACTTATCAGTATTTAAAAGTAGAAAAACCTAAAATTCCATGCATTTTTGGTATCCCGAAAGTGCACAAAGACAGTTTGGACCCACCTTTAAGGCCCACTGTATCTGCTGACGGCTCTGTGACAGCACCACTAGCGAAATATGTTGATCAAAAGGCTAAGGATATTCTGGAAACCAGTACAAACATTTTAAAAGATTCATGGGATTTTTTAAGAAGATTGAAGGGTAATTTATACTCAAGAAATATAGCATTTGGTACCATGGATGTAATAGATCTTTTTACAAGCATCCCACATGATATAGGGATGTTATGGTTTGAAGAAATGCTAGTGGATAGCAAAAAATTTACTCACACTGTATTTAGAAACATTTTAACTTTTATGGAAATAATTTTACAAAATAATTTTATTTATTTCCAAGGTGAATATTTTAGGCAAGTCAAAGGTGTGGCGATGGAGGCCCACTGTGCTACAACATATGCAAACACAGTAATGGCATATTGGGAAAAGAAATTTCTACTAACCTCACCCCACTTTGGCAATTGCGTGCTATACACTCGATTCTTAGATGATTTATGTTTCATCTGGAATGGTACCAGGAATGATTTTGATAATTTTAAACAGTATTTAGATAACACCTCTAGTTTTTTAAAATTTCAAGCCAACTTTAATGAGGAAGAGCTTCATTTTTTGGACATAAAAATTGGTAAGAAAAATGGCAATTTCACCTCTAGAATTCACAGGAAAGAGACATTTTCCAACTCCTACTTGCACTTTTCCAGTTGCCACCCCTTTCATCAAAAGAAGGGGGTGGTAAAAGGACAACTGGTGCGTGCAAGTAGGATGACTTCTGAGGATATTGTATTCTCTGAAGAAGTTGAACACCTGAGGGGTCTCTTCAACAAAAGGGGATACCCACATGACCTATTTAACTCTATTCTAGAAGAAGTAAAAGAAAAAAGAAAAGACAAGTTTGCACCGATTTTAGGTAAAACTGATACCACAAACAAGGAAAGCACAATGAACACTGGCATTGGGGAACATGACCCAGGTTTAATTACTACATTTGATGGAAATTCAAATTCAATCAGAAAGATCTTTTTAAAGGAATGGAAGAATTTCTCTAAGATCTCTGATTTGGAAGGTATTTTTGACAAGGAACTTACTTGCACATACCGAAAAGGCAAAACAATTAAAAATATTGTAGAAAATAGATTTGCAACAAAAAGTGGTAACATGTTGAGTAGAACCCCAAAGAAAGGTTTATTCAAATGTGGTAGATGCAGGTATTGTGCATATTTAACACGGAGTGACCACACATTTTTGCAAGCCAGAAATAGGAAATTGTTTCTAGATACCTTTGCAAACTGTGAAACAAAAGGAATCATTTATATCGCAATTTGTAAAAAATGTGGGTCTTTTTATATAGGTAAAAGTGAGAGGAAACTCAGACAAAGAATCTATGAACACCTATATGATATCAGAGTTAAAAATGACACAAATGCGCTATACAAACATACACTAAAATGTGGTTCTCAGAATTTTGAATTCTTTGTTTTAGATGTTATACCTACTAACCCAAGAGGTGGCATGTGGGAGACTCAGATTGAGTACAGAGAGTTATACTGGCAGGTGGTTTTAGATGCTGGAAAAAGTCCTGGGCTCAATGAGATGCTCTCTATTACACCTGTACTAAAGTTAAGGGCTGCAAAACTATAGGCAGTGACTTATAGTATGTTTTAAAAGTCTATATTCTTTTTGTTACATCATTAAATGAAATTACTCAAATATTAACATATATGTATTGTGACTCACTACATTTTTCCATATACTTATATATTTTAATACATTCTAAGTATTTTAAATTATTTCAAACACGCACTTTTTATTAAATAAATTTATTCCTACATAAATTTGATTACTCCAAAGTAGCCACTAGATGGTGCTATCAGGTTAAATGTATTTATTGCATTGTATATGAAATGTGTAATTCCATGGTCTGTCTTTAAATATTTGTATGATTTTAATGAAACATATATTTATTATATATTTATCATGCATTTAAACAGATATCTAAATGAAGCTAGTATGTACAAACACCACTTATCAATTACTTTAATAATGATTGAATGTTTACTTGCTTTCCACTGTTTTTTAAAACCACTTAAATCACTGAAATGTTTTTATTGGATAATGAATTCATTTGGAGGGAGTTTTGGGATATATATACAGGTTTAGTTTTTATATGTGAGTGTATTGATAAAGTTGGAGACAAAAACGTGGTTTGAGCGTTACATTGCTGTATATCGTTGAATAAAGCACCTTCTTCGTACCTTACGGATTGGATTTATTTGCGCTTGCGGACTGTGGTGGATGATTTCTTGTTTTTTGTATTTTGTCGCTACTTGCTTTACGTCTTTTACATACTATACAAAGCTGCTTTACAATATAATATGCAGTTCATATCATGAAATATTTTATACAAATATTACTAAGAACAAAAATTGTTTTACTTATACTTGCCTCTTTTTGCCTTTTACCATCCTTCTAAACATTAACGACATAATATAGGGTATATGTTAAACTTGTGGGTGAACTGTAAAGCAAAGTCCAAACTTTTCTCATATCCATGTTTCACAAATGTGAATGATACTTTATAGTCTTCTATTTATTCACTAATTTCAGCGCTGCTGGTCTTCTTCCTGATCATCTCCATCTCCCAATAGACTCTGGTTCTAGTCCAAGGTACTCTTGATGCTTTTAGTGAACCCATGCTTTTTTTCCGTCTCTCAAGCATTTTCATTTGGAACACTTTCTATTAGCTTTATCGTCTGAAGAATGAGAAGCAGTCTCTCCTCCTCCTTGTTGACTCACTTTTTGTAGGATAAACTTATTTTTATTTCCTCATTAACATTTTCTCCATGAAAAAATCTTGTCGGTCCTCCAGGAAAAAAATACTATAAAGACAGCTAGATACAGCAGTTTGAATCTACAACCTGCCTCTTGACACTCCCTGATTGCTAGGATAAATTTGCTTCTCTTCTGCCTAGTGTACAGTGAATAATCATTTTCCACAAACACTTTGCTGTCTTCATTTTTAATACTTTTCCCTTCTGCCACAGTTTTGTCAGTATCAAATCTTTCTGCTGCTATGATTTCATCTTTACTAATATAGTTCTTGGTTGCTTTCTCATGGCCAGCTGTGAGGCATTACACTATATGTGCCCTTTCAATTAACAAATCCTTTTGTGGAACACCAGTCCAGTTGCTTATTTGTGCTTTCATAAGTTGAATACAGTATGTTCCCTCTGGTATCTCTGGCAGAGCAGAAAATCTCCGGTTTTATCTGCTTGCTCTGTCTTCTAATTCCACTATTTTTTTAAACAGATCTTCTTGAGAAGCCTTACACTCAGCCTCCATTTTCTTGATTGCGTCCTCTGATTTTTGCTGTTTTATCACTTTATTTGAATAATTAGTTAAAACTTCTTCTATTTTTCTAGCCTTTCTTGTTATTTGATTTAATACATTCCTTCAAGGTTTCATTTTTTTATTTATTTCCTCTAAATTACTGGAAACCATATCTTGAACCAAAGTTGAAGCTTGAACTGCTTTTTGCTGAATGGATGCAGGATTCTTTTCAGACAGTTTTTTTCTCATCACCTTTTTTGCTTGATTTTCTTTCAGGTTATCCACATTCCTTCCTTCCTGGCATCTGGATAATTCCCTCTCAGAAGAGAAAATGTCCAGTTTCTTCCTCATACAGTAGTCAGGAACTACAATAACCCCCATCTTTGAAGCCTCAGAGGGAGAAGCTTAAGACATAGCTGGATGAACAGGGACAGACTTTAAGGATGGTCTGACCTTGGAACTTTAGAAGTGGGATGGCTACCAGATCATATATCTTCTCTTTTCCTTCTCAGTTTTGTTTACCTCACAGGGAAAAAGCTCCTGCTAATGTGTTCTGGGATCATGTAAACCATGTACAAGTTGTGAGTGCCTTGGGGTGGAATTTCATGGCTGTAGTGGCCACATTTCTTAAAACCCACGGCAGCTTCCGTATCCATATTGCAAATAAATATTCAGCACAACTGTTCACACAAGTCAAAGGAAAAGGATTACATATCACTAAAATATGTATCTTAATGCCCAACATTAACAGAAAGAGTACACAAACTAGCAAAAAAGTACCAACAACGGGTAATTGCTGAAGAATAAACAATGTGATTGCAAATACAGATAACACTCACTATTAGGCTTAACGTCGACAGACAAAAAGGTGAGTATTAATCTGACAGAAAACATTTCTTCTAAAGGGGTCCAAGACTTAAGAAATGTCTAACTTCTAACAACACTATAACAGAAAAACCTGCCTGTAGATATGAAGAAGTATCCCAATAAAGTCTTTCATTTATTGAGTGAAGCTCCAGCCATACAGAACATGTCTGATCACTTTTAAGCAGAAACAAGATCTGGAGGGTCTATATTATTTCCACAAAAGACGTCTCCATGAAATCCCTATTCATGAATCACTACCCATCGAAAAGCTGTTCAGTGAATGTTACAATCATCAAACTTCTTTCCTAGGGGAAAGAAACTACATGGTCACCACAGCAACCGGAATACACACTACATAATTTTACACTCACAAAGATGGGGGCTTCACCCTCTCTACTTGTGTGTGTGTGTGTGTGTGTGTGTGTATATATATATATATATATATATATATATATATATACTCCAAGAGCGCACTCCATTAGCCCCTTTCCCCACTGTAGTGCGATGTTGGAGTTGGTATAGATATACATATATATATATATATATATATATATATATATACATATATATACATACATATATATATATATATATATATATATATATATATATGTATATATACTAACTCCAAGAGCGCACTACATTAGCCCTTTTCCCCACTGTAGTGCGATCTTGGAGTTGGTATATATATATATATATATATATATATATATATATATATATATATATATATATATATATGGGTCTACTGCTTTTGGTCAAATTACATTTGGTTGAAAATGATTTCAGGCAGTTCACTTCACCGAAAATGTATTTCACTGAAAACCCATTTGGTCGAAAATGGAATATAGCCCCTGCCTCGCTGCAATGTGACCCTGGAGTGAGAATATAAAGTTGGGGGGGTGGGGGGGTGGGGGGCGTAGCATATGTTTAATTTATCATCATCTGTAAAGAGATCTAGCCACTGGAGGTGAATTGATAAAGAATGTGTTTTTTTTTTTACTTTAAAAAACACGCATACACCTCTTTTAGCCACCTGAAGTAAATTGACCAGTAGTACTATTTACATTTTTGAAGAGCATGTGACTCACCCACTGGGAATTTGCAGGGATGATCCTGGGATGGTGTTAGCTGAGCTGCCATGGCCAGTAAAGTGTGTAAGAAGTAAAAACATTAGGTTCTGGAATAACTTTCATTATTGAATGGTACAAAGGGTAAATGTCTCCATGACCTTACTTTTCAGATTTTTGTTCCAGATTGACCTTTGATCTCAAATTAACACTTTGCAAGTCCAAAACGCTGATAAGTGGAGCACGTTTCTTCTCTGGTGATACCACCTAGAATAAAATAAAATTTGCAAATTAACGCACAATTTCTGCTCAGACCACACTGCGTCACCTCACAAAAAGTGCAGACCCAATGGAACCATTTTACACTTTGACTGTATGTGGAATGAGCTGCAGTATGTTATGAAGATTTTACTAAACAGGAAAGGAATAAATCTAGAAATGAAGGAAGGTAAAAGGGAATTCAGGTAATCTTCTTGGAAGGTCACAATTCAGCTGTAGAAGCTTCCGCACAATAACATTTCAGACAACTGGCAACAGCAGTGACAAGGTAGCTGAGCTTTGCAATTAGAAATGAACAGTGTGATCAAATGCATTGTGTTGAATAAAAGAGGAAGCCTACAGCTACATTATTTTTATGTACACAAATCTAAAATTATTAATAAGCAGACAAGAAAAAGGAACAGCAACAATTAAGAAGATAAGCAATAATACACAGAAAGTTACATGATAAACAGCTTTAAGTCAGGCTGAAACAGAAAGAAGAGGTGGGCAGCTGCACAGGAAGTATTCATAACCATTCTTTTTTTAAACACCTTTACTAAATTACCACTTAAGCCAAAGGCAAACATACATTAACAGAAAAAAAGCAAACAATTTTAACATTTTCCATTTAAATATAATACATCACATATATTTTCTTTGCTACTATCATCAGTTCAACATTAGAAAAAAATTGCTGAATTCCTGTCTTCCCTCATACCTCACTCCTCCTGAACATTATTTTGCATGTGTTGTTCCCACAATTTCTATTTACGTCTATGTAATTTGCACCTTCCCTTTTCTAAAGATCCCTCTTTCAGTTCTTTTAGCTCTTTTATAACAGTACCTCAAATACAACGGGTATAGACTTTTATTTACATTTTCTATTACTTGCCTTTTTTTGGCAGCCAACAGAATTTAACTTAATAAGACCTTACTATGTCTAGGCAATTCAGATCTTGTATCCCAGCTAAAAAGAATCATTCCCTTTCTTACAGACATTTGCTCACTCAGTATTTCTGATACAGTACTCTGTAGATAATTTTTAATATCTATCAAATCATTACACTCCCAAAACATATGTTCCCAGTTACCTCTTTCTTCTGCATCACATCTCAAACATGTGCCATCTACCGGAGGAAAATTTTTTTGAAGTCTTCTTGGAAAATAAAAACACCTAAGGAAACACTTTCAAGCAAAGATCCTAAACTTTCAGGATTTGGTTGCATACTTGGGAAAGATACCTACAGTATGTCTTCCCAGTGCTTTTTTGTAAATTGCCTTTCCAGTCTATCTTCCCAATCTTTTCTAATCTCCTTGGATTGATTCTTATATTTACCATGCAGTATTTTATATACCCTACTAATTATCCCCTTTTAATAGCTGCTTTTGTTCTAGATTCAACTAAACTGTACCAGAGTAGGTTTTTCACTTAAAATCCCCCATCTCTTTCTCTTTGTCTGCTCTCTGAGATCAAACCCTGGGAAGGCAGTCTGTAGCCTGCAATCCAAATGTCTTCTTGGCCTCATCCCACCCTATTAACTTTCCTGCTTGAGTTATTTGCTCCTTTGCCAGGTTTCTCCAGTAAATTCCACCTCCTCTTACCTATTTTCTGCACCCCTACTTGAAATCATCTGAATTGGCGAAATCTCATTTCTCCATTCTCATATTAGCTTATTTCCTTGAATAAATTCTGCCACTTTATGAGTATAATATTTTGTATGGCTGGTATTATTCTTAAGGATCTGTATCCAAAATCCCACTTCTTCTTAAGGATCTGTATCCAAAATCCCACTCTCTCTCTCTATTTCTTGAACTCCTCCCTTGCTTCATCATCATCCCTTTCCACTTTGAATTGTAACTTTCTGCTTGTGTTAATGTATATGAGCCTTAACTGCATAGCTATAAAATATCCTTTCAAATCAGGAATACCTAAACCACCCATAGCTCTCAACCTCTTGGCACAAAAAGTCTGGGCAAAGCCTAAAATAATGGAGGGGACAAAGCTCCAAAAATAGGGGCAAATTTTAAATATTACTCTTATAAACTAAAAAGTTGCTAGAATGAAGCGCCTTGTGTTACCATGCATTTTCTAAAGGATATGAAGTTTGAAACTCAAATGCCTGTGCTTATATAATGAATTCAGTCCTCACTGATTTGCCACAAAAATTCAGAAAACCACACATTTTCTGATGAACACACCAAAAATAGGAGGCAAAAATCTGTGCATTCTGTGAAAATCTGGACAGTTGAGAGGTATGATTAACCAACTTGTTCTATTGGAAGGATCAGATTATCCCACTTAACTCATTTTTCCCTCCCAGATAAATTCCTTCAGTTCTTTATTATTGCCCACATCTTTTCCTTGGGTTGATAAAAGTATGCCTGACCAGTATATAAGATTAAAATGACTAAAAACATTTTCACTGCTTGTATCTTAGTATCCATATCCATAAAAAAGAAGCTATGTACTCACCATAATGTTCCATGTGAGTTGTTTATCTCGCCTTTATTCTCACTGATGGGACACGGCCGATAGCAAAGCTCAAGGTTTGCCAGTAGCTCAAGACGAAGCCCCTTATCACATGATGCACTGCTGAAATTACCTCAGATCTTGTTTGCTGCGTGTATATATACCCCTGTAAGGGGTGCACTCCCTAAGAAGGAAGAAGAAGTATTGAACAACCAGGATGATACTAGCCTCTAGGTCAACTGTCAGCCAGGAGGGAATGGAGGGAGGGACGTGAGAATAAAGGCGAGATAAACACCTCACATGGAACGTTATGGTGAGTACATAACTTCTTTATGTGAAGTTGTTAAATCTCGCCGTTTATTCTTACTGATGGGTAGCGTCCCTAGCACCCGCAATCCTGGCTGGCTCACGGGACTACATTTTTCAGGACTGTAGAACCAAAAGAAGACCAGTCTACTTTGGAATGAGTGATAAAGGTATGAGGCTTAGACCAAGTGGCTACAGCACAAATGTTATCAAGGGGCAATTTAGCTTGAAAGGCAGAAGATGTAGAAACGGCTCTGGTTGAATGAGCCTTTGCTTTGTGTGGCAAAGGTATGTTAGCATTTGCATGAACAAATGAGATACAATCCGATAACCATTTTGAAAGGGTTGTTTTAGCCACTGGTCTACCTTTTCTGGGTCCAAAAAGGATACAAAGAGTTGATCTGATTTTCTAATATCCTTAGTTCTATGAAGATAAAATCTGAGCTGTCTGTGTACATCAAGTTTGTGCAGTATGTATTCCAATTTGTTGGAATGGTTGGGAAAAAAGACTGGCAACTCAATGACCTGACTGATATTAGACTCAGAACAGACTTTAGGCAAAAAGGAGGGGTTTGTTCTGAGAGATACTCTATCAGCATGGAAAATCATATAAGGAGGTCTGATAGATAATGCTTGAAGTTCTGACACTCTGCGGGCAGAAGTAATGGCCACTAGAAAAACAGTCTTCCAGGACAAAAATTTGAGATCACAAGATGATGCTGGTTCAAAGGGGGGAAGAATTATTTGAGATAGCATTAAATTCAAATTCCAGAGAGAATAAGGGATTTTGACAGGAGGTCTCATGTGAAAAACACCTTTGAGAAAAACCTTAGATAACTTATGGGCCATGATATTTAATCCATCCAATCCAAGGTGGAAATCAGATATGGCGGCCAACTGAACCCGAACTGTGGCATCTGCTGCTCCTTCCTTAAAAATAATCGTCAAAAACTCTAAAATGGACGACAAAGGAGCTCGGAAAGGGTCAATTTTTTGTATACTGGCCCAAATGGAGAACCTTTTCCACTTACTGCGATATAGTTTTCTGGTGGATGGCTTATGAGAAGACAATAGAATTTGCTTTGTGTCATCTGAGAGTGAATGAAGCCTGGCTATTTGGGGAAGTGGCTCAGCCAAGCAGTCAGCTTTAGAGACTGCAATGAAGGATGGAGGTCCCCTGACGGGTGTGTCAGGAGGTCTGGAACTGGGTCCAGGATCCATGGATCCTCCAGCAGATGATGGTGAAGAAAAGGGAACCAAATCTGTTGAGGCCAATTGGGGGCTATAAGGATAACAGTCTTCCCAGCAATTTTGCTTTCTGTAAAAACCTGGGTATCAATGAAACTGGTGGAAAAAGCATATAGGAGACCCGAAGGCCAATTGTGTATGAGTGCGTCACTCGAAGGATGTCCCGGAGGTGGTATTAGGGCAAAGTAGCTTCTGCATTTGGTATTGATGTGACTGGCAAAGAGGTCACAGCAAGGCTGGCCCCATTTGTGGAAAATCATGTCCGCAATGTGTTGGTTGAGAGACCACTTGTGAGGCAACAAGATTGCCCTGCTCAGTTTGTCCGCTATCACGCTGGATTTCCCCGGGGTGTGCGTTGCTAAAAGAAAATGCTGGGATGACATAGCCCATTGCCATACCCTGAGGGCTTCTCGACAAAGGGGATAAGACTTGGTTCCGCACCGTATGTTCAAGTACCAGACCACTGACATGTTGTCTGTCTGAATTGCAATTGTTCCTAGAGGAAGAGAGTCTTGGAAGTACTGCAACGCCAGAAGTACTGCTCTCAACTCCAGAACATTGATATGCAAATGTGACTCTTGATCTGTCCATGTGCCTTGGGCAGTCTTTCTCTGAAAATGCCCCCCCGCACCCTATCAGGGAAGCGTCCGTGGTCACAGTGGGCTACTTGGGGGGGGGTACAAAGGGTCTTCCTATTGTGACATGAAGAGACGTCAACCACCATCGAAGGTCTCTCTTGCAAGAGTTTGTGATGAGAATCATATGGTTCATTGGCAATTTCTGGTAAGACCAATGAGCGAAGAGGAGCCATTGAAGAATTCGCATATGCATCCTTGCAAGTGGAATGGCTAGAGCTGCTGCCGCCATCAAACCTAGTACCTTCAAGACCTCTGCGGCTATAGCTCTGTTCTTTGACACCAATGAGTTGATGTGTTGGCGAAGAAATGAGACCCTTTCGACTGGAAGACGTAGAGTGGTGGTTGAGGTATCCAACTCTGCTCCTATAAAGGTGGTATGCTGCGAAAGCGACAAGGCAGACTTTTCAAAGTTGACTATAATGCCTAAGTGGTGGCAGAGTGTCAGAGTAAATTGTGTTACCTGAATCAATTGATGCCTGGTGGTAGTGGTGAGGAGCCAATCGTCTAGAAATGGAAACACCTGGAATCCTAGATGCCTCAGGTGAGCCGTGACCACTGCCATGCATTTGGTGAACACTCTGGGGGATGTAGTGAGACCAAAGTGCAGGGCTCGAAACTGGTAGTGATTGGCTCCCAGCCGGAAATGCAGGTGATCTCTGGAACATCTGTCCATCTTTATGTGGTAGTATGCGTCCTTGAGATCGATGGAGCACATCCAATCGCCTTTCCCTAGAAAGGGAAGAATGGCCTGAAGCGTGACCATTCGGAACTTCTCTTTTTTTACAAATTGGTTGAGTCTGCTGAGGTCCAAGATAGGTCTCAAGTCCCCTGTTTTCTTTGGAAACAAAAAGAATCCAATTTGGTCTGCTGGGACTGGTTGGATGACTCTTTTTTTCTAGTAACTTGCGGACCTATATAGTTGCTTGTTCCCTGTGACTGGGTGGAACATCCGGGATTCTGTTTACAGGAGAGGGAGGGGAAGAGAATGGTATGAAATACCGTCTGGAAATGATGCTTTGCACCCGGGTATCGGACGTTATGCTTAGCCAGGCTTCTGGGTACAAAGATAAGCGAACCCTGACTGCCTCCAGAACCGGACAGACGGGTCTACTTTCAGGAGCGCTGGTAGGGCTGAGCAGAGAACTGGCCTCTGTCACCCTGCTGTTGCGGAACCCCCCCCCCCTGCCGTGCGGATGGCGTCTTCCATTATAACCCCCTCCTCTGCCTCTAGATGGGGTTTCTCCATGTGTGTCCTGAAAGGCTCCCTGTGCTTTTTGGAACCACATCTTTCTGCTTTTAGGGCCCTTGGGATAGGGCTGAGTAGGGGTAGAAAAACAGACTCCAGTGGCAGATAGAGTCTTGCCTTCCTGCTCACACCTGGTTAGAGTTTCCTTTACCTTGGGCCCAAACAGGGATGAGCCATCAAATGGGGTGTTGATAAAGGAAGACTTGAAAGGCTCTGCAAAGGAAGAGAGACGCATCCAGGCTTGTCTACGCAGGGCAATGCCTGAACTAGCGGCTCTACTCAAACCATCAGCTGCATAAGATACGAGATGCATGGACGAGTTCACAATCGAGTTTAGGGTAGTGAGCTGTGTGTTAACTCTTTTGGCAATTCCTGCAGCTACCGCACCCTGGAGAGTATCTCCTAGCTCTTTTAGGAGATCTCTTTGTAGTCTTGTAAAATGGGTTAAATAGTTCAGTGATCGAAGGGAAAAGGTCGCTGAACTAAACTTTTAGTTATGTACTCACCATAACTTCAGATGTTTGGGATCCATCTCGCCTACATTCTGAATGATGGGTTCGGTTCGGAGCCGATCCCTCGGCTCCGACTCGGCACGCTTATGCCAAAGAGCGAAGTCTCTTATTGGCTGAGCTTACTATATCCCAGGATGCACCACTACCAGTCCCCCAGATCTAGTTTGTCCGCATACATGCACACATGCATACCCTGCTTATATAACATCGTCAGATGAACAAGATAAAAAACAGTGGAGCTCAAAACCGTTCAATCTCTTCTGATCTGCAAGGCAGGGGGAAGGAGGGTGGGTATCAGGAATGTAGGCGAGATGGATCCCAAACATCTGAAGTTATGGTGAGTACATAACTAAAAGATGTTATGTGATCCTATCTCGCCTACATTCTGAATGATGGGACAGCGTCCCTAGCACCTGAATCCTGGGTGGCTCACTGGAAAACACTCCTGAGTACCGTGGAACCAAATGAAGCTCGTCCTCTAGATGCCACATCCAATTTGTAGTGGGAAATGAAAGTGTGCGGATTGGACCAAGTAGCCGCAGCACAAATTTCCGATATAGCGAGCTTGGAATGAAAGGCTATAGAAGTAGCCATAGCTCTTGTAGAATGAGCTTTGATAGATGATGTAAGTTGTTTATTCGAAGAATAGGCCTGAGTTATGCAATCTCTGATCCATTTTGAGATTGTAGCTTTTGTAATGGTTTGGCCCAATTTATTATCTGAGAAGGACACAAACAACTGGTCTGAGTTCTGAAGTTGCTGAGTCCTGTCTAAATAGAAGCGTAATTGCCTGTGAACATCCAATTTATGGAGAGTATATTCTGCTTCATTAGAGAATTTTGGAAAGAAAACTGGTAGCTCTAGAGATTGTTGAAGACAGAAACTAGAACAGACTTTGGGGACAAAGGATGGATTAGGCCTAAGTGATACTCTATCCTTGTGGAAAATCAAGTACGGTGGTTTAATAGACAGGGCTTGAAGCTCTGAGACTCTCCTTGCAGAGGTAATAGCCACTAAGAATGCCGTTTTCCAAGACAGATATTTTAATTCGCATGTAGCAGCCGGTTCAAAAGGGGTGGATGTTAATGCACGAAGCACCAAATCAAGATCCCACGGAGGTGCAGGATGAAAAACTGGTGGTCTTAACAGACTGGCACCTTTAATGAACGTTTTGCATAGTCTGCTGCTCATCAAAGGAGGATCCGTGGATTCATGGAATTTCGAGATAGCAGCTAGTTGGACTTTAATAGTTGAGACAGAAGATCCCTGATTAAACAGGGATGTTAAGAATTTCAAAACCTCTGGGACAGGAGCAGTGATAGGGTCTAAGCCCTTGAGTTGAGCCCAGATAGCAAACCTTTTCCACTTACTGAGGTACAATTTGTTAGTGGTGGGTTTGTGGGCCGAAGATAAAATGTGAACAACTTCCGGGTCTAGTGTGTGCCTTCTAACTAAGGTTGGAAGTGGAGGAGCCAAGCTGTCAATTTTAGAGATTGAAGGGACTGATGCCAATGTCCCGACTGATGGATTAGCAAATCCGGGATCAGGTCTAAGGTCCACGGATCGTCCACTGCATGCTTTTCAGGTAAGGAAACCATATCTGACGAGGCCAGTATGGGGCAATCAGAATCATTGAAGACCCCAGTTGAGAAGCTTTTTGAATAACTTTTGGAAGGAGTGGAATTGGAGGAAAGGCATAAAGTAGCCCTGTTGGCCAAGATTGTGCTAGAGCATCCATGGCTGGTACTTCCTGATGTGGAATCAAGGAGAAGAACCTCTGGCACTTGGTGTTTTGTGGAGTTGCAAATAGGTCGCAGCACGGCGTCCCCCATCTCTTGAAAACCTGGGCTGCTACTGTGCGGTTTAGAGACCATTCGTGAGGAGAGAGAATTGTCCTGCTTAATTTGTCCACCAATACATTTGACTTTCCCGGGATGTGGGTCGCTACCAAGAAGCGGTTGGTAGCTACAGCCCATTCCCACACTCTCATGGCCTCTCTGCAAAGGGGATACGATCTGGTCCCTCCTTGTTTGTTCAGATACCAAACCACCGACATGTTGTCTGTGTGGATGGCGATGATGCCCTGAGGAAGAAACTTGTGTAAGGCCTGTAGGGATAGAAGTACAGCCCTCATCTCCAACACGTTGATGTGGAGAAGAGCTTCTTCCGGAAGCCAGGAGCCCTGAACTAGCCTGCCCAGACAATGCCCCCCCCACCCTATCTCGGAGGCATCTGTCGTCAGGGTAACTACTGGAGGGGGGAGAACAAAGGGTTTTCCCTGATCCAAGTTGGATGTTTGAAGCCACCAGCGAAGGTCCCTTTTGCATATTTCCGTAATCATGATGTGATGATTGAGGGGAAGATCCTGAAAGGACCATTGAGTTGACAAGAGCCACTGAAGAATCCTCATGTGTAACCTTGCTAGAGGAACTAAAAGAACCGTGGCAGACATTGAGCCTAGAACCTGTAGGACC
Source organism: Protopterus annectens (assembly GCF_019279795.1). Taxonomy (NCBI): domain Eukaryota; kingdom Metazoa; phylum Chordata; order Ceratodontiformes; family Protopteridae; genus Protopterus; species Protopterus annectens. The sequence continues at coordinate 607,637,211 of NC_056747.1, forward strand.
ATCCTGGCTGGGGCTTTGGATCTCGAGATCAGAGCTTGAACTTGGCCCTGTAAAGTTCGGATCCTTTCGGCAGGAAGAAAGACGCATCAATCTTGAGTCTATCTCTGCTCCTATAAACTTTATGCGTTGAGAGGGCAGCAAGACAGACTTTGACCAATTGAATGTAATCCCTAGGGAAACACCCAGGAGATGGTGGCTTTGAGGTTGTCCATTAGTAGATGCCTGGTGGTGGCAGTCAGGAGCCAGTCGTCGAGATAGGGAAACACTTGGAATCCAAGACTTCTCAGGTGAGCCGTCACTACTGCCAAACACTTGGTGAACACCCTGGGGGCTGTGGTGAGACCAAAGGGCAGAGCACAAAATTGGTAATGACTGACTCCCAGGCTGAAGCGCAGATACCTTCTGGACGCCTGATGTATCGGTATGTGATAATAGGCGTCCTTGAGGTCTATGGAGCACATCCAAACATCCTTCTCCAACAACGGGAGAATGGATTGTAACGTGACCATTCGAATTTGGATTTCATGACGGATTGGTTCAGTCTGCTGAGATCCAATATTGGTCTCAGGTCCCCTGTCTTTTGGCACTAAAAGAACCTGGAGTAATTTCCTGATCCGATCTGGTCTGTGGGGACCGGTTGGATGACTCCTTTTCTAGCAGCTTTAAAGCTTCTGCGGCTGCTATTTCCCTTTGACTGGGTGGTGGGTCCGGGATTCTCTTGGACGGTGGGGTGAGTATTTGAATGGGATGGTGTAACCTCCGGCAATGATCCGAAGCACCCATCTGTCCTAAGTGATTGACTCCCAGGCATTTAGGTGCTTGGCAAAGCGACACCCGACTGGCTCGAGCAGCACAGCCGGGCAATCCCTCATGGCGTGTGGGAGGCTGAAGAGCCACGAAAGGACTCGCGGTCTCCAGAATTGCGGGGCCCTCTGCCGCCTCTGGGACGGCGTCTCCCTGAAAAATTTCCCGCCCTCTGCCTCTGGACGGGAATCTTCCTGCTGTTGGGAGAAAAACTTGCGAGATTTTGAACCACATTTTCCCCTCCTTTGGCCTTGGGGTAAGGCCGAAAGGGAGTGGAATAACGGGCACCTCACGGCAGATAACGTTTTCCCTCTTGCTCACAGCGGGTAAGGGTGTCTTTCACCTTGGGTCCAAACAATGAGGACCCATCAAAGGGAGCGTCGGCGAAGGAAGACTTGAAGGCCTCCGCAAACTGACACAAGCGGAGCCAGGCTTGTCTACGAAGAGCCACGCCTGTGCCTGCCGCTCTACCCGCCCCTTCGGCCGCATAGGAAATGAGCCTCATGGACGAGTTAGAAATTGACGTAAGGATAGCCAACTGAGAGCTAACGGACTGGGCTAGCTGCTCAGGTAGGTTACCCGAGAGGGAATCTGACAACTCCTTGACCAGATCCCTCTGAAGCCTGGTAAAATGTGCCAAATAATTCAGAGACCTTAAGGTAAAGGCCGCTGAAGTCAGGGTGCGCTTCCCGTACCTATCCATACTCCTAGACTCCTTATTAGGAGGATGGATGGGCGTTGAAGCCTCTGCCACGTCCTGTTGTGTAGCAGATGCCACCACCATGGCATCTACAGCCACGCCTTTAGTAAGGAACTCCTTCTCGGGGGGAGCAGATAAAAATTTATTTGGACGAGAAGGGACTGGTTCCACGGTATCTGGATGTTCCCACGCCCTTCGACAAACTAAATCCAGAAGCTCGTCGGGCGGAGACACCCAGGAGGCGGAGGGCTGAGCCCCAAAGGCCTTGAGGAGCACTGACTCGTCAGCAGAGGGGGTTTGGATATCCAGCCGCCTCGTTGTTTGAGGATCTCTAAGACCTCTGCAAATCAGACATCATCCGAGGGCGACTGGGACCCCTCCGCATCATCCATATCAGTGTCCGATGTAATAGACTCGGGAGTCCACGTGCTTCCTCTTGCACGATCTCTTCCTGGGGGTTCCTCTGAAGACAACTCCGAAGAACCCTCAGGAGGAGGGAACCCCACTGGGGTAACCTCAGGCCTCGGGCTCCGCTGGCTACGGACAGGGGAACTGCCAAAGACCCAGTCTCCACGCCCAGGGAAGGTGCTGGTAAAACCGGAGAGATGGCGAAGAGGACTTGGCCAAGGCACTCCTCATGGCCCTGAAAGCCGGACCCCAGAATCCTGGGAGTGTCCGGACTCGAGCCGTGATAGCCGACGGAAGTACCGCAGCCGGCACCGAGGGAGGCTCGGAACCGAAAGCATAGGTCCCAAACATCACCCCGGGTCCAGCCGAAGAAGTCCAGCGTACTAAACTCGGACCCGAAGGCCCGGGTTGAGTAAGGGTCGGAGCCGACCCTGAGATCTCCACCGGTTCCAACAGCACCTGCTCCGACGGAGCAAGCGGTCGGAGGAGGAATGGCAATGGGGTGGGCCAAGGTCATCGGCTCCGAAACCAGCTGGGTCGGAACCGAAACAAATTTTTGGAAGACTGGGGACTGGAACAGTCTTTGGAGCACCCTGTCTATATCAGAATCCGACATCCTCGAAGACCGAGAGGAAACAGAACGGGTTCGAGAAGGCCTCCCCATCGGCCCCAAAGGGCTAGGGGACCGGCTCGGCGACTCGATGAGTATCGGCGCCGAGGAATACTCACAGCAGATTCCATCGGTGCCGAGGTAGACTTGGCGCCGAGGAGGAAGTGTCTGAGCGGGCGACCCTTGTCGGCTCCGAGAGCAGTGGAGCCGGCGAAGGTGACCCGCCTCTCGATGCCCCAGCCATCGGCTCCGAAGCCAGAGGAGTCGATACTGGTGGCATCGAGGCAGACCGTTCCAACCTCGGCTCCGAAGTCTTTGGAGCCGAAGGAGAGGCCTGCCTAAGTTTCTTGGCAGCCGGGTCCGACGGACTGGTCGGAACCGAAGCCCTTTTCTTTTTGGTTGGAGCAGGAGAGGATGCCAAGGCTTCTTCAAAGGAAGGTTTAACTAACCCCTTAAGAATCAATTTATTTTTCCTCTCCTGGAGGACCCTTGAGGAAAAAGCGTGACATACACTGCATGACTCCTGCAAGTGCTTTGCCCCGAGACAATATACACAGAGCGAATGATCGTCTGTGATAGACATTTTAAACCCACATTTCGAACATTTTTTAAAGCCCGAAGGCCTAGGGGTTTGAGACATGATGATACACAATTCTAGTCACTCTGACAGGAAAGTACACTAAATTTTTACTGCTGATAAATCTAAGCTTACAGTAATAACTAATGCAAACACCTCCTGTAAAAAAGAACAGGTAACTCTAACCAATTATATAATTACTAGAGACCCTGTAAAGTATTAAGGTTGACAGTCCGGGAAGGCCCTGGATGGAGGGGGGGCCGAAAACAAACTGAACCCAATCACACACAACAATTTAACAATCCAAATCGTATACAAAGTTAGCGATAGCCGTTAAAACAGCTTTTGTGAGCAAAAACAGCAAAAAACTGACAGAAAAGTTAGTTAATAAAACTACTCAGCCCAGCCAGCTCGAGACCACATCTTCGCAGGGAAGCGGCAAACGAGATCTGGGGGACTGGTAGTGGTGCATCCTGGGATATAGTAAGCTCAGCCAATAAGAGACTTCGCTCTTTGGCATAAGCGTGCCGAGTCGGAGCCGAGGGATCGGCTCCGAACCGAACCCATCATTCAGAATGTAGGCGAGATAGGATCACATAACATCATGTGTTTCCCATATCTATCCATGATCCTAGAATCTCTGTTAAGAGGATGGATAGATGAGGACATCTCAGACGTTTCCTTTTTGGTGGCTGCCACCACCACCATGGCATCAACAGGCACTCCCTCAGTCAAAAAGGCTTTGTTCACTGGGGCAGAGATGAACTTATTTGGCTTCCGAAGGACAGGTTCCAAGGTGTCCGGAGACTCCCACGCCTTACGAGAGATCAGCTCCATGAGCTCATCGTAAGGCGGAAACACCCAAGAAGTGGAAGGTTGAGACCAGAAAGCCTTCAAGAGCACTGACTCATCTTCAGTAGGGCTTTTGGACTGCCAACCGCCCCTCTGATTAAGGATCTCTAATATCTCTGCAAAGGAGACATCCTCAGAGGGGGATCGAGGGGACCCTTCTGATTCATCCAAGTCAGTGTCAGATGTCAATGACTCCTGTGGGGAGTCCAAGTGCCTCCCTCTTGCACAGTCTCTTCCTGGGTACCTCCTCAGTGGGGGGATAAGAGCAGGGGGCGCCCTGTGAGGCTACTTGAGACCCAGGGTCTCTATGCTTGGCTGGACCGGTAGAAGCAGGAGCGGACACAGGCACTTGAGGGGAGGAGGAAGCCAGACCTGATGCTGACTATGTCCTATGACAGGACTCTCCTCATGGCATCGAACGCACCATGGCTCCGACGAGAAGGGTTAGACAGATCCGAAGGGACCGTCCGATACTCCCGCACCGAGGCCATGGGCTCCGAGCCCGAGGTAGGAGCCGAGCTCATCCGAGCTGAAGCCACAAGAGGAAGAGTCGGCACCAATAAATCAGTACGACTATCCTCTCTGGATCCGACAGGAGAGTGTCGGCTCCTAGAGTCCCCGATCGGTGCCGAGGACGTCCGAGTATATGGAACCGATAACGCTGGAGCAGGTCTCGGCTCCACAGGCTCAACAACCATCAGGTCGGGCTCCTTCGGCTACAAAAGTTCAGTATGGCTCGGAGGAGGAGGAATCAAGTCCGGGTTAATGGTCTTCGTCGGAGCCGACAACAATTTGGCAAGGCCTGGTGCCCGTAAAAGCTTCTGCACCAACCGGTCCATATCCAGATCTGACATGCTGACAGAAGACTTCGTGGAGTGCACCGAGGGTTCTGATTGGAGCAGAGGAGATGATGGAATCTCAGAAACCGGCTCCAAAGCTGTGAGCTGGCTCCAAACAGAAGGGACACTCGGTTCCGAGGACAGAGGAACCAATGACCCCACACCCTCCATTTTTTAGCCTTTTTCAAAGCTTTCGAGTCACCTGAAGACTTGGATGACTTTGAGGATCTACTAGCACCATCCTGGTCACCCAGTGCTTCCGAGAAAGGGTGCTGAAGTAAACCCCTATCCACTAATTTCCTCCTTATCTCTAAAAGTACCCTGGAAGAGAAGGAGTGACAGATGCTACAAGAGTCCTGGAGGTGTAATGCCCCCAAACAATAAACATACTGAACATGCCCGTCAGTGACTGACATTTCTGTCCACAATCCGGACATTTTTTGAAGCCAGATTTAGGATGTGGCTTATCTTACTCATCAGACATCTCTATTATAAATTTAAACAAATTTAAACAATTGAAACAACACACTCAAAAAATTATCTAGCAAAGTACTCCTAAGAAGTGGTTAAATACAAGGCCAGCTACTAGACCAACACTATAGAAAAAAACAAGCCAACACAGGGCACTTATCTAAAACTAAATCTAAGTCTAAAACTATATAGATTTTATATATATATATATATATATAAACTATCCTAACAAGAAAGTCAAGAAAAAATTTTTTAAACTTGCAAATAGATGAAACTATCGAATAATATTGGCCCGAGCTATCTGGAACACCGAGATCTGTGCCGCGGCAAACTAGATCTGAGGTAATTCCAGCAGTGCATCACGGGATAAGGGGCTTGGTCTCGAGCTACTGGCAAACCTTGGGCTTTGCTATCAGCTGTGTTGGAGCCGAGGATTGGCTCCAAACCCATCAGTGAGAATAAACGGCGAGATTTAACAATTTCACATTAAGAGTCTCCAGTTCCTCAAGGTCTGTGTTATATTTTGTTTAGTCTCTTTCCAAATATCCTTAGTTGTACAACAGAAGCTTTTAAATCCATACTTCTAAATATTTCATCTTATTATGTCCCCATAAATATGGGTATTACTGAACCAATTTGCATATGGGTACATAATTTACGACCACAGACGTTGTATTATCTTCATAAATTTTATATCTTGATAAGACTAGCAACTGTCTCAAAATGTTCTACAACACTTGAGATGTCCTTTTCTGGTTTTATCATGTACTAGGTAATGTCATCTGCAAATAAAGCCAACTTTTCTTGATTACCATACCAATTAAATCCTTGTATTTCTTATTGTCTTTATAAGTGACTGTAAATATAAAGCAAATAATAAAAGGGTAAAGACGACACCCATGCCTAGTTCCTCTGTTCAAACACAGCTTATATGGGAAGAACCCCCTCTCTTTAATTCTTGCTGTTGATCCTTCTAATTAACCTAATTATTGTATCAGGGAATGCAAATGTTTCCAATGTCCTACTCATAAAATCCCAGCTTACTCGGCTGAACGTCTGCATCAAGACCCACCAACAACAGTGGTATTTTCTTACATTCTACTTCCCTTTAAATCATCATTTTTCTATTAATGTTGCTGAATGTTTGTCCTCCCCCCCCCTCACTTCCACAAAAGCACACTGATCAATTTTGGCAACAACTTTGCCATTCCTTTAGCCATTGTAGACATAAACACTTTATAATCATGGTTTAAATTTGAAATGGGTCTATATGAAGCTTGGTTCGAAGAAGTCAAAGTTTACCAGCAGTGGCTTCATTTTTATTTCTTGTCATATTATTGTGGTTTGTGTTAGCCCTGTGGAGCATGGCGGAAGGCAACATTATTGATTGTGGTACTATGTCCGATGGTGAGACAGTTCTTACAACTAATCTTGATAAATTGCTGCATTTGGATAGAAATCCGTTACTATTATATAAAATGTCTGAGGATGTTATAAGTAATGAACAGTATCAGTTTGATGAAAACTTTTTACAAAGGTGCTACATGAATTAGAAAATGATTTATTCAAATACAAGCGACTACAGTGGCAGTGTTTACATTTTGAAGCTTGTATTTCACATAATATTGCCCCAAGAGGACTGAGAGTCCTCACAATGCCAACTTCAGGAGACATCTATCCAGATCTACTTAAACGCTGGCAAAAGATTAATTTAGAGACCAGCTGTAAGTACTTGGCATTACTGATAGACTTTCATAGACCATCTGAGAAAACATTTTTACAAACGATACAGCAAAAGCAGGAAATGCTACATAATATGGTTCCTGTTCCGGTGTTAGAAAGCGCTGTAACAGGTATTTGTGACAATGTTGGTTCCTTCGAACAACAATTAATTAGTCAGAAGAAAAAGAAGCTCGATAGGGACCTAAGAGATTTCAGTAACGGTAATGTCTTCATCTGGCCTAAGTATGCTCCATCTAACGAGCGAGTTGGAGCAACTGTTAATTCAATACAAACATTGGGGTAAGGTTCTCAGACAGATACTGTAAAAGAAGTACATGATACAATATCTGGGCATGGTTTATCAGCTGTTCAACTGCGGGGTCCAGATGCAGAACGTTTTGGTGATCCGTCACTAAATGGTACACCTAATATATTAAAAAACATTAATGACACTGAAAATACTAATAAACCAAAAAAAATGGTTGGAAGCAGATTCACTAGTGTAGTATTTCGGAAATCGATCAGCTCACAATAAGGCACCAAGCTCGACTGAACAGAAAAGTTTATTGCAACGCTAACGCCAACAATATAGTGCACACGTTTTCATCAAAAGTATGACTTCATCAGACAAAGTAGATTTGAATCACACAGGTATAAATACTCTAAGACATCACACTTAACATAATGAATTAATTAATAAATCAAGTTTAAAGACACCAGCGTCCATTCTAAAAGTTCAGTATAACAATGTAAATAATACATCAACCCTCTATATTAAAAACACCTGTTAAAAACATTTTTCAAACCTTAAAATATTGTCATAATATTGTGACCATAATGGTTTTAAAAAAATTTTCTTGTATGTTATAACATACCTGATGTGTTAATGATAAGAAAAAAATAATTATATCCTATCAGATTTTAATTTTAAGTATGGGACAATGGATATTGCTTCGTTAAGCCCAGGGAATCTATTGGATTCCAAAAGGATTTGCCAGTGTGTCTCTCTGTGGGACAATAATATCTCCCATGGCCCACCCCTGGCATCTTGAGAAACGGAATCCAAAACAAAGAAAGTAAAAATAGCATCAGAACATGCTAAACTATGCTTGTAAAGTGCGTTGTTCCTGTCGCATTTTTGTATGTCATAAAGGTGCTCGTACACCCTTCTACGGAGTTGTCTTTTGGTCTTCCCCACATAAAATGCCTGACATGACTGGCACAAAACCAAATAAACAACCCCATAGGAAAGACAATTGTAAAATCTTTTAGAACTGATCTTCCTGTTTCTACTTTCCTGAAAATACTTCTACTATTTTAGTAGATAAGGATTCCACTGAACCAGCAGTGAGAAGGAAGGAACTTAGGAATACTGGTAATACACAAGCTCCTCCCCCCCTTTACCCATACGCAAGATGGGCTGGCCCAGAAGAGGCCGGTCAGGAAGTCAAGGAAGGAAAAGAAGACTACCCTCGCGGGAACGGAGTTCCAACAGAACTATCAGACGGATGTGGTAGCAGAAGGCAACATGAATTCGCTAGTGTTCAAGTTATCTGATCGTCCTTTGATTGAACATCAAGAAACTTTGTTGCTATAAGGCCTATCCCTTATACCAGCTTCAGAGACTGATTATGTAAATAATATTGCGGACAATAAAAATGTTGCTCGTAATGTCATGTTTAAGATTATGTTTAAAGATGATGGGCCTAGGGACACGTTTAAGAAAACGAGTGTTTATGTGCCTGAACTAAATGCAGCATTAGAAACTTTCTGTAAAGTCTGCAAAATGGAAATTAAACATGCTATGGTGTCAGACGTTAAACATACATATAAGAAGTTTCATAATTTGAATAAGAATGAATATAAAGAACTCATTGAGCTGAAGAATGATGCTTCCATATCCATCCACCCAGCGGATAAGGGAGGGGGGTATTGTTATTTTAAATGCTGATTTTTATAGGAATTCTATGTTAGATTTACTAAGTGATGAGATTGTTTATAAGACCGTAACACTCTCGGATATAGATTTACTTTGCAGTTATGTCTTTAAGACTTTAAATGATTGCTTTTTGAGTAAGATAATTTCAAAGCAGTTATTAGATTATTTATTAGTGCTTAATCCTGTTGTTCCTATTTTACAAGGTCAACCGAAATTGCATAAGGATGCTCAGAACCCGCCCTTTAAGCCAATAGTCTCAGAACAAGGATGGGTTACTCACCCTATGTCAGTATATGTAGAGAAAAACCTAAGGCCGGTCCTTGAGAAATCGAGACGTGTTGAGAGACACTAAGCAATTTATATATGACCTCTCTCATTCAGTGATGGGTCATGAACAGGAATTGAAGGATTGTTTGTTGGTTACACTAGACAAATTCTTTGTTTACAGTGATACCTCATAGTTATGGCATAGATGCTGTGAAGAAATATTTGTGTACTAACAGTACTTATGATGAGATCCATATAGATCTCATATGCATGTTAATAGAACTTATTCTAGAGAACAACGTTTTTCTGTTTGATGGGACTTATTATTTACAACAACTAGGCGTAGCTATGGGCACATCATGTGCGAACAGCTATGCTAATTTAGTTCTAGCGTATTGGGAAGAAAATAATGTTCTTGAACATGATGTTTATAGAGATAAGATTTTTCTCTATAAGAGATTTGTCGACTTTTTTTTATTATGGAATGAGTCGACTGATCAATTAGAACAGTTTATAACTTATCTAAATACTAGTACAATTTTTTTGAAATTTACTCATGCGATATCAACAAATAGGATAAATTTCCTTGATATAACCATAGATAAAGACGAATATGGTAATTTTTCTACACAATTATATAGGAAACCATGTCATAGGAACAATATACTATCAAGGGATAGCATGCATCCATCCCATATTTACAAAAATATTATAAAGGCGCAAGGTATGCGGATCTCAAGGTTAGATACAGATGATGATAACTTTAATACTGATATGGATGAATTTAAACAAGACCTTCTTGAACGTAATTATTCTCCCAAAGAAAGTGAAGAAGTGTTCGCACAAGTTAGAGATTTAAGAAATACCACAGCTAAATCATATATGCTTAATAGTATGGACATATTTAGACATAGCAATTCATATAAGTACCAACACAGTAATAGGAAGAGAGAGGATGGAAGCAGGTAATACCTGTTAGGTTACAGTATTATAGCAATTTTAATATGATCCGTGATATTGTAGAAATTTTAATATGATCCGTGATACTGTAACCAAGAATTGGTCTATTTTACGATCTAATGGAAACATAAAAGAATTGATAGGTGATATGCCTTTTTTTGGTTTTAAAAATAAGAAAATTTTAAATGGGCTATTATCCTATCCTAATGACTGAAAACAGCATAGTAGCATTAAAGGGAGCTTAAAACCATGTAATAAATGCAATATATGTGGTGTTCTAAGTTTGAATAATAGATTTGTTCATCCAGTCACTCAGGTTGTATATGATTTTAAAGTTGAGGCTACTTGTACTACAAGAAACCTTACTTATTTAACAATGTAAGGAATGTAAGTAATTTTATGTGGGTATGACTAATAGATCTTTGCGTGAAAGAATAAGGGAACACCTGGCTGCTATTCATAATAAAGATGGTGAAAGAAGTCCATTGGCTAAACACGTTATAGCCTATGAAGTTCATAGTTTTGAATGTTTGATAATACAATGTATTATGTTGAATCCACGTCTGGGTGATGTGAAAAATGTAACTGAACAAAGTGAATTAAAGTGGATAGTTGAATTACAGGCTGATAGAGTCCCAGGTTTGAATGACAGGGCCTCGATTAAGCCTTATTTAGCAGCCAGGAGGTTCAAATAACAGAATTCTATTGTTCTAACATGACAAAGAGTCTCTTAGCCATATTATTAGCATTTTGCATAATATATATGCACTTTGAATAAATATTTATATATATTTTAGATTTTTAAATACATTATTAATTGCTTCTTGGACACTAAAGTTTATATATATATATATATATATATATATATATATATATATATATATATATGTATATATATATATATATATATATATATATATATATATATATATATATATATATATATATATATATATATTAGTGTAGAAGATAAGATTAAGGAGTTTTATTACTTGAAGTTAATTGATTAATAGGATGTGATGCATATATAAATAGGAAGTGATGTTAATTTATTATGAGGTCTGATGAAGCATCATATGGATATGAAAGCGCTTACCCACTTGTTTTTTACTGCATTGGATTATTAAACGTTTGAACTATCTGCCCTGCTTCTTCGTCATTTCGTTTGTTTTTCTATTGGATTTTTGGTTCGAAGAAGTCGAAGTTTACCAACAGTGGCTATATTTTTATTTCTGGTCATCTTTATGTAATGCAGACACCACAGTTTTCTTCCAAGATGTTAGTACTCCCCCTCCTTTTAAAATACTGTTATACAAAATCTTCCGGACATTTATTACTTTCTTCCCTCCTAATTTCCAAACTTCTGCAGGAATACCATTTGTTCCTGGATACTTTCATGAAGATTGATTATGGATCAGTGTTTTTTCTCATCTTAACTGTTAGTTGTTGAGCCTCATCTACCTCTAACATTGGCATAATTAAGTGTTCCATAATATTTCAATTTGTACTGTTTCTTGATTTTCACATTTCTCTGTTTTATACAAATGTTCAAAAAATTTCCAGAACATTTTTAAAACCTCTACAGGATCTCTGGCTATTTTTCTTGTTATAGGTTCCCTAAGTTTGGTGGCAACCCTTTCAACGTTGCTTTTTATAACCATGTCTCTTAGTTTTTACCCCATTTTTAAACTCTATTTTCATTTTAACCCATTCACTAGCTATAACTTCTAAAGATATTTCTATCTTCCCTAATATCTTCTGAATAATTTCCACTATCCATTCCTTAAATTCCTCTCTTTTTAACAGGTAGGTGGGAAAGCACCAGTGTCTTAATTTTACTTCATTACCCTGCATTTTTATCCTAGTTTTTATCGATGCATGATCAGAAATAATTATTGGATATGTGTCAAAGCTTTCAATTAAATGTACATGTTCCTGTGAAATATAACTATCTAGTCTGCCCAGGTATTGTACCTTGGGGAATAATATGTAAATTCTGTCCAGGTTCCTACTACTGAATTCACATCTCTCATACCAAATATTTTCATATATTTCTTCAGAAATCTACCCTGTTTTGTTATATTGTCCCTTCTGCTTCACCCTAATACATCCGCACTATTGTGAATCAAATTCTAGTTCCCACCTATAAATAATATTCCCTGCTGAAAGCTGCTTATTTCTCCCAAAACTGTCTTAAGCTCCAAAATAACAATTTGTTGGTGGAATATAAATACATGTCTTTGAAATCGTCTTCCCATGCCAATAGCCACTTACTACCACAAATCTACCATTTTTGTGTTTTTTCTCAACTATCACTATTGCCCCTCTAGCAATTAGTATAATTACTCCCCTTTTTCTCTGTTGCTGATAGTCTGCTGAATATCCATTCTGAAATCCTCTCTGTTAAATTCACATGTGCATTTCTTTCCAAATGTTTTTCCTGCAGCATTGCTATTTGCACTCTGCGTTTCATAATATAATTCAATACTCTTTCCTTTTTATCTATACCTGTAAGGCTATTCACGTTCCAGAATAATATGGACAGGATATCAAGCATGATAAAAAGGTATTGTTCCCACCTATTATACTTGAATTTTTTTGAATGTGTATTCCCAGCTTTTGTGTTAGCTCCTTTCCTAATATTTGGCAAGCTGATTTTGTACAGTTGTTTCTTCTCATCTTTGTTTCAAACCATGTCACATTTTTCAAATCTTTTTATTTTAATGAAAACCCTTAAACAAAAACAAAGAAATAAATATAAAACACCCCTGTTCTCTATTAACTTGGAGCAAACAGACAAAACTATGTACAGCTTCAAAAGTTTAACCCTCCAGAAGGGAACAAGTGCCGCAAATTAATGGCTCCCCCTTCAGGCATTATCTAACCTAAAATTAATGTTACCCATGCTAAAGCTCATGCTATAGCTTGCACTCCCACTTACACTCTCTTCCCCTCTCAGATATGATAAACAGCTTGTACGCTTTCAGAAAATACTTTTAGTCCTAAGAAAAAGTGCACTGATTGTCTTTAAATAAAGCTAAATTTACAATGTTCTATTAACTGCATTAAAATATAAAGGCTGCTGGGGAGATTATTACCTATTATTCATTACCCATAATTTCAAAGGTATTTTTTTTCACTTAACTGCTTGTCATTGTATCTTTAAAGTTTGCATTTCCTCATCAAAGAATACACAAAATTCTCAAGATTAACTGCTTGCTCCTGCAGACAGCTTGTCTACATGGAAATGTACTCAGCAAAGAATCTTTGTAAATTTCACTCAGAAAAGAATGCACAGCTGCCCTCAGCTGTAGACATCTCAACTCCACTGAATATTTGCCAGTGAAAAACAAGCAAGCTAATATCTTTGCAGTTATAAAGAGCTTAGAATTCTCATGGCTTTCATCATTTTTGTCTTATTTTTAAAGTGTACATGCTTACAAAAACACTTGTTTTTAGCTTCAGCTAAAGGTAGCAATCTAGACATTCATCCTTGTAAAATAAAAAGAGAAAATATCCTAGTTCTACATATAATATAATCAGTGTACTTTTACACCTCACCCCACACCAGCAGACCAAGATCACAACATATGGACATTAAAATTACTTTTATCCAGCCTTGTTTTCTCTTCTTAAACTGTAAACTCTATTTTCTTACAACTAAAAATGTACTTCTTTGTTGTAATATATTTAACAAATATAACAGTAACTAAAAAGAATCCCCCCACATTTAAAATACCTCTGACTACACAAAACTGTTTTACTGTATATATCATGTACTTTATATCATTAAATGTTTTACACAAACACAGATAAGAACAAAACATTGTATTAGTTTTCCTCCTTTTGGTGCCCTTCTAAATATTGATATAAAGTGGGGTATATGCTTTACAGTCAGTCCATCCACAAGTTTTAACAAAATCAACAAAAGTCCATTTTTCAGCCACTTTTTCTTGTAAAACTATATTTTACAAATATGGTAAGATGCTTTATAGTCTTCCATTTATTCATTAATTTCAGAGTTGTTGATCTTTTTGCTGTTCATCTGCATCTCCAAACACCAGACTCTGGTTCAATGCAAACTACTGCAGATTCCTCTAGTCAACTCCTGTGTCTTTTTCACTGGCAAAGTCTCTCTGTGAATTAAGAGTTTCCCTTCTGCTTGCTAACTTGCTTTTTTGTTGGATACATTTTTTTTATTTCCTCCTTAGACTGTCCTGCATCAAAAATTACTTTGATCCTCCTTTGACACTTTGAATACTTCTTAATACAGCAGCTTGACTCTCACACCTGCCTCTTGACATTCCCTTATTGCTGGGATAAATTTGCTTCTCTTCCTCCTGGTGTACAGTGAATACTACTAATTTTCAACAGACATTCTGCTGTCTCCACTTTTGGATACTTTTTTTGCCATAATTTTGTCAGGATCAACTCTTTCTGCTGGTATGATTGCAGCTTTACTAATATAGGTCTTGTCTGCTCTCTTGTGGCCAGGTTTGGAGCATACACTCAATGTGCCCCTTCAATGAACAATTCTGCTGTGGAACACCAGTACATTTGTGTATTTGTTCTTTTATAACATTAATAAAGTCTTTTCCTTCCTGTTTCTCTGGCACAACAGAAAATTTCTGGTTTTCACTATGTGCTCTGTCCTCTAACTCTATTATTTTTAAACAGTTCTTTTTGAGAAACCTCATATTCAGCCATTTTTTTCTTCATGTCAGCCTCTGTTTTTTGCAGTTTTCTCAGTTCATCTGAATGGCTTGTTAAATCTTCTTCTATTTTTTCCAGCCTTTCATTGTTTGACTTGATATATTCCTTCACTGTTTCATTTATTTTAGTCACCTCTGAGTATATTTGACTCATCTTTTCCTTCAGATTACTGAAAGCCATGTCTTGAACAAAAGCTGAAGTTTGAACTGCTTAAATTCTTCTTTACTGACATCCAGGCAATGTATTTAGTAGCCAGTAAAAAAAGAAGTTATGTACTCACCATAATGTTCCATCTGAGTAGTTATACTTCATTTGTCTTCAACCTGTGGGTTACGGATCCATATCAGATCCGAGCCGGCAACTTTTGCTAGCATCAGTTCTGAGCTCCAAACTCCTCCCCTTACCCATAATACACCTCCACTGCCTTCCATCCCCACATCGAGTTTGCTGAACTGAGAACCCGACCTGAAAGATTTACTTGTGACCTATACTGCAGCCATAAGGCTGATCATGCGTCAAGGTCCGGGGAAGGAGAGAGGGACGGTTGAAGACAAATGAAGTATAACTATTCAAATGGAACGTTATGGTGAGTACATAACTTCTTTATCTGAAGTAGTTTACTTCATTTGGTCTTAAACCTGTGGGACAGAGTCCCCAGCTACTAAAAACTCCTGGAAGGCCCTCATGGAAGGATATTCTGGAGCACCGTGGAACCAAAATATGCTCTCCTTCTGGAAGTCAAATCCAATTTGTAATGAGAAACAAATATATGAGAACAGGACCAAGTAGCTGCAGAAACAATATCATCCAAAGACACTTTAGATCAAAAAGCTGCAGACGTAGCCATGGACCTAGTGGAATGAGCTTTCACCTGACCTGGAGGAGACATATCTCTGTCCTTATAGACCTGTAGGATGCACGAAGAAATCCATCTAGCTATAGTGACCTTGGAGATAGGTTCCCCAAAAAGGATTTATAGAAGGATACAAACAACCGATCAGACTTACGGAAATTTTTTGTCCTGTATAAA
This sequence comes from Protopterus annectens, assembly GCF_019279795.1. NCBI lineage: Eukaryota > Metazoa > Chordata > Ceratodontiformes > Protopteridae > Protopterus > Protopterus annectens. The sequence continues at coordinate 607,653,103 of NC_056747.1, forward strand.
CAGAATTGTAACTGTCTATGAATATCCAACAAGTGGAGTTTGCATTCCATCTTGTTCATAAAATTAGGAAAAAACACAGGCAAATTGATGGTCTGATTGATATTGGCTGGTGATGCTACCTTAGGAAGAAAGGATGCATTGGTTCGAAGGGAAACCCTTTCTTTGTGAAAAATCATGTAAGGAATTCTGATGGACAAGGCCTGTAATTCTGAAACCCTTTTTGCAGAGGTAATAGCCACCAGAAAAGTTGTTTTCCAAGATGAAAATTCCACATCTGCAGTTGCGGCAGGCTCAAAAGGTGGAGTGACCAAAGCTTGAAGAACCATAGTAAGGTCCCATGGGGGAAAAGGATCTTTGACTGGGGGGGGGGTGCACGTAACAAAAAGGTGCCTTTGATAAAGGCTTTACACACGAGGCTAAAGAGACAGAATTCTCGCCCACAAGAAAATGAGAAATGGCAGCCAACTGAACTTTGACAGTAGAAGAACTAGCTCTGTGTTGAAAAATGTCAGCTAGAAAATCAATAATGGCAGAAATAGGCGCCGTGAAAGGGTCTAAACTCCTTTGAGAGGCCCAGACAAACAAACGTATCCACTTGCTGCGATAAATCTTCCTGGTCGAAGACTTATGAGCAGCTACCAAAATAGATCTAACTGTGGAGGATTATCTGGGAGTCCTAGCAATCACGGGAACTGGAGCAGCCAAGCTGTGAGCTTCAGGCTGTCCAGACTCGGATGAGGTACCCCCGAAGGGTGTGAAATTAAATCCTGAATGGGATCTAGGATCCAAAGTGGAGCCAGAAGGTGAGATCAAAGGAAGGGAAACCATACCTGGCGAGGCCAGAATGGGGCAATGAGGATCACTTTGCTCAATAGTCGATGAGCTATCTGTGGAAACCTCGGAATGAGAGGTATTGGTGGGTAAGCATACAGAAGACCAAAAGGCCAAGCATGAACTAGAGCTTCTCTGGGGGGCTACCCCAGCAGGGGGTTCAGAGTGAAAAACCTGCTGCACTTTGCATTGGAAGGAGATGTGAAGAGATCGCAGCAAGGTTGACCCCACTCGCTGAAGATCTGTTCCGCTACTGACAGATTCAGTGACCACTCGTAAGCCATCAGAATTAGCCTGTCCTCTAGGATGTTGGACTGTCCCGGAATGTGCGTTGCGATGAGAAAGCGACGGGTGGAGATCACTTATTCCCACACTCTCATGGCCTCACGACAAAGGGGGTAAGATCTGGTCCCTCCCTGTTTGTTGATATACCAGACCACTGACATGTTGTCTGACTGATTAGCAATTGTCCCCAGAGGAAGAAAGGCATGAAGGGCCTGCAACGCTAGAAGGACCACCCTCATCTCTAGGACATCTATATGCAAGCTGGTCTCTATGGGGGAACCACAGACCTTGGGCTGTCCTGCCCGAACAATGCCCCCCGACCGAGTTGGGAGGCATCTGTGGTCACTGTGGTTTGGGCCGGGGCTGAAACAAAGGGTCGTCCCTGTAAAATGTCCGGAGAGCTCATCCACCATATGAGGGATGACTGACAGACACGACTGAGTTGAATGGGATATGTCAATGCCAGAACCAACAGGGACCACTGTAGAATTCTCATGTGTAACCGAGCACACGGGGGAAGAGTTATGGTCGCCGCCATAGAACCTAGAGCCCTCGATTCCGCTGTTGGAAGATGAGAACGGTAGATCAGGGAGACATGCATCCTCAGGTTTTGAACTCTTTCCGAGGTCAGGAATATTTTGCACTGAAGAGTATCTATCCTGGCACCAATGTAGTCTATCATCTGTACAGGATCTAGGAGAGATTTGGATGCATTGATTGTGATCCCCAAATGCAAGGCAAGAGTCAGGAAATAATCCCTGGTTCGGGAAAGTAGATGCCTGGTGGGAGCAGTGAGGAGCCAATCATCCAGGTACAGCTAGACCTGAATCCCCTGAAACCTCAGGTGAGCCGCTACCACCATCACTTTGGTGTACACCCTGAGGGCTGTGGTGAGACCAAAGGGTAGGGCTCGAAATTGGTAATGATTGACTCCTAGCCGGAAGTGGAGGAACCTCCTGGAGGTTCTGTGCATTTTTATGTGATAGTAAGCATCCTGGAGGTCTAACTAGCACATCCAGTCGCTCTCTTGCAGGTACGGCATGATGGACGTAGTGTGACCATCCAGAACTTCTCTTTGGCAACTAACAGGTTCAGGGTAGAGAAATCCAGAATGGGCCTTAAGTCGCCCGTTTTCTTTGGCACCAAAAAGAACCTGGAGTAGAAGCCCGATCTGGACTGATCAGGGGGGACAGTTTTGATGGCTCATTTTTCTAGCAGCCTGGAGATTTCCGGGGCTGCTGCCTCCCTTTGTGTGGGGGTACATTCAGGAGGTGTCTGGGAGATATGGGGGAACCCACAAAGGGGATAGAGTATCTTCTGGATATGATTTGAAGCACCCAAGGGTCCGTTGTTATGGATTCCCAATGCCGCTGGGTACAAGGACAATCGTCCCCTGACTGCCTCCAGAGTAGAGCAGTCGGGCAAACCCTCAGGGTTGCTGCCCAGGTCTGTCTGAGAAAGGTTCTCGAGACCCTAAGATCTGCGGACCCCCTCTGCCTCTGGACCGGCGTCCAATCTGTCCCCCTCTGCCTCTGGGGGAAGAAGTGCCCTGACTGTCCTGGGAATACTGTGACGTCTGGAACCACATCTTCTTCTGCCCTTTCTGGTTCTGGGAAAAGGACCTTTGAGGGTTAGAGAAGTGGATACCGACAGCAGACAGTGTCTTCCCATCCTTCTCACTCTGGACTAATGTCTCCTTGATAGTCTTACCGAAGAGTGTAGAGCCATCATAAGGGGCATTGGCAAACGAAGCCTTGAAGGGTTCGGAAAAGTGACATAGCCTGAGCCAGGCGTTACGCCTCATGGACAAGCCAGACCCAGCTGCCCTCGCCGCTCCTTCCGTAGCATGGGAGAAGGGTCGCATGGACGTGTTAGAAGTGGCCATCCTTGCTTAGAACGAAGCCTTGTCCTCCTGTGATATGGACTTGGGTGAAGACTGCTCCAGCTACTTTACTAGGTTGCACTGGAGTCTGCTGACATGGGCCAGGTAGTTCAGCACCCTAACTGAAAAGGTAGCTGAAGCATACACCCGCTTCCCTAGGCAGTCCATCATCAGTGACTCTCGGTTAGGAGGGTGGACCGAGGAACTCTCCTAGGCAAGTTCCTTCTTAGTGGCTGCTGCTACCACCATGGCATCCAAGGGGGAGCCCTTATTCCAAGATGGCCTATCTATGGGGGGGGGGCTTAGGATTTTGTCAGGTCGCTTTGGGATAGGTTCCATGGTGTCCGGTTCCTTCCATGCTTGCGAGGTGACCAGATCCACCCAAGGATTCACGGGAGGAAACACCCAGGAAGTAGATGGGCCCGTGCAAAAAGCCTCCAGGAAAACAGACTCATCAGAAGAAGGTTTGGGAGCAGACCAACCTCCCAGCTGGCACAGGATCACCATGATGTCTCCAAAGGAGACATTCTCGGGAGGTGACCTTGGGGAACCCCCTCCATCATCTAAGTCTGTGTCCTCGGTGAAGGACTCGGAGGAGTCCAAGTGCCCCCTCTTGCATGTATGCTTGCAAGGCACATCCCTGGTGGGGCTCTCTGGGGCCGCTCGCAAGCCATTTGTTCCTCGGAGGGAACCGTCTGGGGCTCTTCGAGCACGGGCTGTCCAGCTGGTAAAACAATGGGGACCATAGACAGAGCAGAGGGGGTCTGGGAGGAGTCCGAGGGGGTGGTCAGGGGTCTCGATCCGATGGACAGAACCCTTTCTACCACGCTGAATGCCAAAGGATAGCAACCCACCTGAGAAAACAATAAAGAGGTCAGTCTACCCGTGTCTGAAGTGAAAATCGGAGCTGGGCCCGAGGTGAACAGAGCTCCGAGGGAGGGAACCTGGCACTACAAAGTTGGAGCCGATGGAAAAGCTTCCACTCCCTCGGATCCGACACCCAAGCTCCAGCTCCAAAAGCGGCTCAGATCCGAGCTGGTAGGATCCGAAATGCTCCAGGCAGCTGTCAGCGTTGAGGAAGCAGGTACCGTTGGCGCCAACCCCCTGACCAAAGCCAACCTTGGATCAGAGTACTCTGAACCTGAAGGTCAGGTCAGATCGGAGAAGGAGAAATGGGTTGAAAAAAATAAGAGAGCTTCCCCCCTCCAGAGGGAGGGGGCTGGCAAGACCACCATCTGGATCTGTGTATGGATAAATTGCCTCATCTTATCCAGATCCATATCTGACAAGGAACGGGTGGACCGTGACGAGGCCACAGACTCCGACCTGGCGGGTCGGGACACTGAGGCCCGAGAGGCTGGATGTGTCTCCTCCAGCTCCGGGAGAACCTTGGAGATCAGAGCCAAGAGGAGTCACGGATCAGTGGTATCTTACTCGAAGAAACAAGGTCAGGGGTCCTCTTCCTCTTTTCCCTCATCTTTGACTCTCTCTCCCTCTCTTCTGCTCCGCTACCACAGGCTTTGGTATAGGAGGTTGAGTCCCAGCCTGGGAGGGAAGAGAAGCCAGAGGAAGAGAGCAGGGAGAGGCAGCAATACCATCTGCTGTGACCGAAGCTGGACACAAGGAAACAGAGCCGGAAGGAGGAAGAAGACCTTTAAGGGCCAACTTGGCCTTCCTATCCTTTAAGGCGTGGGGATTGAAGCCCGCACAAATACTACAATCCACACTCAGGTGGGCCACGCCCAAGCACAAAACACAGAGTGTGGCCATCTGCTTTCCACCCATCCTAAATACTAGAAAGATAGCCTTACAAAAAAGACAGGCAAGTTCTTTCTAAATAACAAACACACACACACACACACACCTACTCACCACACTCTTCTACAGAAAAAGTACAGTTGTGTACACTTACCATAAATGTAGATGTTCGAGTGTATTCACTGTTGCAGTCATCACATTTGGGTTATCTGCTTGCAGTAGCCCTCAGTCTTCCTGATTATCAAAGTCTTGAGTCCTGCATCAGTTGCTGTCTCATCTTCCGTGATGTCAGGCAGTCAGGGGTATAAAACATATAGCCGACGCCATTACATCAGTTTTTCTTGCCCCAGATGTCAGTTGCCCCCCTTAATGGGAAGCAATTAAATATATATATATATATATATATATATATATATATATATATTTATATATATATATATATATATATTTATATATATATGTATATAAGGTTATACCTCCAACAAAAAAGCAAATACACCAAAAAACTTTTAAGTGTAGTAAAGGAGAATAGAGGTATAGCCAAAAGAAGTCAGGGGGCTGGAGGGAGGGTAACCAGGACTGCAACAGTGAATACACTTGAACATCTACATTTATGGTAACTGTACACAACTGCACTATGTTCTTCATGTTTCACCATTGCAGTCATCACATTTGGGTAGATTCCCAAAGCTAAGGATGGGAGGAGGAATTTACATAGCATTAGGACCAGCTATAAGGCCCTGCAAGACTGCAGTGGCAAAGCCAGCTCTGGATTTAGAGAAAAGTGGCAAATGGTAATACTTGGTGAAAGTATGTACAGAACTCCAGGTAACAGCTTCTAGTATGTCGCTGGCAGGGACACCTCTGAGAAAGGCTATAGAGGTAGATGCAGCCCTGGTTGAATGGGGTCTAATCCCCTGTGGGATAGGTTTTCCATGGTGCTTATAGCAGAAATGAATGCAATGGCCTATCCATTTAGAAACGGTTTGCTTTGAAATAGGCTTCCCCTCTGCCCCTGCAGCAAATATCACCAGCAGTTGTTCAGATCTCCTTTGAGGTTTAGTCCTGCCCAAGTATCTAATATCTAGTATCAAATATCTACATTGTCTGTGCACATCTAAGGAATGCAGTATCCATTTCCCTTTGTTTGGTGGATTAGAAAAGAAGGTTGGCAAATGAATGGACTGATTAAGAGCTACACTGGATACCACCTTGGGCATGAAAGAGGGATTGGTCCTGAGGGACACCCTGTCCACATGAAAGATGATGAAAGGCTCCACTGCCATAAGGGCCTGTAATTCAGATAACCTTCTTGCTGAAGTGATTGCTAAAAGGAAAGCTGTTTTCCAAGAAAGGAATTTTAACTCTGCAGTTGCAGCTGGCTCAAAAGGGAGAAGAGTGAGTTTTTCCAATACAAAATGAAGGTCCCAGGCTGGAGCTGGGGCTCTCCTGGGTGGTCTTAAGTTTTTGGCCCCTCTGAGGAACTGCTTGAGCAGTGGGTGAGAAAAGAGGGGTGGGTTCTGTGTTGTAATGAGCTGAAATGGCTGAGGCGTGAATTTTGAGGAAAAGGAAAGGCCCTTGTGAAGCATCTCAGTTAAGTATTGCAGAATCTGAGGTAAATTGGGCGCTGTTGTGGCCATCCCTTGAGTTTGGTTCCATGCACAGAATCCTTTCCATTTTTCAGTATAAGATTTTCTAGTACTAGGCCTCCTTGCCTCCAAAATGACATCCAACACTTGTTTACTGAGGGATGGTAACAGAGAGATTAGGTAATTAGCCAGGCTACCAGGTTCAGAGTTTGAAGCTGGGGGTGCAGAATCTGGCTCTTCTGCTGAGACAGCAGGGTAGGGGTCTGAGGTAGGTGCCATGGGGCCAGCTGTGACACACTGCGCAAGAGGGGGTACCAGTGTTGACGTGGCCAGTATGGTGCAATCAGTATCATCCTTGGTTTGTCCTGTGTGATCTTTAGTATCACTTTGGAGAGGAGAGGCAGAGGAGAAAAGGCATAAACTAATAGATTTTTCCAGCTGAAGGACAGAGCATCCACTTTCCAAGCTTGTTTGTAGGGAGTACTTGTGCAGAATTTGTCCAATTGGCAGTTCTGGGGGAAGGCAAACAGGTCTATATCCGGGATCCCCCATTTGTTTATCAACATGTTGAAAATCTTTGGTTCCAGTTTCCACTCGTGTGGGTTCATGAGATTTCTGCTTAGTTTGTCTGCCAGTGTATTTAGTTTTCCTGGCAAGAATTGAGCCTGCAGATGCACTTGGTAGCTCAAGGCTGTGTTCCACAGAGCCATGGCTAGTCTGCAGAGGGGGTAAGAATGGGTACCCCCCTGCTTGTTTATGTGCCACATAACAGTGGTGTTGTCCGTCTTTACCATTAATTGTCCTGGAAGAATGTGGTCCTTGAAGGCTGTCAGAGCATTCTGTATGGCTAACATTTACTTCTGATTGATATGCAGGTGCATTTGACTTGGGTTCCATTTGCCCTGAATGCACTTCTCTGCCAGGTGAGCTCCCATGCATAGTCTGATGCATCTGTTTTAGGGTTTGGGCGGCAGGGAGTAGAGTGAATGGTAGCCCCTTGTTTTGGTGGCAGGCCTCTGCACACCAAAGGAATTCTAACCTAACCGTAGGCAAGGTATGATAGGAATCATTGCTTCTAGATCCTGAGAATGTTGACTCCATAAGACTTTTAGATACCATTGTAGTTTCCTCATATGCAGTCTTGCATATGGAATTAGTAGAATGCATGAGGCCATGAACCCCAAGGCTTGCAGTATTTGCCCTGCACATAACAGGGTTTTTGTGGCCACTAGTTTGAAGTAAGTTGTCAATGAATTTGTTTCACTGGCGTGAGGAAAGCCATATGGGAAGTTGTGTTCAAGCTTGCTCCCAGGAATATAATTTGTTGACAGGGTACCAGATGTGATTTCTTTTTGTTTATGGTGTACCCCAGACAAGGTAACACCTTTTGTACAAATGCCAGATGATTCAGAAGTGTGTCCTGGCTTTCTGCCTGAATTAGACAATCGTCCAGGTATGGGTATATTTGAATATTTCTTTGCCTACAAAATGCAATGACTGGAGCTGGGCACTTTGTAAATATCCTGGGCACAGTAGATAAGCCAAAAGGCAGTGCAGAGAACTGATAGTGCATGCAGCCTGCTTTGAAGCATAGGTATTTTCTGCAAGATTCCCTGATTGGGGAGTACAGGTAGACTTCTTTTAAATCCAGTGTTGCCAACCAGGTATCTTGCCTGTCATGGGAAGCAACTGGTGAAGAGTTAGCATCTTGAAATTTGGAATCACCAAAAAGGTGTTTAGGATAGACAGGTCCAGGAGATGACGCCATGAGTTGTCTTTTCTGGGTACCAGGAAAAATCCTGAGTAGAAACCTTGTCCCTTTTCCTCTTCTGGTACAGTCTGAATAGCCTTTAATGTTAAGAGAGAAAAGTATTTGCTTTTGAGCCTCTGTCCACTGACTTGGGGGTAGATCTGGCCAACCGTTTGGGGTTGGTAGCGTGAGGAAGTGAAATCTGTATCCTTGGGAAACTATGTTTAAAACCCATTTGTCCTGGGTAATGAGTTCCCAGTTTTTTGCTTGCAGAGCAATCTTTCCCCCTAAAGGAGCAGTTAGTTGAGAAGTGCTTGGAAGTTTTAAAGTTAAGTCATTGAGAAAGCTTACCATAGGGGGAGTCTTACTACTCCCTGATTTAGAAGTGGGAGCCCCCCACTGCTTAGTCCTGTTCGTACCCTGGGACTGAAGCCTGGGTGTTCCGCTGGTTCTGGGTTTGAACTGAGAAGGCCTGGAAGAGGCAGGAAAGGACCAATTTTTTCAGGGCCAATGCCTACTAAATCTAGGAGGCTGCACTTGTAAGAAATCCTTAACAGTTTGCATAGATTTAGCTTTTTCCTCCATCTTTTTAAGAACTTCTTCTGCTTTGTCACCAAACAGGCGGTCCTGATTTAAGGGAGCACCCAGCAATTTAGTTTTAACATGATCTGGCAAACATTGCTCCTTAAGTCAAGCATGCCTTCTAAGTACAGACCCGGTGACAGCAGCCCTGCATGAATCCTCTAGTGAATCAAAACCACATTGCAAAGTATGTTTTCCAACCTGTTCAGCAGAATGCATTAAATCCTGTAAATCCTTATTTTCAGCACAATCAGGAATCAACATCATTTTCTGTTTAAGCAATCAAATAATATGCTGCTGATACTTTAACATATGAAACTGGCAATTTAAGGCCCTGATGGCCAAGGTTGCAGAGGTGTATACCTTCTTACCCCATCTATCCAGGGCCCTGCAATTTCTACCATAGGGGGTAGAATTTTTTGCACTATTAGCCTTAATGCCCTTGGGTCCCTGGGAAATGGTCTCAGGGTCTGCAGTAGGATTTTTAAAAAGGAACTTATGAGAATCAGGGGCCCTGTAATATCTATCAGGTTTTCTGTGAGCTGGAGGTAAAGAGTCAGGGGCCAAGCTAGATTCTGAAAAGGCATCGTTAACAATGTCCAGCACAGGAGGGACAGCTAAAGGCCTGTGTTGGGGCAGGAGTAAGAAATCTCTAAGCCTCTTTTTAGAATCAGCGTAATCCTGGCTTTCCCAGTGAAAATGTTCCCTAAGAGTATGCAAGGTTTCACCAAAAGAAAAATCCTCTGTGGGTGAAGCAGAGGGAATAGATTCCTCTGCATCAGATTCCACATAGGTAGATAAGGGTAAATTCTGGACATCAGAGGAGACAGAAATTTCAGAAACCTGGTCAGAAGTATCATAAGCAAATTCAGTCCTAGGTCTCTTACTAGGGGAAGGTTGGCTTCCCCTGATTAAAGTAATAAGGTCTTCAGCCATTCTTATCATTTTTACTTTAGGTATAGAGGCCTGACCATGCAGTCTGGGAGTCGGTTTCCTAGGCATGGTTCGAGTTTTAGGCCTAGAGGAAGAAGATGGCGTTGGTTTAATATGCAAGTCAGTAGGCCTGAATACACCCTCAGAAGCTGGTGCCTGCACAGTGGCTCCAAACCCATGCAAGGTAGAGACATCCGCAGGTTCCACAGTTGAAGCATCTCGCAGCATACCGGACTCCGAATGGGTCTCAGTAGAGGCCTGCGAATCTGAAGTAGCTGGTATCAGGGGCTGCAAAAGCACCTCACTGAGTACCAGCAAACTGGCGACTAACTTAGGAGAAGCGTTGTCGGCAGCTTTGGACCTAGGCGGCCTGTCTCTGTCTTTACCTTTGCGTTTTTTCAGAATGTCGGTAGTCGGGTGGCTTACCGAAGACATATCTGGATAATTGAACCGAGTACCAAAATATTTAGAAGCAAAAAATGTGCAGACGACGAATAGTCTGTGGTTTAAATAAGGCACAAAACCGAAAGCGAGGTATGTCGTGGTCAGGGCCTAGGCAAGGAATACAGTATGAATGAAAATCTTTATGAGGTATTTGCTTTCCACAAGAAATACAATTATTGACTTTTACTGACATCGGTTTAGAGCAAGAAAACATTTCCCCAATGGGGTACTAAGCTTTAGTTGAAGACTTTGGTTCTGAAACTCGAAAACAAAAATTTCAGGAGTCGGCCGTCCAGCACTTGGGAACTGCTTCTGCTTCAGGAACTGCACGGCAAGAAAGACTGATGTAATGGCATCGGCTGCATGCTTTATACCCCTGACTACCTGACATCATGGAAGATGAGACAGCAACCGACGCAGGACCCAAGACTTTGATAATCAGGCCGACTGAGGGCTACTGCAAGCAGGTAACCCAAATGTGATGACTGTAACAGTGAAACATGAAGAACATCACTGAGGGGGGGGGGAGCTATTACCTACACCACAAGAACAAATTACGCTAAATTAACCTGAAAACAAACCACTCAATGCACCAAGCGAGGGGAGGAGAAAGGGGACCTATACTAATAATAACGGAGAGAAATTTAAAAAAATTATTTACTCACAAAAGGTTTTAAACCCACTGCTAGCTGGAGCTCAGAAGACACGATGCTGAAGTAATTTGTGGCAAGGGAGATCTGGGGATGGAAGGCAGTGGAGGTGTATTATGGGTAAGGGGAGGAGTATGGAGCTCAGAGCTGATGTTAGCAAAAGTTGCCGGATCCGATCTGATATGGATCCATAACCTACAGGTTGAAGACCAGATGAAGTAAACTACTTCAGATTTGAATTTTACAAAAAAACAAAACAAAAAAAAATTTTCAATGATACCCCTTTTTCTCAGTTTATATATTCACAATGGGAGAGCTGACGTTATGCTGATGATCCGTGTGCAGCCATCTTGGAAGTCCTCAGATTGGAATATGTTGACCCCAAAGGGTCTTACCCAGGAAGTAAAGGTGTGATATGTGATGAAAACCTTAGACACGGAGATGATGAGGTGATTACTGTGGAGACTTTCACTAGGGATAATTTTTCCAGAATGGAAAAGTGCCATGTATGCCAGTCTTCTTTTTTCTCTCTCTCTGTTAAGGTATTTTTAGGCCTGTCTCTGTTTCTGGCCTTCCCTGTATCTTTATCTTTCTCAATGGAATCTTTGCCTTTTAATAATCCTTTGAAGACAAATGTATTTATTCTATTCAGTAGGGTTTTAGAAAAGAAATTCTTACAAATCAGACAATCAGAATCAAGATGCCCAACTCAGAGACACAATGCAATGTTCCATGTGTGTCTTAAGGCGGGATCTTGAGAACACATTGCTTGCATTTTGTAAAGCCAGAGGTTTTATCCTTATCCATTGTTGTTGCTGTTGTGTCTTTCGGCTTTTCCCGGTTAGGGGTCGCCAAAGCAGAACTCCGGTCCTCTAATGATTGGCAGTAGATTTTTACGTGCCGAGTTGCCGGCCCTGACGCACAACCTTCAACGAAGGTATGCCCATTCACGCATGTCTCCACACAGAAGACGCTCTAGCTGAGAATCGAACAGGACAACATCTTACTGTGAGGTGACAATGCTACCGCAGCACCACCACCATTGTAACAACAATAATTAAATGCATAACACAACCATAAATTACCAGAAAAAGGCTAATATTTGTACAGTCCAAATTTAGACTATAGAAAAACAATAACAGAAAAAAAAACTACCTGATAAAAGACAGGGAAGGAATGAGAGGGGGAAAGTCTAAAGCAAAAAAAAAAGATTATGAAAATTTACTAAAGCCTGTAGAAGCTACTTTCTATAGTTAGTCAAATGTAGAACATGTAATCTGTAGAAGGGAAATAGATGCATCTGTCCCACAAATGGTGAAGAAATTTGCAAAACAACACTTGAACTAGCTCTGAACACTGAAGCGCTGATGGTGGCAAGATCTGGTGAGCTAGGTAACAGTAGTGCATTATGGAGCTGGAGAGGAACTTCAGATAGCCATGGAGAATGGGTACCCTCAGCAACCAGTCCATCAGCTTCCAATGTCTGGACAGGACCAACTTAAATCTTCTTGCTTACAAACTTAGAGGCATCATAAATGGCAACTATCTTTATAGTTTCAAGGCAATTTAGTCTTTGAACCATTAACACATTGACAATACCCACCCTCATGCTCGACCTGCTTTCTCATGAAGGGCTAGACCAGTTAGCCCCATGGTAAATTTGAAGGTACACATCTAGTCATCTAGGTTTTGTTTCATGTATGCTAATGTATGTACTCCAATGCTTAATCGGCAGGGGCAACATATTCCAGAAATGGGGAGGTTTTGCATAGTGAATCTCTCTCTCTCTCTCCATTATGATTTATTTACCTACTTGTGAAGATTTAGTGCCCTGGTTCAAGTGTTTGCTAAGCTATTAGACTTGTTGAGACATAGAAAATCAAGGACAACAGGGTATCTAATGGTGCAGTAGGTGAGTCACTGATCTCACTTTAAAAGTCTGTAAGATAATCAGCAAGGTAATAGAGCTTCTATCCTTTCTTGGCGGGTCTTTAAGCTTCAAATGTTTTGGTTAGGAACCTCTGTGGCTTCTCTAGTTGCTTGATATGGCGACTAAGGTACACCCCCAGAGGTGAAGTTGAACTGTATAATTGGTCTGATCAATGCAGAAAATAAAGGAATGATAACATCTACCTAAGACTGTCAGCTGTCTAGAATACTTTTCTAACTACAGCTGCTACATGACGGAGAGGGAGCTGTCAGCCTAGGTCCCAGATTATATTTTTATGTAGTAATGGAGTACTGTCTATACTGCAGAGTAGGGGGCTGTTTGCTAAATGAAATGATGCAACACTTTTTCAATTTTAATTTGAGTCCATTTTCAATGCTGATGATATTAACAAGCTAAGCTCTTTCTGAAGGGTACAGTTGTCATGGAGGGTTTTAACAAATCATCTGCAAACTTGGTTAATCAGAAGTCATGGTTCTCAGTTTGGAGATCAAGGAAGTAAATGCCAAAAGGGGGGGGGGGTCACAGCACACAGCCCAGGGGACTCCACAGGTTACCTTTAAACTTTCAGATGAGGCATGCATCACATGAACTATGTGAACTCCGTCTTTTATCCAATGTGCTATCCACCTTACCACATAAGGATTTATATATAAAGCATTTAGCTTACTTACAATGCCCACATGGAGTATGGAGTTAAAAGCTCTAGCTGGGTAAATGTAAGATGCGAGAACAGCATGATCATTGTCAGCAGTCTGTGTGACCCTCTCAAAGTTAACTAGATTTAATAGGCTGGATACTGAAAAATGCCAAGATGTTGCAAGTCCCACCTAAAGAGATTTTTCATATCATCAACAAGATCAGTTAAGATACACTGTGCAGATGTGTAGATTGGGGCTTGTAAGGTTGATAGGTGTACAATTACAAGGATCCATCGTAGGTGGATCATCACTGCAGTATACCATAGTTCAGTACATGAAACAATGTGAAGAGATTCAGAGAGGGCATGTTTGTCTCTATTTATTAAACATCCAGGTATGTTGTCAGGTCTCATGAAAGAAGTATTTCTGGTCCTTGATGGCATCTTCAAACCATGTTCCTTGGTGATAATAGGGGGTGTAATGGATTCTGAGATATGTGGTGTTCAGGTAGATATTTCAGGGGTGAAGTTTGCTTTAAACTTCTTTGCCAGTATACTGGTGATGATAACAGAGTTGGAGGTACTGTTTAGGATAAGTTGTAAGCATTGTATGGTGTGATAAAGGAGGATACTGCCAACACAGCTATCTGGAATTTTGTAAATAATTATATGTCACTGGTGAAAAAGAAGTTATGTACTCACCACAACGTTCCATCTGAGTAGTCGTTCTTCACTTGTCTTCAACCTGTGGGTTACGGATTCATATCGGATCCAACTCCGCCGCATATCCAGCATCTGATCCGAGCTCAAAGCTCCTCCCTTCACCCATAATGCCCGTCTCCTTCCTCCCCTCAGATCGAGTTTGCTGCCCAATCAATTACTTACACCTGACCCAACAAGACATTGTCACTACCAGAGAACAAAAAATTAACAAAGGAAGGACATAGGACACTTCGAAGGTGTCCACTTTCTAGCCTTATATAGTTTAGATAAGGCTGGGGGGATGGCTGAAGACAAATGAAGAACAACTACTTAGATGGAGCATTATGGTGAGTACATAACTTCTTTATTTGAAGTAGTCGTCTTCATTTGATCTTCAACCTGTGGGACAGAGTCCCCAGCTACTAAACACCTGGGAGGCCCTCGTGGAAGGATATTCCGGAGCACGGTGGAGCCAAAGGATGTCCTGTTCTGGGATACGATGTCCAATTTATAATGTGAGATGAAGGTATGAGATGAGGCCCAAGTAGCTGCAGAACAAATATCATCCAGTGAAACTTTGGACCAGAAGCCGCTGAAGTGGCCATAGACCTGGTAGAATGTGCTTTTACCTGACCTGGTGGGGAAATCCCACTTATCGAAAACGCCCAGATAATAGATTGGGAAACCCAATGGGCAATAGTAATTTTGGATACTGGTTTTCCTAAAAAGGGTTTGTTATAAGAAACAAAAAGTTGGTCAGATTTATGAAAGGGTTTGTTCTGTGCAAATAGAAACTTAACTGTCTATGTACATCCAACAAATGCAATTTACATTCTCCCTTGTTTTGAAAATTTGGAAAGAAGACCATGAGATTGATCATCTGGTTAATGTTGGCCTCTGAAGCTACCTTGGGAAGAAGGGATGGATTAGTACGCAAAGACACTATGTCCTTATGAAAAATCATACAAGGGGCTTTGATCGATAGTGCTTGAAGTTCCGACACTCTCCTGGCAGAAGTAATGGCAACTAAAAATGCATTCTTCCAGGACAGAAATCGCAAATCCACTGAAGCTGCAGGTTCAAAGGGGGATGAAACGAAAGCCTGAAGCACTAATGTAAGATCCCATGGAGGCGTAGGCTAATTCACTGGTTGTCTCAGAAGAAAGGTACCTTTAAGGAAGGTCTTGCAAAGCTTAGAGGATGCAAAGGAAGCCCTATTTTCCCCCACATGAAAATTGCAAATTGCAGCCAGCTGAACTTTGACTGTAGAGGAACTGGAGCCTTGATGAAAAATCCCCGATAAGAATTTTAACACTACAGAAACTGGAGCAGTAAAAGGATCCAATGCACGCTGCGAAGCCCATACAGAAAAACGTTTCCCCATGCTATAGTATACTTTCTTGGTGGAAGACTTATGAACCACCACTAGAATTCTTTTAACGGGAGAAAACCGGGAGTCCTGATAATCAATGGAACTGCAGCAACCAAGCAGTGAGATTAGACTGTCCAGGTCTGGATGAAGGATCCCTGACGGGTGAGCAATGAGATCCAGAACTGGATCCAGCATCCATGGTGGAGCCACCAGACAAGACCACAGAGAGGAAAACCAAACTTGGCGAGGCCTGAATGGGGCAATGAAGATCACAAAACTCCCCAGCGTGCGAGCGTTTTGAAGAGACTTTGGTATCAAAGGTAGAGAAGGATAAGCATACAGAAAACCGGGAGGCCAAGCATGAATCAGAGAGTCTCTGGGGTCTTCTCCCTGAGGGGGAATCAGAGTGAAGAACTCTCTGCATTTTACGTTGGAAGGAGATGCGAAAAGATCACAGCAAGGCAGACCCCACTTGTGAAAGATCTGTTCTGCTGCTGAAGGATTCAGAGACCACTTGTAAGGCATCAGGACAGATCTGCTGAGCCTGTCCGCAAGAATGCTGAACCATTCTGGAATGTACGTTGCCTCCAGAAATCGGCCAGTGGAGATCGCCCATTCCCATACCCTCATGGCTTCGCGACAAAGGAGATAAGATCTGGTTCCCCCCGTTTGTTGATGTACCAGACCACCGACATATTTTCTGTCTGGATAGCAATCGTCCCTAAGGGAAGATGGGCATGTAGAGCCTGGAACGCGAGAAGCACCACCCTCATCTCCAGGATGTTGATATGCAAACTGGTCTCGGAAAGGGACCACATGCCTTGGACTATCCTTCCTGAGCAATGCCTCCCAACCCAGCTGGGAGGCATCTGTAGTCACCGTAGCCTTGGGAAATGGAGAGAGAAAAGGATGTCCCCGGACCAGGTCCAGAGAATGAATCCACCAGTGAAGAGAGGTCCTGCACACTTGGGAGATTCAAACAGGATGAGACAACGGCAAATCTAGCAGGAACCATTGTACGGAAAAAGTCCACTGGAGGATCCACATGTGAAGAAGTGCCAAGGGTGGAAGACTGATCGTGGCCACAATAAACCCCAATGCCCATAGTACTACTTCTGCTGTTGGAGACTGGGTTTGAAGAACGCAAAGAACATGCAGCTTCACACTGTGTATCCTGTCTGGAGTAAGGAAGACTTTTGTCTGGATAGTGTCTAACCGAGCCCCAATGAAATCTAATGTCTGAACTGAGGCCAAAGATGACTTGTTGAGATTGATGGTGATGCCTAACCTCTGGGCTAATAAAAGGAAGGAATCCCTCGCTTGACAGAGTTAATGCTTGGAAGGAGCAGTGAGGATTCAATTGTCCAGATAGGGGAAATCTTTAATGCCCTGAAATCTCAGGTGAGCCGCTACTACTGTACTGCCATCACTTTGGTGAAAACCCTGGGGGCTGTGGTAAGACCAAAGGGGAGCTCTCTAAATTGATAATGATTGGCTCCCAGCCGGAGGGGGAGAAACCTCCGAGAGCACCTGTCCATCTTGATATGATAGTACGCATCTTGGGGGTTGATCAAGAACATCCAATCGTTCTACTGCAGGAACAGCAGGATAGACGGAAGGGTGACCATCCGAAATTTTGTCTTGGCCATTGACAGGTTCAAGGTGGAATGATCCAAAATTGGTCTTAGGTCCCCTGTCTTCTTTGGTACTAAGAAGAAAGTACAGTTTTGTACCTACCATAAATGTAGATGCTCGAGTGCTCATACAGCTGCAGTCCAGATCTTTCTTGCCGACCAAGGACCCGCCTGACGGCAGGATAACCCCATCTGTTATGACTACAAAAGTTTATGTTTTGCCTTCCTTCTGGGGGCACCTGACATCTGGGGCAAGAAAAACTGAAGAAGATGGCGTCGGCTGGTTCTTTTATACCCCTGCCACACTGACGTCAGGGAAGAAGCAACAACAACCGACGCCGGACCTAGACTTTGGAATTCGGCCGACCGAGGACCCGCCTGACGGCAGGATAACCCATCTGTTATGACTGCAGCTGTATGCATGATGAACATCCTGGAATAAATGCCTAATCCAGACTGGTCTTGGGGGACGTGTTGGATGACCGCTTTTTCTAGCAGCTTTGGTATTTCCAGTGCTGCATCCTCCCTGTGAGCGGCTGGAATGTCCAGGAGGTGTTTTGGTGGTAGAGGTAGCTCGAGGAATGGGACTGAATAACCTTTGGATATAATCTGCAACACCCAACGATCTGTCGTGATGGACTCCCACTCAGGTGTAGTGATAACTGGCCTCCGAATGCCTCCAGAGACAGACAGTTGGGCAATCCTTCAGGGCTGTTGTGCAAGTCTGTCCGAGAAAGGTTCTCGAGACCTGTAATTTCTCGGACCCCCTCTGCCTCTAGGGCGACATCTATCGTATCCCCCTCTGCCCCAGGGGAAGATAAGCCCTGAGTGTCTCGGGAAAATGCCTGAAACTTTCAGAACCACATCTTCTTAGTCCCTCGTTGATTCCTAGAAAAGGATCTTTGAGGGGCGAAGAAGTGGATTCCAACGGCAGACAGAGTCTTCCCGTCCCGACTTTCTAAACAGGGAGGAACCGTTGTACGGGGCATTGATGAATGACGTTGTAAAAGGTTCCGAGAACTGACAGAGCCGGAGCCAGGTGTGCTGCCTGCTGGCAATGCCTGTACCAGCTGCCCTAGCGGCTCCCTCGGTAGCATGGGAGAAAAGATGCATAGAGGTGTTCGCAACTGACTTCAGAGTGGTCATATGAGTGGAAGACTTCTTCTTGTCCTCTGCCGACATGAACTCAGGGGTTGACTCGGCGATCTCCTTCACTATGGCTCGCTGCAGCAGAATCACGTGCCATGTGATTCAGCGCTCTTACTGAAAAAGTCGCTGAAGCGTACACCCGCTTCCCAAATCGGTCCAGCGTCCTTGACTCTCAGTCAGGAGGATGAAGCATAGAGCTCTCCTAAGCAAGCTCTTTCCTAGTGGCAGCTGCCACCACAGCATCAACCGGGGACCCCTTGTTCCAGTGCGTCTTATCTGAAGGTGCACTAAGAACTTTATCTGGGTGCTTTGGGATGGGCTCTACCGTGTCCGGTTCCTTTCATGCATGGGATGTTATCAGGTCCACTAATGGATCCGCAGGAGGGGACACGCAGGAAGTAGAAGGGCCTGCGCTGAATGCCTCGAGGAACACAGATTCATCTGAGGTAGGTTTCTGGGCAGACCCCCCTACCCCCGGCGAAGGAGTTTCATGATGTCTCCAAAGGAGACATCCTCAGGGGGTGACGAAGGGGAACCATCCCCTTCCTGCAAATCAGTGTCTTTGGTGAGTGACTCCGGAGGGGAGTCTAAGCGTCTCTTTTTGCATGTACATTTGTGAGGAACCTCCTCAGTGGGAATCTCCGGGGAGGACTCAGCGATGTCCTGCTGCTCCCAAACTGGAGCTTCCTGAAGCAAAATGGCAGCAGGCTGTCCCTGAGATGACAGGATGGTTGGAATCGTACCCAAAACAGAGGGAACTGTGGAGGAGTCCGAGATGGTCAAGGGTCTCGACGAAAACGAGAGAACCCTCTCCGCCACATCAAAAGCCGAAGGAGAACGGACATCCTGAGAAAGGGCAGTAAGAGCCATCCCCCTCTGCCCCGATGGGGGAGCCAGAGCTGAGCCTCCAAGCACAGAGATAACCGAGAGGATGACTGCGCTCAGATACACACAGAGCTGACAACATGCCCTTGGATTCAGCGCTGAGGTTATGGCTCAGAGAGCCTGTCGGATCCAACCCAGTCAGATCCGACATGCTCAAGGTTGTGGCCAGCGTCAAGATAAAAGGCACCATTGGCGCCGACCCCTTGACCCTGAGGGTCCTAAGATCTAAGCGCTCCAAATCCAAAGGTCGGACTGGAGAAGGAGTAATTGGGGTTTAGAATGACTGCATGCTCTCCACTCCAGAGGGACAGGGGCAGGTAAGACTCCCATCTGAATCTGGGTGCAGATGAACTTCCACATCATCCTGTCATCTCCGCTTCACTAAGGCTCCGGGTGAAGCAGGAGGAGGAGGAGGCGACTGACACCAGCCTGGAGGGATGTTGAGGGGAAGCCTGCACTGGAGACTGGTTTAGCGGCTCCTCCGGCTCAGGGGAATACCAGGGAGAGCAGAGCTGGGGAGAGTCTGGTCTGGTAACTGGCCTAGTCTTAGGTGGAGGGCCGACCGGAGCCGAGCGGTCAGGGGACCACTTTCTTGGCCTGTCCTTTTTATATATTTCCCCTTCCTCGGAACTCTTAGCAGGAGTTTGAATCCCAGAGGCCGGGAGGAGGAAGAAGCAGCAGCAGCTAAAGCTGAAGTTGAAGCTGGGGGTGCAAGGACTACAGTACCCGAAGAAGAAAGGATGCCTTTTAGAGTTAGTTTATCCCTCCTGTCCTCCAGTGCCCTGGGATTGAATGCGGCACAGATGGAGCAGGAGGTTTGAAGGTGGGTTGCCCACAGACACACCATGCACAGAGTGTGGCCATCAGCTGGGGAGAGTTTATGGCCACTCTCTGTGAACTTTCTGAAGCCTGGCTTGGAAGTTTCAGACATGATCCTAGGTCAGGCCCAGCACACTCACAAGCACACACCACACACACTATGGAAAGGAAGGAAAATAGAGAAATAACTTTTTTTTTTAACTGACGACCACGCGGAGGGGAGGATAGAAAGCAAGGAGAGAAAATAGTGAAAGAGAGATAAAACCCCAAAGAACCACTCACTCACTCAAAAATGAAGCAGAGAGCTCAGACCACAATGTGGACTTCACAGGCAGCAAATGAGATCTGAAGGGTGGAAGGAGACAGGGGCATTATGGATGAGGGGAGGAGCTTTGAGCTCAGATAAGATGCTGGATATGTGTCTGAGTCGGATCCAATATGGATCTGTAACCCACAGTTGAAGATCATATGAAGACAACAACTTCAGATTATCGAAATTATTTGTGTAAGATGCTTGTGTTACAACTGTATTAGAATGGTATGTTATGTGATTATCAAACTGCTGGTACAGAAGTGTGTGTTGAAAAAGTTTTGTAAAGTACTGAATTTAAAAATGTAACCACAGTGTACCCTACTGGAAAAGAGCAGAAATGTACATGCACTATTGTAACCGTTTTAATGTATATATGTTAACGGTGGAACACAGGAGATTAACTTCAGAAAAACAGCTGAAATTAAATTACTTTATGGCAGCAAGGAGACACAATGTCAAAAACTAGGGAACTTTTTTATTGTCTTAGAAATGTTTTATTGTTTTATGATATCCAGTCTTTGCCACAAATCTGAAGAAAAGCACTTGTCTATGTATTTTTACAGGTAGATGCTAAATGCCACCAACTGCCATCAATGATTGTTTTGAGCCTGGGAACTGAATCAGACAAAAAGAAGTGATGTAATTCTGCAAGTTATCCCAACAGTAATATTTGAGATATTAATTTGAGAACTCTCTGAGAGAGAGCCTTCTGTATTCTGTCTTGGACCTGACAAGAAGACCCATTCACGACACATTTGCCTTGCTCTGAATAAGTCTACGGAACAATATAATTCTCTTAGATATAGTCGGGAATATAGCAAAGCATAATGTATATGTTTTTCTTTATTTATGTGAGACTGTCCTGCAATATTGTTTTAAATATTTCCTGTGATTTTGAATTCTGATGTCACTGTAAATACATTAAGTATTGTCTTGTTATTTTGTATTATTTATTATTAAATAGATTTAAACCTTTCAATCTGTCTAGAGGTATTTAAGTTCTGAGAGTACTTGTATATTTATTTGGTGACACTGAGCCACTACTAATAGCCTTGCTCTCAGTCAAACTACCATTTGTATTAATAGTAACATTACAGAGTAAGACTGGACACCCTTTCTTAAGGGCCTTAAAGTAGCTGATAAGGAGTTCTGATGGCAATGATAACTACCTTACAGTCTGGGCAGAAGGGGCATAGCTAGTAAACCTCTGCCAACCTTTTCCAGGCATGTGTATGTGTGTGTGTGTGTGTGTGTGTGTGTGTGTGTGTGTGTGTGTGTGTGTGTGTGTGTGTGTGTGTGTGTGTTTGTGTAAAACAAATCTTCAAGAGTGTGTGTGTCAGCAACTTGGGGAGGGACATGAAGCACTGGTTGGACAGAGCGTTTTGGAGGACTTGGCTTGGAACCCTGGCTAAGAACTCAACTCTATAGTTGTGCCAGTGGGGAGTCTTACTGGGGATCTGAAGAAAGAGGGAGAAACCAGCCCCAGACTGTCTGTGGTTTCTGTGTGCTCTTAAGGGAAATTGTACTTGATGCAGAGAGCTGCATCTAGAAATACTGTGTGTACTGGTTATCCTCTCAGTGTATGTCCCCCACTGGTGCCAGTGGTGAGGATTGAGGCTCCTTAATTACTGCTGCAGTGATGGGGCATCACATTTATTGGTTGGCAGTGGTGGGATCACCACATCACATATTAGGATTCAGTGGTGTGGATACTGAACTCCTGTAACCTGTAAACAGTGGCCACTAAAGGTGTTTGTACTCTCAATTCACCACACAGTGAACATTCACAGTTTCACATCACAATAGTTTTAATTTTTTGTTAGCTTAGTTAGTCAGGAAGAGCAGGCAAGGATGCCAGAAGAGGAGTATGGCAAGCTGACAAGGAGCCAATTGACTGAGATGTGGCAAGCCGAAGGACTGCTGCATGCCAGCCTGACTAAAGCAGAAATTATTGCAGCCTTAGTCACAGCTACATCATGGACCAGAAACCAGTGGGAGAACAAGACGGGCCTTGGGGATGTACAACTTTCAGAAAATGGACAGTTCAACTTTGACGCAGAGGACTTAAAAATCCATCTGGAGTTAATGAGACTTAAACTGGAGGCCAAACATTTGGAAAGAGAATCAGCAGAGAGACTGCGGCATTTGGAGGCTGAAGAAAAGGAGAAACAGAAACAAATGGAATTAGAATCAGCAGAGAGACTGAGATGACTGGAAGCTAAGGAAAATGAGAGGCAGAGACAACATGAAAAAGAGATGCTGACTCTTCGCCAGAGTCATGGAGGTAATAGGGAAGGGAGTAACCATACCCCAGAACAACAAAGATCAGTAAATTTCTTCCACAATTTACAGAGCATACTTTTGATAGTTTTATTCATATGTCTGAAAGGGTGTGTAAACAGCATAATGTTGACCAAGGGCTCTGGGTATGGTTTTTGACCCCCTTACTCCATGGTAAAGCTGTAACTGCTGTTTCTAAATTGTCTGATACCGATTGCTTAAATTACAATACTTTTAACTTAAAACACTCTAATAAACAGTTTTTAACAACTGAAGCTTACAGAAAGAAGCTTTGTGAGCACAGATGCAATGCAGATGAAACTGTGTATGAATATATTGTTGAGTTAAGCACTTATTTTCATAAGTGGGTGAAAGGGTGTCAGGTCATCACTTTTGAAGGGCTGCCAGACCTTCTGGTGAGGGAACAAGCCCTTAGCACTTTGCCTGAGGACATGAGAATCAGGTTGGCAGATAAGGAATATAATACTGCAGATGAGTTGGGGAAAAAGGGTGACCCATACTTAGCAGGCAGGGAATCACTGCACAGGAAAGGGATACCCAGTGCTGCACAAGGGGTCTAAGGGAACTCATGGTGGGCAGCCTAACCACCCCAACAGCATCCACCAGTAGCAGGGGAAGCCAGTAGTTCAGGTACATGGCTAGGATCAAGGGTTAAATGTTTTAAATGCAACCAGTGGGGCCATGTAGCATATGGATGTCCATGGAGGGAAGGTGGGGAACAAAAGGTAGAAGAGCCAGTAAGAGGGAATGACAGAATGCCAGCAGTAATTTGTCTGGAGACAACAAGGGTACCAAGCTACCACAAGAGATAGTATCTTATCTTAGTAGATGGGAAAAAGGCCACTGCTAAGAGAGACACAGCCTCTGATCTAACCATTGTGAAGCCTGCAATGGTTAAAGAGGAGCACTACTTGCTTGGGCAGTCTACTCTAGTCAGTGCTTCAGGAGGGACCCCATTCCAAATATCTTTGGCTAAAGTTCACCTTGACTGGAAGGGTGGAAAAGGAAGGAAGTAAGTAGGTGTGTTTGAGGATATCCCTTGCAGATGTCCTGATAGGGAATGATTTTGATAATGCAGTACCTTGTGTGCATGCAGTCAGGCTCGGAGACAAGCATGTGGGTCTGGTAGCCTGGGGGGGGGGTGTACCCAGGCAGACTGCACAGCTGAAGCCAGGGCTGGTGAGCTGGCTACTTCAGGGAGGGAGCTACCCAGTAGCAGTGAGACTGAAGGTGAGCTACAGCTGCTTGTGGGTACTGATGTTCTCTTGGACAGAGTGACAGCAAGGGCAGAGGTAAGTAGTGGTACGCAGGATGACACTGAGGCACTGCTGTCAGAGAATACCAAACTTCCTGCAGAAGGGGGGTTGGGAAGGGTCACAAAGAGAGAGAGTTGAGACAGGCTCAGCTCTCAGACCCTACATTACAAGGCCTAAGAGAGGTAGCCAGTGAGGCACCTGATACTCAAGGAAAGGGGGAACCTATAAACTGAGACAAAGGGTTACTGTATAGAGAGTGGACCCCTGAGGGAGGGCTAGAGGGTGAGAGAATACAGCAGTTGGCAGTGTCCAGAGCCTACCATCTGACACTTCTAGCCATAGCCCATGATATTTCCTTTGCAGATCATATGGGCAATAAAGCTTACAAAGAGACATATTACGCAGAACATTTATTGGCCTGGGATTTCCAGAGATGTAACAGGGTACTGCAAGGCAGGACCTGTGAGCAGTGCCAAAAGGTAGGCAAGGCAGGAGACAAGGTGAAAGTTCCTTTGATGACTTTGCCTGTGATTGAGGAGCCATTTCAGAGGGAAGCTATGAATATTGGGTGGCCTCTGAGTACCCCAAGTTCCACAGGGAAGAAGTGTATCCTAGTGGTAGTAGATTATGCTACCAAATACCCTGAGGATATGGTGCTGTCCTTCATTGAGGCAGTAAAGCTAGCAAATGCTTTGTTAGAGATTTTCAGCAGGGTAGGTTTCCCAAAAGAAATACTGACTGACAGAGGTGCCAATTTCATATCAGACCTGCTGACTCATCTGTGGAAGCACTGTGGGGTGAAGCACCTAAAGACCACCCACTGCCATCCCCAGACTAATGGTCTTGTTGAGAGGTTAAACTTTATACTAAAGACCATGTTACGGTGTTTGCAGACCCGTTTAAGAGGGAGTGGGACAAATATTTGCCCCATCTGTTGTTTGCCTACAGGGCAGTGCCGCAGGAATTCAAAGGTTTTTCACCCTTGGAGTTGCTGTATGGGCATAGGGTGAGGGGACGTCTAGATCTGATTTGTGATGACTGGGAGGCTGACTGTAAATCCCACAAAGAGTCTCTTGTTGCACATGTCCTAAACATCAGGACAAGGCTCAGGGAACTCATGGGCTTGGTCCAGGACAACCTGGCAGAAGCCCAACTGCAGAAAAGGGTCTGGCATAACAGGAATGATCGAGCTAGACAGTATGCTGTGGGGCAGCAGGTTATGGTTCGCATTCCTGTCAGACACAATAAGCTGCAGGCAGCTTGGGAGGGACCCTTCAAGGTGGTAAGGAAAGTCAGTGAGGTTATCTACACGGCAGAACTGCTAGGCAGGAGGCAGGGGTACAAACTGTACAATGTTAACATGATTAAACCTTACCATGCTAGGGAGGCCCTGGTGCTAAGTATTTGTAGTAAGAGGTAGGAGGTGTCTGAAGGGGATCTATGCCTACAGGGAATCAACCAGCAAAATCCCAAATTACTATGGCGGAGCCTAGGATTGCTGGCATGTGATAGGACAGTGCAGTACTATACTGAGGTCAGCAATGCCATGGCAGCTGGAATCTGAAGACATGGTATGAGGTAATGTATTCCCAGATGGGCTCATCCTTCTCAAGGAATGTTTCTCAAGAGTCACTTGAAAAAATAGCTAGAGTCTTTGAGGGGGAAGAAGTGTGACAAAGGGAGATACTGCCAGCACAGCTATTAGGAATTTTGTAAATAATTATATGTCACTGGTGAATATCAAAATGAATTGTGTAAGATGCTTTGTTACAACTGTATTAGAATGGTATGTTATGTGTTTATCAAACTTTTGGTAAAGAAGTGTGTGTTGAAAAGGGTTTGTAAAGTACTGAGCTTAAAAATGTAATCACAGTGTACCCTACTGGAAAAGAACAGAAATGTACATGCACTATTGTAACTGTTTAAATGTATATATTTTAACAGTGGAAACTGGAACACAGGATGTTAACTTCAGAAAAAATAACTGAAATTAAAATTACTTTATGGCAGCAAGGAGACACAATGTCTAAAACTAGGGATTTTTTTGTATTGTATTGGAAGTGTTTTATTGTTTTATGACTTCCAGTCTTTGCTACAGATCTGAGGAAAAGCCCCTGTCTATGTATTTTTACAGGTAGATGCTAAATAATACCAGCTGCTATCAATGGTTGTTTTGAGCCTGGGAACTGAAGTCAGATGACAAGAAGTGATGTCATTCTGCAAGTTATCACAACAGTAATATTTGAGATATTTATTTGAGAACTCTCTGAGAGAGGGAGGGTATTATGTATTCTGTCTTGGACCTGACAAGAAGACCCATTCACCAAACATTTATCTTGCTCTGAGTAAGTAAGTCTAGGGAACAGTATAATTCTCTTAGATATAGCTTGGAATATAGAAAAGCTTAATGTAAATGTTTTTCTTTATTTATTTAAGACTGTCCTGCAATTGTGTTTTAAATAGTCCCTGTGATTTGAACTCTGATGTCACTGTAAATATATTTAGTATTGTCCTGTTCCTTTATTATTTATTATTAAATATACTTAAACCTTTCATTGTGGCTAATCCGTCTAGAGATATTTAAGTTCTGAGAGTACTTGTATATTTATTTGGTGACACTGTGGGCCACTCGTAATAACCTTGCTCTTGATCAAACTACCATTTGTATTAATAGTAACATTACACAGTAAGATTAGACACCCTTTGTCATGGGCCTTAAGGTAGCTGATAAGGGGTTCTGGTGGCAGTAATAACTATCTTACAGTCTGGGCAGAAGGGGGCATAGCTGGTTAACCTGTGTCAGCCTTTCCCAGGTGTGTGTGTGTGTGTGTGTGTGTGTGTGTGTGTGTGTGTGTGTGTGTGTGTGTGTGTGTCAGCTACTTGGGTAGGGACATGAAGCACTGGTTGGACAGAGAGAGTGTTGGAGGACTTGGCTTGGAAGCCTGGCTAAAATCTCAACTCTATAGCTGTACCAGTGGGGAGTCTTACTGGGGATCTGGAGAAATGGAGAAATCAGCCCCGGACTGACTGCGGTCTCTGTGTGTGCTCTTAAGGGAAATTGCACTTGATGCCGAGAGGTACATCTGGAAATACTGTGTGTATTCCTGTCATCCTCCCAGTGCATATCCTACACTGGTGCCACTGGTGAGGATTGAGGCTCCTTATTTACTGGTCCAGTGGTGGGGTGTCACAATGGGTATTTTTTGGGTATTATTTCTTAGTTTTCTAATGTAGCTAAAGAAGGAGTTACAGATATCCTTAGCTTCAGAAGCTAGGCAAAGGTTATGAGTTTCTTTATTAATCCTAAAGGTATTTTTCAATTCCCTGGTAATGTTTTTAAATAATCCTTGTTATGAACAGATCATAGACCGTCATGACACAGGTTAGTTTTACCCTATTGATGAAGTGTTGCTGTGATAGTAATCGTGCTCAGTATGAGAGGAATCGCAGGTTCAGGCATTTGGTGTATGTGCTTGGCTGAGGAGCTAATGGTGCAAAGCTACCATCTGTGGAATTATGACTGAATGCCTCTAAGTCAGAATCCTGCCTAAATGTAACAATAAGGGTGTGAAACCATTCAGAGGTAAAAGGGTGGGGTCTGCATGCTACGCCCAGAGGATTCAACTCAGCAGCCGCCCAGACGAGGTGGATCCCCTGCGTGAGAGTGTAGTGGGGGACCGTCCTCAGGCAAGCTGACCGCCGTCAGGCACACTTCCTCAGTGGAGGTGTGCTTTGACTGGCTCCGGGTCGGCCATGAAGGCCGTCCAGATAGTGGCTCCCCTCTCCTGAGGGGAGTATTACAGCCTGTGGCATCAGCTCTTGACATGCCCCAGGGTTGTGGGAGATCACAGACTGCAGTTTTGGATCCGCAGAGCAATTTATGGAGATTTTATTTTTTGTTAAAATTTTGTTCATGGACCACCAAGGTGGTTTGTTCATAGGTATGTACTTGCAGTCTTCTAAATCAAGCCAGTTTCCCTTTTGGTGCTTGAATTAACATATCCCATTTGGTGCTAGATTGCTCTTACTCATCCCACTGTTGCCATTTGTTAGCCTGGTTAGTCCGACTGGGCCCAGACAGCACTTTTTCGGCACAGACCCAAAGAGAAAAACTCCAGGAAAGTAATTTAAAAAATAAGGAAAACTAACAATTCAAGTTGTAAGATAGTTAGTACAAAAACAGAGAGAAATATGCAATACGAGTATATACAAGAAAAAAGTACAGTACTTTGAGAATGCAGTAGCAATATGTTTTAGAAATTTGGTTAGCATTAAATTATTACAAGGAATGTAGCAATGCCTAAAATAATAAAAAAAAAAAAAATCAGAGTAACATCATGGCATAGTACAACAAAGCTGCATTTAATAGCATAGTTACTAACTGCAGAGAAAGTAATATATGTAGACAGTTTAGGTAGATACCAGGAAGATATGTTAATTGAAAGAAGAAGAAAAATTCATTAGGTAATTTCCTGTCAAGTACAGATCCACCCATGTTGGAAATACATTTTTAGTTGCTTTTTGAATTTGCCACTTTTAGAAGTGGGAGCAAAGGGACAATGGAAGTTTGTTCCATGAGCATGCAATTGCATGACTGCAAAGTATTTTTCCAATATTTTTGTTTGGCTTGGTCACCTGCAGAAGGTTTTGTTGTGTGCTTCTGAGGTCACGACTGGGTATGTAGGGTGCAGTTATAGATGTAAGGGCAGGGTAGGTGTTGGGGCTATTTAGGATGCTGTGTGCAATTTGTAGTTGTGATATTTGAAGCATGTGGGGGAGCTCAGACCATCTTAAGATTTTCAGGGATATACAATGATGGGATTTGTAGCTATTACTGGCTGCTAATCAGGCTATCTTGTTATAGGTGGTTTCTAGTTTGGTTAAGAGATTATTTTGGAGGTTAGTAAGTATGGGATCAGCATACAGCAGGGATGGTAGAATAAATATTTGAGCCAGTATAGGTCTATATTTGTTAGGTATATATTTGTTGTTGCAGTACATAAAACCTAGTTTTAGAATGGACTTTTTGGTATATTTTAAGATATGTAGGTTGAATTTTAATTGGTCTATAGTAACGCCAAGCAATTTGGTGTTTGAGTCGGCGGAGATAATTGTATTATCCAAGGATGAGATGGTGAAGTTGTCTATAGCTGGATTGAGTTTTTTTTTTGAAGGAAAAGGAGAAGCTTGGTCTTTTTGGGGTTGAGAAGCAAGTTCTTTTCAGTTAGCCATTGTTCTATTAGGTGCAGAGATTGGTGAGTGGCAGTGTGGAGATTTTGTATATTGTCGGAGGTGATAACAATTGTGGAATCGTCTGTATACTGTATTAGGGTAGAGTGGGGGCAGGAGACATGGTAGTTACTTGTAAATATATTAAAAAGTAGTGGGCCCAGGATAGAACCATGGGGAACCCTGGTCTTAACAAGATGAACAGAGGAGAAGGATGCTTGCCATCTGATGGACTGATATCAGTTTGAGAGGTAGCTGTTAAAATCAGGAGGTAGTGCAGGTAGAGAGTTGTAGGTTGGAAAGTTTGTTTAGGAGAATGGGATGGTTAACGGTATCAAATGCTTTGGATAGGTCGCGGAATAGACCTGATATGAGTTTATTATCTCTGGTTTGGACAATGTTGTGTATGAAAGATAGGAGGGCAGTGGTAGTACTGTGCAAGGACTGGAAACCGTGCTGTGTGAGTGTAATTAGGTTTGCCTGTAAGAGGTGGTTTAGTATTTGTCTATGTATACATTTTTCCAGTGTCTTGGATAAGAGGGATAATATGGCAATAGGCGTGCAATTTGAGGGTTCTAATTTCCTCCCTTGTGGAGAGGTATTATGAAGAATTTTTTTCCAGATATCTGGTACTGTATTTTCTTGGCTCTATTGATAAGTATAAATACAGGTATGCTATAGATTCGGCTATATGTTTGAGAAATAATGGAGGGAGTTTGTTGGCTGATGGCAAACAAGGTTTGAGTTTAAGAAGTGATCTGATGAAGGAAGTTGCTATGGGTTGTAGAGAGAACAAGGGAAGAGATGAGGTGGGAGGTAGAGTCTTAATATCAAAAGTTTCTGGTTTAGTAATCTTTTCTATTGTTTCAATAAAAAAGTTGTTAAGTAGGGATGCAGTTGCATTAGAAGGTATGTTACGGAAGGGGTTTGGTGAAGATAGTAATTTGTTTATTGAGTGCCAGAATTTATTTGGGTTGGAATGTGGGTTTTTCAGAAATTTTTGATAATTTTTTTTTGTCTAGTAGGACCTACTTTTTTGTTTGGTTGTGAATCTGTTTATACAAGTTCAGGTGGAAAGTTGACTTGTTATTTTTTTCCATGCTCTCCAGCACTGCCTCTCTTATTCACAAGTGATCGAGTTGCCTAGTTTAGCCATGGTGCATAATTACATTTTAGCCTAATGTTTTTACTGGGATCCATGTTATTAAGGGTTTCTAGGAATATGCTGTTGAAGCTCTGGACATCCTCATTAAGGGGTAATGTGTGTAAGAATGACCAGTTTACAGTGGACAGTAATTCGTTTAGGGTGGCAAGGTTGTAGTTTTTAAGGTTACAAGACTATTTGTATTGGTGGCTCTTGTTAAGATTGGGAGAGTGTCTTACTACTGAGGGAGGGAGGTGGTAACTAAGTAAGCTATGTAGGGTGGAAGGGTTATGATAGCACTGGAAGCTGGATACTAATATCCAGTCTATGACAGAGACATTCTGGGAATTTTTTTTTTGCTGGGGTGTGGGCAAGGTGATCAGCTGGGTAAAGCCATAAAGGTTTATAGAGTAGCTAGGGAATGCAGTGTTAACAAGGTTTCAGTCAATATTCATATCCCCAAGGATGATGGTTTCATACAGCATGGATATAGAAATCCAAGAAAGAAACTGCTCATGTATGGGAATGTTTTTACCTGGGGGTATGTAGATTGCTGCAATGACAAGTTTTTTGTGTTGATTTAGGTTACAGGTTGCTATAAGTATTTCAGCAGGGCAGAAATCAGGGATAGCTATCGAGAGGGTGGAGAAAGAGAGAGTTGGTCAGAGTAGAGTATAGCTACTCCTCCACCTTTTTTTTTTACTTCTATCCAGTCAAACAATATTATATCCAGGGGAGAGAACTTCACAGTTTGTAATATGAAGTTTTAGCCATGTCTCAGATA
Organism: Protopterus annectens; assembly: GCF_019279795.1. Classification (NCBI taxonomy): domain Eukaryota; kingdom Metazoa; phylum Chordata; order Ceratodontiformes; family Protopteridae; genus Protopterus; species Protopterus annectens. The sequence goes on from NC_056747.1 coordinate 607,683,983, forward strand.
GGGCATGTATACCTGTGTTATACTGAGAAATCCAGGCATGAAGGAGCGTGCTTTTATTGACAATGCTTTGTATAGTCAATGACAAAAAGATTTTTGGAGGCTTGTGATTATAACAAGTTATTTGTGGGGGGATGCTGTATAAGTATGGTTAGACTGCTGCTGGCAAGGCCCTGAGTTGGGGTGAATATCACCAGATAAGAGTAATATTGCGCTTTGAAGTATTTGTAGGAAGAAATATTTGCAAAGGAACTGATGTTTTGTTTTGATGAGAGGTTGGGCATTCGGTACATACAATACTTTGAACTTGTGAAATGATATAGTGGTATGGTTAAAGAGTGAGAGGACAATAGGGGTGGAGTAGTTATTTGTATGGTGGGTGGTGGGATAAGACAGTGTGGAGGATGGGGTGGTAAGCAGGTGAGTATGGTAAGTGGTTAGAGCTGAGAAAATAATTAGAAATAGGAGGGAGAGAAATAGAGTTTTAAAAGGTATAGCCATGATTTAGTTTCAAGTCAGAAAGAATGAAAGGGTAACAATTTATTTAAGGTTAGTAGAAGAAATCAGGATTGATTGAAGGAGTTTTATAAAGTGAGTGACTGGAAGAGTTAAAAGCAGGTAAGACTCAGGAGGTGTGGAGAGTGGGCGTTACAGTTAATGGTGATGGGTATGAGTAGAGGAGTATCTATTGGCTAGTGCGGAGAAAGGGCAAAGCAGGTTTAGCTATAAAGGAAATGATGTCAGAGGTGGGTGGTAATAGGGGATAGGGTAGGGAGCGGCGTGAGTCCGAGCTCTTCAAGGGCGAATGGAGAGGGATGAGTCAGAAAAACTGGACCAGGCCAGCTTCCAAAAAAAAAAAAAAAAAAAAAAACAATCATGAAAACAAAGCTCAGTCAATTCAAGGTCAATGTATCACAGTATCTTCCTAAAAACTAGAAATCTTCTGCTACTAATCTAGTACAGTGTGGTGAAAGGACCACCACTTCTACTATAGGGGAAAAACAATATAAGTGTGGGCTGCAGGTACATAGGTAAACCTATTCTAAGAGAAAGTAATTAGTTTTAAGTAACTGACTTAGGAGTACAATACGAAGAGAAAAATGAGGGGGGACTAGTAGTGTGCATGCTTAGAGTAAAAGGCTACAGCAAAATGTCTTCAGTTTAGAGGACAAGATTAAATACAACTCTAACATACACTAGTTTAGCTGAAAGCACTTTAGCGTTCCACTGAAGCAAGGTATCACAGTGCAGGGCAACCAGACAGTCTTTGGTTTATTCAAGGCTGGCCAGGACACACAATAAAACTTTTGCTGAGGGGAATGTGAGCACACTACTGGCATTCCTATGAAGTAAGGGCAGAAAAGATAAGTCAAAGATGGTGCCTTTCTTTTATAATTATATATTATAATTATAACTTTATAATTATAATTATATATTACTCCTAGTTAAAATAACTGGGAACATATCACATATAATTTGAGGTTTGTTTTGAAATATCCCATTGCATTTCGTTCTGGATGAAATAAGAAGTTATGTACTCACCATAACGTTCCATCTGAGTGGGTAAACTTAATTTGTCTGCAACCTGTGGGATACGGATCCGATCTCGGATCTGAGCCGGCAACTTTACAAAGCTGAGATCCGAGCTCCTAGCTTCTCCCCTTACACATAATCCCCTGCCAACCCTGACTGACCTCAGATCAAGTTTGCCCGCAATCACTATAGTGGATAACTAACTACATTATCAGAATTGGTACATCACTATATGACATGAAACACATCTGAAGGTCAGGGGGACGGAGGGGCGGAACGGTTGCAGACAAATGAAGTTTACCTACTCAGATGGAACGTTATGGTGAGTACATAACTTCTTAATCTGAAGTAGTTAACTTAATTTGGTCTGCAACCTGTGGGACAGAGTCCCCAGCTACCTAAACCTTGGGCGGCCTTCATGGAAGGATATACCGGAGCACTGCGGAACCAAACGAAGTTCTCCCTCTGGAGGTAATGTCCAATTTATAATGACTGATGAAGGTATGAGATGAGACCCAAGTGGTTTCTGAACAGATATCATCCAAGGAAACCCTGGATTTAAAGGCGGCAGATGTAGCCATAGCCCTAGTTGAATGGGCACGAACTACTTGAGGTGCGGGCCTGCCAGAATTTTGATACGCTGTAATGATACACTGTGAAATCCATCTCGATAAGGAAACTTTCGAGACTGGTTTACCTAGATTAAATTTGGCAAAGGAGACGAACAACTGGTCGGATTGTCTATGACCAGATGTCCTATGAATGTAAAATCTAAGTTGTCTGTGCACATCCAAAGAATGTAGTCTGTACTCCCCTTTGTTCTGGTAGTTAGGAAAGAAGACCGGCAAATTGATAGATTGGTTAATATTAGATTCAGAAACTACCTTCGGGAGGAAGGAGGGATTGGTCCTGAGGTAAACCCTATCCTTGTGAAAGGCTAAGTATGGGGGTTTCACAGAAAGAGCTTGCAATTCAGATACTCTCCTGGCTGAAGTAATAGCCACAAGAAAGGCTGTTTTCCAAGACAAATATTTGAGGTCTACTGAAGACTCCGGTTCGAAGGGAGGGGCTGTCAGGGCTCATAATACCAAGGTCAAATCCCATGGAGGTACCGCTTCCTTTATTGGAGGTCTAAGAAAAAAGGTGCCCTTTAGGAACGTTTTGCACAATTTTGTAGTAATCAAAGGACCCATTTCAGTACCTACGTGGTAATGAGAGATAGCTGCTAACTAAACCTTAACCGTAGAAGAGCTAGCTCCGCCATTAAAAAGACCTGAAAGAAAGTCCAGCACCGCAGGCAAGGGGGCTGTAAAAGGATCCAAATTATGGCGTTCTGCCCAGATAGAGAAACACGTCCATTTACTACCATAGACCTGCCTAGCAGAGGGCTTGTGGGCTGCTACTAGGATAGTTTTAACTGGAGAAGAGATACCGGGAGTCCTAGCTACAAGTGGAACTGGAGCAGCCAAGCCGCTAGCTTGAGTCTGGCCAAGTCGGGAAGTGGGAGCCCCTGGGGGTGGGAGATTTGATCCGGAAGGGGATCTAGAATCCAGGGCGGATTCCCTCAATGAGACCAGAGGTAAGGGAACCAAGCTTGGCGAGGCCAGAATGGGGCAATGAGGATCATCCTACTCCCCAACCGACTGGCTTTCTGAAGAAGTTTCAGCATGAGGGGAAGAGGAGGGTAGGCATAGAGAAGACCGGGTGGCCAAGCATGCATCAAGGCGTCCCTCGGGGCTTCCCCGGCAAGGGGAATGAGAGCGAAGTAATTGTTGCATTTCGTGTTTGAGGGAGATGTGAAAAGATCGCAACAGGGCTGCCCCCAAACGGCAAAAATTCGACTCGCTACTTGAGGATTGAGGGACCACTCGTAAGGTGAAAGGATGGTGCAACTCAGTCTGTCTGCCAGGATGTTGGTCCGTCCCGGAATGTGCATTGCAATAAGAAAGCGGTTGGTGGAGATCGCCCATTCCCACACTCTCATGGCTTCTCGACAGAGTGGGTAAGACCTGGTTCCCCCTTGTTTGTTGATATACCATACCACAGACATACTGTCTGTCTGGATTGCAATTGTTCCTACAGGCAGAAGGCTCTGAAGTGCTGCAACGACAACAGCACTGCCCTCATCTCTAGAACATTTATGTGCAATAAGGTCTCCAAATCATTCCACGTGCCTTGGACCATCCTGCTCGAAAAATGCCCCCCAACCCAAGACGAGAGGCGTCCGTGGTCACAGTGGCAAGAGGGGGGCCGTGGCAAAGGGGCGTCCCGCCTGGGGGTCCGGCGATTGAAGCCACCAAACAAGAGCCCTCCTGCAGGCCCTGCTGAGAGAAATGGGGTGACTCAAGGGGTATTGATGAAGGGACCATTGGATTTGGAGAGTCCACTGTAAAATCCTCATGTTCAGACGCGCCATGGGAAGAAGGTTTATAGCGGCTGCCATGGACCCTAGGGCCCTCAGAACCAATCCCGCCGGAGGTTTTGAAGATTGAAAGATGGCCCGCACATGTGCCCTCAAAGTGTGCAACCGGTCGGGAGTTAAGAAGACTAGTTGCCTGTTGGTGTCCAGTCTGGCCCCGATAAAATCTATCACCTGAGTCGGGGTGAGAGAAGACTTGTCCGAGTTTATAGTGATCCCTAGTTGCGGATGAGAAAGTAGTCCCTGGCTAAGCATAGTAGATGCCTTGTCGGGGAGGTGAGGAGCCAGTCGTCCAGGTACGGGAAGACCTGCATTCCCTGGAGTCTCAGGTGGGCCACTATCACTGCTAACACCTTGGTGAACACCCTGGGGGCTGAGGTGAGACCAAAGGGGAGGACCCTGAATTGATAATGACTGGCTCCCAGCCGGAAGCGGAGAAACCTCCTGGACCGTTCGTCCATCAATATGTGGTAGTACGCATCCCTGAGGTCTATGGAGCACATCCAGTCATTCTCCTGCAAGAGGGGGAGAATAGACTGAAGAGTGACCATCCGGAACCTTTCTTTGGTTACTGACAGATTTAGTAGGGAAAGATCGAGGATAGGCCTTAGGTCCCCCGTCTTTTTTGGCACCAAAAAAAACCTGGAGTAGTAACCCGATCCAGACTGGCCTGGGGGGACATGTTGGATGGCTCCTTTTTCTAAAAGCAGCCGAATTTCCGCAGCTGCTGCCTCCCTCTGATTGGGTGGAACATTGGGGAGGTGTCCGGGGGTGTCGGGAATGTAGGAAAAAGGAATTCTGTATCCTCTGGATATGATACGAAGCACCCAGCGGTCTGTTGTAATGGACTCCCAAGCTGCCAGGTGCTTCGAGAAACGCCCCCCAACTACCTACAGAGTGGAGCAGTCGGGCAACCCCTCAGGGTTGCTGCGTGGGCCGATCAGAGAAGGCTTCTCTGGACCCAAAGTTCTTCGGGCCCCCTCTGCCTCTAGGGAGGCGTCCACCCTGTCCTCCTCTGCCGCGGAAGGACTGGGAGTCCAGAGCGGACTGGGATTGTTGCGAATTTCGGAACCACATCTTCTTCTGTCCCTTTTGGTTCTTGGAGAAGGACCTCTGGGGAGCAGAGAAGCGGACTCCGACGGCAGACAACGTCTTCCCGTCCTTTTCGCTCTGGACCAAAGTCTCGCGAACTGTCTTGCCAAATAGGGCAGAACCATCGAAGCGGGGATTCGCAAAGGATGCCTTGAAGGGTTCCGCAAAATCACAATGTCGGAGCCAGGCCTGGTGCCTCATAACTAGGCCTGCTCCGCTGGCTCTAGCGGCTCCCTCTGTAGCATGGGATAAAAGTCGCATAGAGATGTTGGATATAGACCTAACAGTGGCCATGCGAGTGGAGTACAACTGTTTGTCCTCCCCCGACATGGACTCCGGGGGCAATGCAGCGTACTCTTTGATAAGGTCTCGCTGCAGTCGAATCACATGTGCCATGTAGTTCAGGGACCTTACAGTGAAAGTCGCTGAACTAAATACCCGCTTCCCGAGACGATCCATCAAGCGAGACTCCTTGCTTGGGGATGGACCGAGGGACTCTCTTGGGCTATCTCCCTCTTGGTGGCTGCTGCCACCAACATGGCATCTACGGGGGGTCCCTTGCTCCAGTGGGATTTCTCTGCCGGGAGGCTCAGGATCTTGTCAGGACATTTGGGGACTGGCTCCACAGTGTCCGGCTCCTTCTACACCCTAGTGGTGATAAGGTCCACTAAGGGGTCGGCCGGAGGGGACACCCAAGAGGTAGATGGGCCTGCTTCGAATGCATCCAGGAACACGGATTCGTCCGAGGAAGCCTTGGGGGCAGACCACCCCCCTCTTATCCTAAGCATTTCCATGATATCTCCGAAGGAGACATCCTCGGGGGGGTGACCTTGGGGAGCCTTTCCCCTCATCCAAATCCGTGTCTTCTGTCAAGGACTCGGGGGAGTCCACATGCCTCCTCTTGCACTTCCGCTTGTGAGGAACATCCTCGGGGGGACTGTCCGAGGACGACTCACCAGCAACGTCTTGTTCCAGGGGAATGACCTGAGACGTCAAAGCAGGCTGTCCCTGTGGCCAGGCGATGGAAGCCTTACCCAAACGAGAGGGAGTGCGGGATGGAGCTGTAGCAGGGAGAGGGGGCCTGCATGCACTCAACAGAGCCCTCTCCACCACATCGAAGGCCGAGGGAGAGCCACTCTCTCTGGGATCCAAGAGCCGACTCTCACTCGGATTCGATGGATGGATCAGAGCCGGCGCCGAGACTATCGGATCCAAAGGGCCAGTGTGCTCCGACCTGGATGGAGCCAAAGGCACACTAAACTCCTCGGATCCGAAGCTCAGATCACGGCTCCGAGAGCTCGGATCCAATAAAGACGGATCCGGTAAACTCGAAGGAAGAGTCGGAGCCGAAGTACCAGATACTGTCGGCGCCGACCCACCCCCAGCTCCAATGCTGCCCGGCTCCGAGTGCTCCGAACCCAAGCGGGTCGGAGAAGGAGCTATCGGGGCAAAGAAGGGTGCTGAGCCCCCCCCCCGGAGGGGGGGGGGGGAGGCAGGAGCACTCCCATCTGCATTTGGGCCTGGATGAACCTTCACATCACCCGGTCCAAATCAGCTTCAGAAAGGCTACACGTTGATCTCGACGAGGCCACCGAGGCTGGCCGGGAGTGCCGCCTCGATGACCTTGACGGAGATCGGGTCTCCTCTTCCTCGGGTCCCGGTGAGAAGCATGGAGACCGGAGCCGAGAAGGAGGAGACCTGGAAGCCGTGGAGGGAGAAGCCCACTTAGCCGGGGGGGCCGAAGCAGAGGCCTCGGCCCACCGCTTGTGGTGCTTCTCCCTCCTTTTTTCTTTCCTGGCCTCCCTCTCCGGTGCAGAAGCGGGAGATTGAGTCCTGGCCGGGGGGAAGAGAGGCAGGAGTGGCCGCCACAGAAGCCTGGGAGGAGGCCACAGAAGCACCGGAGGCCGAAGCCGAATCCAGGGGCAACAGTCCCGCTAGGATCAGCTACGACCTCCGGTCCTTCAGTGCCCTGGAGTTGAATGCCGCGCAGATAGAACACCCAGAGGAGAGGTGTTCAACCCCAAGGCATCAGACACACTGAGTGTGGCCATCCGCTGGGGAGAGCTTATGGCCACACTCGGTGCACTTAGAAAATATTGGTTTTGGGGCCTGACACATGTTAGCTAAAGAAAACTCACTCAGTAGGCCCCAAACACACTAAACACACACACACACACAGACTACGACCAGCGAGGGATGGGGAGGAAAATTTGACTAGAAAAATTTGAAGAGGTTATATAAAGTAAGGTTATAAGAAGGGAAACCTAACCAACACAACACAATCACACAAGTTTAAGGAGAAAAATTTAAGATACAAGGAATTATCTGACCAAAAGACCAGGAGCTCGCAATCTAGCTGCTGTTCAGAAGCGCGGCAAACTAGATCTGGGGTCAGTCAGGGTTGGCAGGGGATTATGGGTAAGGGGGGAGCTAAGAGCTCGGATCTAAGCTTTGTAAAGTTGCCGGCTCGGATCCGAGATTGGATCCGTATCGCACAGGAGGTTGCAGACCAAATGAAGTTAACTACTTCAGATCTAATAATTCTATGCATTTGTCTAAGTGAGCATAGTTCTTTGTGAAGCTAACTACTGTGTCACCATATGAGCTAGTGGTATCATAAGTGAATTTTGAGATTTCGTCATTCTGAAGTCCTTAAATTCAGGTATGTTGGTTTCAGGAAATTTAGAGATTTTAAAAGGAAGTGTCACATATTTTTTGGTTCAACTTAATGGGAAGGAAGCACCAAATGAAAAGAACACATAGGGGCTATATTCTTGAAGATAACAAAAATCTAGAATAACATGTCCTCTGGTGTTTTTTTTAATTATTTGTTCCAGGAAATTCTTGTTAATTAAGTACAAAAACTTCTGGGCATTCCCTACATTGAGGTTTAAGTGCTCCAGCTAATTGTGGGGTAGTTAAAGTCTCCGAAGATAATGATCTTATTAATAGGGATTCATCTGAATTCCTTCAAGAATCTTGCATTATTATCCAAGGACAATGGATGGTGTCCTGTAGCAGTCCATAAGTTGGCAGTTGGTCTTTATTAATAGTGATCTGTGGTTCTATGAGTGCTGTTTATGGGTCTCTCTGAATCTTTCTAGAGGTGATACGATCCTTGACAAATATGAATATACCACTGCTGTTACCATCAGACCTAAAGGCATGATGGGCTCAAAATCTAGGTATGGAGGGAATGTTTTACATTTAAATCAAGACTTTGTAATTACATAATTATGGATATGTTCCAGATGTAGGAAAGCCTCATGAGCAGGCAATTTTTTGTTAAAATTTCTGGAATTGAGAACCTAAATGTGATCTATACTGGGATTTGATGAATTTCCTACACTTGAATGTCTATTAAATGGACTCTGACTAAAAAGGCACTACGGGGCAGCAAAGGCTTAAGCAAGTATGTAGAAGCCTTTGAATAACAGGTGCAGGACATCTCCATCCAATGGAATTATCAAGCATCTTGTCCCATTGCTCACATACATTGGATTCCCCTAGAATGCTTGAATGACACTAACTATTCTGCCAACTGAAGCCAAGCAAGGATTCCACTCAGGGCTAGAGTCCTTTATGTATTTTTCACATGCATGGAAAGTTCTGACATGTCTTTTAGCATGCCTCTCATAGTTTTGTGACCCAAATCATTCATTCCTACACTGATTTATCTATATCGCTTTAATGAACAACCAGATCAAATTACAATAACTGCTTTCTTACTGGATTTTAGTAGTCATGTGCTAGTGTTACTTTAGTTTATAAATTCATAATGTTTTTGTCTTTTCTACAGTCTGATGAAGTCTAGTTATTGGAAGACGAAAGAGCTTAATGTAGTAAAACAGTAATTGATATTCACCTTTTGATAATAAACTGCAACAAAGACATGAGTCAGGCAACAAAAGAGAATAAAAAAATATTAGAACCTATGCTGTCTGATGAGCCTGTAGTAACAGAATGTGGGGAAAATGCATTCCAGCAGGTCACATTTACATTCACAAGTGCTATCCACAGATTAGATACACCAGTTAGAAATTAATTGCACCACTGCCTTTGGTAAATATATGCTGGTGGTATCTGCAAATAGCCTTTTCAGTGACAGAAGCCGAAGGATAATCTGTAGATGCAAAATACCACAGTACACCTGCTGATGTAGCTTAAGCTGGTCCATGAAGCAAATGATAAATGTATGTAGTTATTTAGGAACGTCTGTAGGCATTTATTTATTAACTTTGTTGATCAGGCTGATGGGCAAGTCCTCAGTCCATTTTCAGGCATGACCTGGGCTGGTTAAGCAGTTACAGATTTTCAACAGAAATACCATTTCTCTGATGATGGTGTGCATTTACTGTTGAACAGGGAATCAAATGGATTGCAACATGGAGTGCCTCAGTGCCAAAAACTCCGAGCAGCGATTCTTGGATTTATGGACCACTCATGAGGAAGGAAAATGCTCATGCTTAAACTGTCTGGCCAAAATGTTGTACTTCCGCAGAATGTGCGCTGCGATCAGAAACCTCTTGAGATGAAATTGCACACTGCCAGATCCTCATTGCCTCTTGACAAAGGGGGGTAAGACTGGGTTTCCCTTGTTTGTTCAGATACCAGACGGCTGACATACTGTCTGTCTGGACTGAGATCACACCATTGGGGAGAATGTCCTGGAAAGCCTGCAACACAAGGAGAACTGCCCTCACCTCCAAGACATTGTTGTGAAGATTGGCCTCAGAAGAGGAGCAGGTCTCTTGAACTGTTCTCCCTTCAAAATGCACCCGCTCCCAAGAAGGGAGGCATCAGTTGTAACCTTGCCCTGGTGGTCTGGGGATTTAGATACCAAGGGAGACTCCAGCCACCATCTGACCTGATCTCAACATACATTGGTCAAACTTATAGGAAACTCCTTTGGATGCATCAAATCGAACCACTGCATTACCAGAGTCAAATGCAGAGCCCTTATGTGGTACCTCATTAGGAGAACTGGAGAGATGGAGGCTGCTATGTGCTTCAACAGTTTCACAAGAAGAGAAGCCAGAAGCCTTTTGTAAGAAAGCAAAGAGGTTGCCTGAGACTGAACTCTCGATACTCTGGATGCTGGAAGTTTTGCAATCTGAGAGATGGTATCCAAGTGGCAGCCTATAAATTCTAGTGTCTGGAAAGGGTGAAGACTTGATTTCTGGTAGCTGACCATGATCCCCTAGAAACTGCACAGCTGAAGTAAGGTGTCTCCGGCCCTGACTAAGGATGCTCTCGTGGGGATAGTGCGGAGCCAATCAACCAGGTAAGGGAACACCTGAAACCCCTGCATCCTGACACAGGCTGCTACAATTGCCATGCACTTGGTGAACACCTGAGGGCAGTGATGAGACAGAATGGTAGCACTCTAAATTGGTAATGATCTGCTCCCAGATGGAAATGCAGAAACTTCCTAGACCATTTCTCTCTATCTTTACATGATGGTAAGCATCCTTGAGATCGATCCAGCACATCCAGTCATCCTTCCTCAACAGAGATATTAGGGACTACACCATGACCATATGGAACTTGGTCTGTTTTAGAAAAGTGTTGAGCTTGCTCAAATCTAAAATTGATCTGATGTCTGTATTCTTTGGAACCAAAAAGAACCTTGAGTAGACCCCAGATCCTTGTTGGTCTGGTGGGACCTCTTGGATGATCCAATATGCCAGCAGCTTTTGACTCTCAGTAGCTGCCTTCTGTCTCTGATGGGAAGGAACATCTGAGAGATGTAGATGTGTGGGATTTAGGTTTGGAACTTCTAAAGATGGAAGTGAATAGCCTCTGGATATGCCTCAACACCCATGCACCTGAGGTGATGGCTTCCCAAGCTTCTAGGTGTAGATTAAAATGACCCCCACCTGCATTCAGAGCAGAACATTTGGACAACCCTTCAGGACTGTTTAAAGGGCCTCATGGCGAAATCTTCACGGAAGCACTGGCTCTCTGAACTGTCCTGCCATGAAGGAGGTGTCCGCTGTGGTTATCCCCCCTACGACGGGGGAAGCCCTCAGAAGAAACATATTGAAAAGACTGTTGCGATTTCCTGAAGAGAAGATGTTTTCCTTCCTTCCTTCTAGTTCCATGAGAAGGACTGCTGAGGGGTAGCAAAATGCACTCGGATGGCAGATATCTTTTCATCTTGCTCACCCCTGGTCAAAGTGTCTTTGACTTTCAGCTCGAGCAGTTAGGAGCCATCGAAGGGGGCATCAATAAAGGAGGCCTTGAAGCCATCCACAAAATTACACAGCCTCTTCTAAACGTGGCAAGACATGACAATGCTGATGCCACTGGTGTAGAGATATTCCACTGCCACACTGGACAGCAGCTTCATGGAAACATTAGCAGTGAATCATAAGGTAGTCAACTGAGTCACTAGAGTCTTCTGAGACACTTCTGACATAATGTCACATCCAAGTCTGGTCAAGTGAGCTAGGTAGTTTAGCTCCCTCAGTGCGAACATGGCTAAGGTGTAACAGTGCTTCCTAAATTGTCCAACTCTTGAGACTCCCTACTTAGGGAATGAATAGAGGAGCTTTCCTCCGAAATGTCCCTCTTAGTGGCTGCTGCCACCACAATTACCCCCATGGCTGGGCTCTTACTCCATGGGGCGAGAATTTTGTTGGGCTTTTTGGAAATGGTTCCACTGTATTAGGTTCCTTCCACACCGTCTGTGATATCAGGTTGAGAAGTATGTTCAGAGGAGGATCCACACAGGATGTAGATAGACTCACCCTAAAGGCCTCCAAAAATACCCATTTCTTTGGAGAGGTGCTTCAACAGTCCAACCCTTGTGCTGGTGAAGAAGGTACAAACGATCAACGGAAGTATCATCTCTGAGAGATTTGGAGGACCCCTCTCCTTCTTTGGAGGCAGTATCCTCCATGGGGGACTCTTCAGGGGACTCTAGGTGTTTCCACTTGCACGACCTCTAACCCAAAATGTACCACTCCAGAGATTCTGGAGTGGGGGGGGGGGGGGTGAGGCAAAGACTCAGGGGAGGCAGACTGGAATCCAACACGGTGATATTTCTGGGCGCAGACTAAGGAACAGTCACAGGCACCAATATAAGAGAAGAGGGGATACTGAATGTACTCGACCATTCCCTCTGCTGGAAGGAGAACATGCTTTCTACGACATTGAAGGCAGAAGCAGAAACAGGCAAATCAGAACCAATGGACCTGATACCAAAGGATCCTAAGGATGACCTGAATTCAAGTGGTGTTACGCCCTGCTCCAATGCTGAGAGTGGAGCCAAACTCAAGAGAGCAGATGCTCAGAGTGGAAGTGATATTCCCAAAACTAGAATCAAACATGACCCAGAGTCACCTGCCTTGATGCTTTGGCTGCAATGTCCACTCGGTTCCGTCTCTGTTGGAGTCAAGAATACCAAGGTAGGTGTCGGAGATGAAAGAGGCCATGCCACTGGATCCATCCCTAAGGAAGAGAACACAACCAGCCTTGGATACAATGTCTGAGGCAGGAAACCAAGCTGATGGAGCCAAACCTCTGGGGAAAGAGCCCGGACCAGAAAGGATGAGGCCTAATTGCATCTGTGCCTGTAAAAAGAACCTCATCAGCTGCTCCAGTTACTGAGCTCTTAGCCTTATGAAGAACATGGATGAGTGAGGTGATGTAGCCACCAAAGGGGGCTTGGAGGTCCAACTAGTTGGCAAAGACTCTGCTGTGTGGATCCAAAATGGAGAAGCTCGGATCTGGGGCGGAGAAGGGGAGGACTCTGGTGGAGCAGGAAAGAGAACTAGTCCACCCCAAAGGAGCCTCCTTGGACAGAAAAGGGCTGGGGACTCTAACTACTGGAGAAGGAGCCTTTCCTGAAATCAGCACTGAAGGCAACGGACTCTGAGATGTCAGTACACGCAGTGAAGTTGAAGACGCCAGGGGATCTGAGGGTCTTGGAACCTTCAGATCTGGCAGACCAGATGGAACAGAAGAAGCAGAAGAGGGGAAAGACTGCTTGCAGTCCCCTTTGATAAGCTTGGGGTCCTTGGATCACTGTCTATCACCCAAATCCAACGTGTTACTCTTAATGGAAGAGGCTGAAGAAAAATTGCCTTAAGGAAGAAGGACCTTTAGAACTAACTTGAAAGTCTTCTCATTAATGGAGCGACTGCTGTATCCCCCACAAATGAAGCAAGATGAGTTGAGATGGGTAGTTCCCCAGGCAGTAAACACACCTGTAATTGCTGTCCTACAAAGGGAGCTTGTGCCCACACACCATACATTTTTTAAATCCTTTCAGATTCAAAAACTGCTTAACGTACAAAAGAAATAACTTCAAACACACACACTTTAGGCAGAAAAGGCCATCACTAATCAAATATTAAACCTACACTACATAGCATAACCTATAAATAACCTACTACTTATAACTAAATAAACTACTACCAGAATAGAGGAAAAAGGGAGTAAAAAAATGTGCCAACAGCAGCTGAAAAAGGACACACTCCAATGAAGCAAACAACTGAGCTGCTGTCCATGAGTGGTGGCAAACTGGATCAGAGGTATTTTTAGTTGAGCAAAGCATTATGGGTACAGGAGACAGAGCTTGGAGAGCTTAAGTCTTTGAAATATGTCCTGTTTCAAATCCAAGTTGGATCTGATAACCCGCATGTTGAATCCAAATGGAAAAGACAACATTGGATCTGGTGTAGTGCTGTTAACATCAAACAGATTAAATAACTTTTTTATTAATTTTCTTTCTACTTCTTCAAATAAGAGCCATAGGATAGCAGATTAAGCAGGCTAGAGCAAAACTCCCTTTCCAACTACAGATTCTAGAGCCTCTTAAGGAAATCCCAAGCACTCCAAGTACATCTGAAAAATATAATTCCTCTTGCATGTCCCAAATTTGCTCCGGGGCCTCATCCAAGAAGGCTATGTTTAGAACAACTTAAATAGGATCACATGGTTGCATTCTCATAAGACAACTGAACCAACTCAGCTAACTGCCATCAGTCTGCAGCAGCAGCAGTGGCAGGAATTTTCTGGATATTAAGCTTCTTAATAAACCTTGAAAGTAAACCCAGTGAACCCAAGGGGAAACTTCATTTCTGTTAACTGCGCACAGAAGGCATGTTCTTTCATCATCCCCAGATTATGCCAACAGATGACGTAGGGGACATAAACTAATCTGTACATCCACATTGCTGTCTGAGAATTAGTTCTTGCTTTACCACATCACCCTGGTTCAGCACCCATAACAAGGCAGATACTTCCCAAATCTGCTGGTCTCTTTTGTGATTACTCACGAATAACACCCAGCTGTATGCCTGTTTCACTAATGGCAGCAATTTCTCTCTAACCTGAAAATAGCAAGTCCATCTTTTTCTGGAGGAATAGCATGACCTCAGATTTGAAGGTGTTGAGGTTAATCCTAGACACTTCATACTCAGCAGCTAATCCCTCGCATGTGTATTGGAAATTACAATCTAACGATCCCAAAAGGGTACAATATGCATTTAACAGACAAGCTTAACACTGGGTCCTGAAACTGTCACTTTCCTAATTAAAAGTTATGCACTCACCATAACTAGGTATCTGTGTTGTCCATTTTTATTCTTCTTCAACAAATAGGTTACAGATCCAATCCTCAGATCCCACTCGGCCACATACTTTAGACTTTGGATCCAAATCTTGGACTCCTCCCTCTACCCACAATGCCTTAGTCCATTCTCAATTTCTCAGATGAAGTTTGTTGCCATAAGATCCAAATAAAATAGTTAAAAAAGGGATAGTTCAAAAAAACGGGTTCAAACATGGAACTACGAGTTCCAATAAGAAATCTAACAGGTTTCACCAGAAGATTTTAGGAAGGGGGATGGACGGGGGAGGGGGAGTTGAGAAAGAATGAAAATAGACAACACAGATGCCTAGTTATGGTGAGTACATAACGTTTAAATCTGATGTCCTTTTCATTCTTCCTCAACGAATGGGACAGAGTCCCCAGTTACATGAATCTTGGGTGGCCTTCATGGAAGGATATTCTGGAGAACCACTGAGCCAAAGGTAGCCTTGCTCCTGGATATTAGATCCAATTTTTAATGAGTAACAAAGGTATGAGCATTAGACCATGTGGCTGCTGTGCAAATATCATCAATAGAAATTCTTGAGCAAAAGGTAGATGACGTGGCCATGGATCTAGTTGAGTGGGCTTTAGGTGGTGTTGTGGGAGAAATGCCTTGTTGAGAATAGATCCAAGAAATGCAATCAGTTATCCGTTTAGCCAATGTAACTTTAGAAACTGGATGCCCCAGTCAATTTGAAGAAAAAAATACAAAAAGCTGATTTGATTTTCTAATTTGTTTTGTTCTTTGTAGATAAAAACATAACTCTCTGTGCACATCCAGGAGATGTTACATGTATTCCCCTTTGTTTGAAAAATTTGGAAAGAAATCTGGTAGATGAATGGGTTGGTTAATGCTAGACTCAGAAGCCATTTTAGGTAAAAAGAAGGATTTGTTCATAAAGTTACCCGGTCTTTATGAAAAATGACATGGGAAGTCTTAGATGAGAGCTTGGAGTTCAGAAATTATATTTGCAGAAGCGATAGCTACTAAAAAGGCCGGTTTCCATGAAAGGATTTTAAATAATTTTTCGCTGAAGGTTCAAAAGGTTTCTGAATTAGACTTTGTAGTACCACAGTTATTTCCTAGGGAGGTGAAGGATCCTTTATTGGAGGGCTAAGGAGGAAAGTGCCTCTCAGAAAAGCTTTACATAATGTGGAAGAGGCCAAAGAATATTTTTATCCCCTATATGAAAATAAGAGATGGCTGACGATTGTAATTTAATCGTTGAAAAACTAGCTCCTTCATTGAAAAGAGCACCCAGGAAGTCAAGAAGAGCAGAGACCGGGGCAGTAAAAGGGTCAACATTATTTCTCAATCCACAAAGGGAAAAATCTTTTCCATTTGCTTTTGTAAACCTTCTTAGTCAAGTCTTTTTGCAAGGAAGAATGGTATGTACTGGGGAAGAAAGCCTGGGCTGTCTGGTTATTATTGGAACTGGAGAAACCATGCAGTTACTTTGAGGGCTGGGATTCTGGGATGACTCATTCCTGAAGGGTGTGAGAGAAGATCAGGAGATGGGTTCGGAATCCAGACAGGAAAGCAAAGATGAGACCAAAGGAAGGGGAACTACACCTGTCGAGGCCAGTAGAGGGCAATGAGGATGACTGAGCTCATCAACTGAATTGCTTTCTGCAGGAATTTGGGGCTCAAAGGAAGTGGAGGATAAGCATAAAGGAGACTGAGTAGCCAACCACTGACTAGAGCATCTCTCGGTGACGCCCCTTGAGGGTGATCAGAGCAAAATACCTGCTGAACTTGTTGTGAGGGGACTCAAAGAAGTTGGTGGAAGGTTGGCTCCAATGATGGAAAATTTCCTCCACCACTGAATGCTTGACAGACCAGTTGTGAAGCATCAGAATGGACCTGCTTAATTTGTCCACTAATGCATTGGTTTTCCAGGAATGTGGGCATTGCAACTAGAAAGCAGTTGATGAAGATAGCCCATTGTCAAACTCTCATAGCCTCTCTGCATAGAGGGTAAGACCAGGTTCCCCTAGTCTGTTGATGTACCAGACTACAGACATGCTGTCAGTCTGAATTGCAATAGTCCTTAAAGGAAGAGCATCTTGGAATGCCTGCAAGGCTAATAGGACTGCTCTCATCTCCAGGACATTGATATGCAAATTGATTTCTTGTGGGACCACATGTCTTGGACTGTCCTTCCCAAGTAATGCCCCCCCACCCCAAATGGGAGGTGTCCGTAGTCCCCATGGCCAAAAGGAATGATAAAACAAAGGGTTGAGCTAGATAAATGTCATCTGACTGGATCCACCAATGGCTGTGGTGTTTGCAGATCAGTGTAAGCTTGACTGGAAAGGATACAGGTTGTTGAAGAATAGACCACTGAACAACTAGAGTCCACTGAAGAACATGCATATAGTACTGTACTAAAGAAAGTAGTACTATTGCTGCTGCCATACACCACAACACTTGAAGTATGAATCTGGCTGGAAGAGACGGTTGGGAAAGTATCTGATGAACATGAGATTTGAATGTGTTTATGTGGTGAGTCTGTAAGGATGCAATTTGAGTTGTGGTGTCCAGATGTGCATCAAACTCCAGGATCTGTACTGGTCTCAAATTTGATTTTGTGTGATTGACTGCTATTCCCAGTGAGTGACAAATCTGGAGCAAATACTATGTGTTTTGCTGAAGGGGATGTATGCAGGGCGCAGTGGGGAGACAGTCGTCTAGACACAGAAACACTTGAAAACCATTGAGTCTTAAGTGAGCTGTCAGCACTGCCATACATTTGGTGAACACCATGGGGGCTGTGGTGAGTCCAAAGGGCAGGACTCTGAATTGGTAGTGACTGGCTCCCAGATGAAAGCATAGGTGTCTTTGGGACTGCCTGTCTATTTTGATGTGATGGAGTCTGCATGTCCTGCCCACGGTCGAGTGACATTAAAGACATGCATGCAGGTAGGTGCATGCATGAATGGGTGTGCCTTCTTTGAAGGCTGGGCGTCAGGCTGGCAACTCGGCACCATAGAAATCCACTGCCAATCATTAGTGGACTGGAGTTCCGCTGTGGCGACCCCTAACCAGAAAAAGCCGAAAGAAAAGTATGCAACCTTAAGATCTATGGAGCACATCCAATCGCCCTTGTGAAGAAATGTCAGAATGAACTGGACCAAGACCATTCGGAACTTTGACTTTTTCACATACCGATTTAGTCTGATCTGATCCAAAACTGGCCTCAGGTCTCCTGCCTTTTTGGGCACTAAAAAGAAGCATGAGTAAGTTCTGAATCCTATTTGGTCTGGTGGGACTTCTTGGAGGACTCCTGTCTAGCAGCTTTTCAATTTGTTGTGCTGCTGCCTTCCTCTTGGTGGACATCAGGAAGCTTTTTTTCTTTTGTAGACTGGGGGTTGGAAAAATGGTATGGAGAAGCCTCTCTATATTATTTTTAGCACCCAGCAATCTTTTGCTATAGTAGCCCAGGTGTCTGGGTGCAAGGACAATCATCCCCCAACTGCCTCCAGAGGTGGGTAGTTGGGCAGCACTTCTGGACTGCTGAAAGGGTCTGTCTGGAAAAGAATCATAGAAACCCTGATTTTGTACACCTACTCTTTCTCTGTGGTGACATCTACTATTAGAACTGCCTCCTCTGCCTCTGGAGGAGTTGTCCCCACGCAGATCTTGGAAAGGTCCCGGAGATTTGCAGAACACATCTTCTTACTGCCTCTCGGATTTCTAGAGAAGGTTCACTGAGGGGTAGAAAATTTGATTCCCACAGCAGACAGGGTCTTTCCTTCTTGTTCGCTGCTGATAAGAGTTTCCTTCATAGATGGCCAAAATAAAGATGTTCCATCAAAGGCAGCATTGATGAAAGATGTCTTGAAAGGCTCCGCAAAGTCACATAGTTGCATCCAGGCATGTCTCCTTAAGTCAGTGCCTGAACTGGCAGCCTGTCAGGTGCCTTCAGCTGTGCGAGAGATCAACCTCATGGACATGGAAACTGGTAAAAGAATGTCCAGCTGAGATGATGATCTTTTGAAATCCTCTGCAGACATGGACTCAGAAAGAGATTTTGATTGTTCTTTGGTCAAATTTCTCTGTAGTCCTGTGAAATGTACCAGGTAGTTAAAAGAACTCAAGACAAACATCGCTGAAGAAAAGATTCCCTTTCCAAATCTGTCCAGTACCCTAGACTCTCTGTTTGGAGGGTGGAAAGAACAGATGAGCTCTGTTCTGCTAGCTCTTTTTTAGTGGCTGCCACCACCACCACCATCATCATAGCATCTACTGGGACTCCTTTGCTCCAGTGAGGCCTATCTTTAGGGGGAGCTAGGAATTCATCAGATCATTCTGGTATAGGCTCAACGGAATCCATATCCTTCCATACCCATCGAGAAACTAAATCAATAAGCTCATCTGCTGTGGGGACAACCCAAGATGCAAATGAGACAGAACCAAAAGCTTCAAAAAATACTGATTCTGCTGGAAAAGGAATATCAGAAGACCAACTACTTTTCTGCCTAAGGATCTTTAATATGTCTCCAAAGTGGTGGTGATCTGGAGGACCCTTCTCCTTCCCTGAAATCAGTATTCTCAGTGAGAGATTCCAACAGGGAATCTATGTATCTCATCTTGCACATTCTCTTATGATGCATCTCCTCTTGGGAATGTTCACAGCAGATACCACAAGAGAGGGGGAGTTCCTCTGTAGGAACTGACTGGACGTTAGCTGCAACTGGCTGTCCCTGTAGAATAGGCCTGATAGACTCAGCGCTCAAAACTGAAGAAGGCATAGGGAGTGTATCTGAAGGATAAGAGACCGGATCTCTAGTAAGACAAAAAGCCCTTTCCACAACCTCAAATGCAGATGGACCCAGGGAAGCCATGGCCACCTGCACCACAGCTGAAACTTTCAGTGTGGGCAGATTACAACTGCTACCGGATCCATGCCTGGAGGACAGAAGTGGATAGGAGCTGTCCAGCTCTGAGGCCCCGAGGGGCAAGGGTGGTTCTGATAACATTGGAGTAGACCCCAGCCTCACAGATCCAATGCCGATTCTTCTGCTCTAGGGCCCATTCCAATCCAACAGCATAGGTGAGGAACTGGTCAGGGATGCTCTTGGAGTCAAGAAAGTGATTCTCTAAAGATCTGACTCTGGACTTCTCAGATCCCGGGACTATGAAACTGAAGTACGTATTAGAAAAGGAGACAGTACTGTGTGAGAAGTGGTTGGAAGACTAACAGATCCAATGAGGATGGAGCTGAAATGACCTCCATCTGGAGCTGAGCTCTTAGGAACTTTCACATCATCCTATCCACATTCACTTCTGACAGACTTCTGGATTACTTGCAGGATGTGGTAGACTGGGGCTTAGAATGCTTTTTGGGAGTATGCATGAAGGGAGAGGTAGAGTAGGAGAGATTGGATCCAAGATTAACTCTGGAGTGTGAGCTTTTGGAATGTGTGATGCACCAGGTTTCAGATCCGATGACTGAAACTTTAGGATATGAGGATTTTGGATCCAAAGAACAAACACTGGGGGTCAGAGGATGTCAGATCACTTGATTATGAAATCTTTATAGGCGGTTCCGATGAACTCCTATGGGACTTTGGTGGAAAGCACTATTTATGCTCCAGAGGACCAAACTTAGAAGTTTGCTAGGGGTTTGAGCCCCTGAAGAAGGTGTTGATGAAGGAGGAAGAAGACCCTTCAAGATAAGTTTGCTGCATCTATCCGCTAGTGCTCTGGAGTTGAACTCAGCACAAATATTACAGTTAGTCTCTAGATGGGCTACTGACAGACAATATATGCATGCCTTGTAGGCATCTGAGTTAAGGATTTTGTGCCCACAAGAACTGCATTTTTTGAATCCTGTCAGCCATGACAGTTTAAAATGGAGGTACCAAAACAATAATAAAAATGAAAGATTACATTTTTTTTAAATAAATGAGTGCAAAGAAGAAATTGCCAACAACAGTAATTAAAGATTACCCTGAAAGGTGGATAGAAAAGAAGAAATTATAGGAAGAAAAGCTTACCAACTATGGTAAAAAGAAAGGAATACTATATAAAAATAGTATTTACACTACTCTAACAGTAACTGAAACTTAAGAGGGAGGTGAAAGAAGAATAAGGCAAATAAAAACCTTGCTTACAAAAAGAAATTAGAAACTGTATACCAAACACTCGAGAGAAAGACCCTATGTCTGAGCACGATGGTGGCAAACATGATCTGAGGTACTGAGACTGGACCAGGGCATTATGGTTAGAGGGAGGAGCTCGAGAGTTGGACCCAAAGTCTAAAGTATGCGGCTGAGTTGGATCCTAGGATAGGATCCATAACCATTCGTTGAGGAAGAATGAAAAGGACAACATCAGATCTTCAGTTAAATCTTAATATCTTATCTATGAGAATTGCTAACAGTATTGGTGAAATATTGGATAGCATGCAGCAGTGGTTCGAAAATCCCACATTCCTGTATGAATTTGTATTATACAGGCCAAGACATGCAGTCAAAAGCTTTCTCCAAGTTCAGAAAACAATTACAGACTGAATTAGCAAATCCTCATGGTCTCTCACACAGCTGTGCAAGGATAAAAAGCTGATCGTGTGTTACACTGCTTGGACAGAACTTGTACAGTTCCTACCAAATGTGAGGTTTGAATACAAGACGTATTTCTTCTCTAGCACTCTGGCATAGGCTTTTCCAGATTAACAGAATGAGTCCCCCAATAGATGGTACACATCCTTTTACAAAGACATGGACAATCACTCCAGATGCCAATGTACAGGTACAATTTTTTTGTCTTCTATGCAACACTAAAAAGAAATAGCAACCTTACTCCAACACTGCCAACTGCCTACATCTCTGGTCAAATCTCATCCACAGAGACAGTACTGCCGCTATGAACATTTTTGAACACTGTAGCAACTCTAGTTACAATGAATAAGAAAAGAAAAAGACTTCATATGTAATATGTGAGATAAAAGAGAAATCTACAGTGACAGCACAAGAAATAATTAGTACCACAACAAAACCCATTTACACACCTTACGTTGTATAATAAGCAACTGCTCTCCACCCTGTATCACATAAGAAGCAAAGAAAGCATATAATATAGTAAATAAGTGAAAGCAAAATAAAGGAATTAAGACAAGAAATTACTACAAAAAAGCTGTAATCTCGTGTGTTTTTCAGAATCCTTTCTTCTGTGAAATTACTAGTGGGCTGCAACCAATGCAGAGGGAGTCCATAGATGTGGTAGACATAATTTGCCAGGCAGCAACTCTACAACCCCAATTCCTTGATGTTTTTGTTTTCCCAGTCATATTTGCGAATAATACATCCTCCAGCAAAAATTCTTATATTTGATATATGGATGTGCTGTTTGATCATATCTGACCAAGACATTTACTTTTTGGAGTTTATGTCAATTTGACAGTGTAACCTACAGCAAGACACTTTTGCTAACTTGTAAATACTGAGCTAAAGTACAACCTACATCCTCTGTACTCCAGCTGTTTACTGTCTCTGCAAAGCCTTTTACTTCATGAACACTCATTATCACTTCTTTTGCCTTTCTTTAATCTCTAATTTATGTATAAAAATGTCATTCTTATTAAATGGATATAATTTTCTCAGTCTGAGATTTTACTTCTCTTCCTTGCTTCTTCCAGTTTAATACTTTAATACAGGAGATCTCAAACTCACATAACCACTGGTTCTGTATGGGGACTAGCAAACTCAGGCATGGATTACAGTCTCCAAGACAAAGAAATGCAGGTAGTGTAGCTAGAAACGTAGTGTAATCACTTCCCTTATATATAATTATGCTGGTTTGGGGAATGCTTGAGGTCTGAGGGCTGTGAATTAGAGATTCCTACTTTAATAGATACAATTCTCCATCCTCTTTTATAGTCCCTTATGCTTTTTTGAACAATGCACACTATTCCCTTACTGTTGCTGAAAACCACTACTTTAATTTTCCGGTACCCATCTTCCTGAATGTTTATTCACTTTACACAAAGGCTCACTGTATCAGTAACAGCAGCTTTGATGTTGCTTCATTACCCTTGTTGCATATTTTGTTTTAATCCCACACCCCACTGATTTTATGATGAAGAGGATCTGCAGACAGGCTACATGTTATTTGTTCTCTCAAGAGGTGAAGATGGAGTTAGAGAACCCCTATGAAGGGGTGAAACCACAAAGAAAAGGTTTTGGTTAAGCCTTGTGATCTCCCCTTACCCATTAACAGAAGTAAACAATATGCAATTTTAATGCAAGAAAAAAGAAGTTATGTACTCACCATAACGTTCCATGTTTGTAGTCCATCTCGCCCTTCATTCTTACATATGGGTTTGCAGCCGATCTTCGGCTCTGACTCGGCCTATTACAAAGCTCTAAGTCTCTTAGTTGGCTCGTGGCTAGGGAGGTATCCCATAGTGCACTAGTACAATCCCCTGATCTTGTTTGTTGCTAAATTATAGAAAGACAGAACTAAGGTTATCCAGAAAGAACAACAATAATGAAAGGTCTCCACCTTACCAAGGTAAGACTATCCTGTCTCCAGATCCTTCCAGGATGGGGGTAGGTGGGTGGGTTCGTAAGAATGAAGGGCGAGATGGACTGCAAACATGGAACTTCTTTATGTTCAGTAGTCCTATCTCACCTTCATTCTTACATAAGGGACAGTGTCCCTAGCACCTTATTATTGGGTGGCTCACGGGAAAATACTCCTGAGTACTGTGGAACCAAAGGAGGCTCTACCCCTTGAGGTCAGGTCCAATTTGTAATGAGTAATAAAGGTATGAGCTGCCCAAGTTGCTGCTGCACAGATATTGTCAATTGGAACTCTGGCTTGGAAGGCAGCAGATGTAGACTGGGATCGTGTAGAATGAGCCTTAATCTTGAACGGTAGAGCTTTTTCATTGGAGGAGTAAATGAAGGAAATACAGCTCGAAATCCATTTAGATAGGGTCACTTTAGAGACTGGCAAACCTATTCTAGATTCAGAAAAGGATACAAACAATTAGTCTGACTTTCTGAGTTCCTTAGTCCTGTGAAGGTAGAACTGTAACTGCCTGCGAACATCCAGTTGATGAAATTTGTATTCTGCAGTGTTAGAATGATTAGGGAAAAACACAGGCAATTCTATGGTTTGGTTCAAATTAATGTGAGAGCAAACTTTAGGGATAAATGAAGGATTTGTACGAAGGAAAACTGTCTTTGTGGAAAATCAAATAAGGAGGCTTAATAGACAGTGCTTGTAACTCTGATACTTGTCTAGCTGATGCAACGGCTGCTATAAACAAGGTCTTCCAAGACAGAAACTTCAACAGGCGAGAATGTGCAGGTTCAAAGGGCGGAGAAGTTAATTTGGACAGAACAAAGTTTAGATCCCAGGAGATACTGGTCCCTGAAAGGGAGGTCTTAGCAAAGTAGTGCCTTTAAGGAAGGTTTTACACAATATGTGGGACATGAGGTTAGATTCATGTTGTCCCAAATGAAAATTAGATATCGCTGTCAATTGGACCCTAATTATGGCAGCAGCAGATCCTTGATGGAAAAGTTCAGACAAAAATTCTAAAACCACAGGGATGGATGCAGTGTAAGGATCTACATTCCTTTCTTTAGCCTATATAGAAAACCTTCTCCATTTGCTAGTGTATAACTTCCTAGTGGAAGGTTTATGCGAAGATGTAAGGATGTGGGTCACAGCAGGTGAAAAATCATGAAGCTTGACTACGGATGGAATTGGAGCAGCCACACTGTCAATTTGAGGGTGTGGAGGCAGGGGTGAAGGGAGCCTGACATGTGTGTCAAAAGGTCTGGCACTGGGTCCAGAGCTCATGGATCGTCTAGTAGATGAAGCCCAAGAAAGGGGAACCAAATCTGACAAAGCCAGTAAGGAGCGATGAGAATCATTTTGCTTCCCAATAACTTTGCTTTCTGAATCACTTTGGATATGAGAGGAAAGGGAGGGAAAGCATAAAAGAGTCCTGGAGCCAATCATGAACAAGTGCATCTCTCGGTGACTCCCCCAGAGATGGGATAAGGGAGAAGTAGCTACTGCATTTGGAGTTGATCGGACTGGCAAAGAGATCGCAGCAAGGCTGTCCTCGTTTGCAGAAGATCTGTTCTGCTATTTTCTGATTCAGAGACCACTTGTGAGCAATCAAGATTTCCCTGCTGAGTTTGTTGGCTATTACACTGGTTGTCCCCGGGATATGCATTGCCAGTAGAAAATGTTGGGAAGAAATGCCCGCTTCCATACACGAAGGGCCTCTCGACAAAGGGGGTAAGATCTGGTTCCTCCTTCCTAGTTGAGACACCATACCACAGACTAACTAATGTTATGGTGAAGGCCATGGTGCCTAAGAGTTTCAGCACTGTCTTTGCCTTGAGTTTCTGTAGAGGAAGTAAACTGAGAATTTGTTGTCTGAGGTTTTGAATTCTTTCTGCAGATAGACGAGCTAACATGCCAACTGTGTCTATTTCTGCACCTATAAAAGTCACAAATTGAGAGGGCGATAAGGCAGACTTTTCCTAATTTATTGTAATTCCCAGCTGGGAACAAAGCTGGATGGTGGAATCTATGGTTTGTAGGAGTAGATGCCTGGTGGTGGTGGTCAGGAGCCAGTCGTCCAGGTACGGAAACACTTGGAATCCGAGACGTCTCAGGTGAGCTGTCACTACTGCTATACATTTGGTGAACACCCTGGGGGCTGTGGTAAGACTAGTGACTGGCTCCAAGCCGGAAGCTTAAGTGACTCCTCGATGCTCTGTCCATTTTTATATGGTAGTTCGCAAATTGGAGGTCTATGGAGCACATCCAATTGTCTTTCCCTAACAGAGGGAGTATAGACTGCAGTGTCACCATCCGGAACTTGGCCTTCTTTACAGATTCATTTAGTTTGCTGAGGTCCAAGATGGGCCTCCAGTCCCCTGTACATTTTGGCACTAAAAAGATTCTGGAGTAAGTTCCGAATCCTATCTGGTCTGCGGGGACGGTTTGGATGACTCTTTTTGCAAGCAAATTTTTCACTTCTGCAGTCGCTTGATCCCTGTGATTGGGTGGAACATCCGGGATCTTCTTGAGAGTGTGGGGTGGAAGAGAAAAGGGTAAGGAGTAACCTCTTGTGATTATTCTTTGTACCCATTTCTCTTGGGTGATGTTTAGCCAGGCTTCTGGATACAAAGACAGGCGACCCCCGACTGGCTCCAGAGAAGCGCAGCCGGACCCCACATCAGGAGCGCTGATAGGGATGGCCTCAAAACGAATCGCGGCCTCCCTGGTTTTGCGGAACCCCCCTGCCTCAAGGGCGACGTCTACCATTAGCTCCTCCTCCTCTGCCTCTGAAGGAGGAGTCACCCTGTGCATCCGGGAAAAATCTGTGTGACTTCTTGAACCACATCTTATCACCTCTCTGACCCCTGGGATATGGTCTAGAGGGGACGGTAAAACATTCTCCCATGGCAGAGTGAGTTTTCCCTTCTTGTTCGCACCTGATGAGTGTATCTTTTACCTTAGGTCCAAACAACGAAGAACCATCAAAGGGGGCGTTGGTAAAGGTCGACTTGAAAGCCTCCGCAAAATTACATAAGCGCATCCAGGAGTGTCTCCTAAGAGAAACTCCTGAGCCCGCTGCCCTACTCGCTCCGTCAGCTGCATAGGAGATCAGCCTCATGGAGGAGTTCAGGATGGAATTTAAGGTGGACAACTGAGCAGACACCTTCTCAGGGACACCTTCAGTAGATGTACCTTGAAGAGTATCTCCTAACTCATTGAGATCTCTTTGAAGCCTAGTAAAGTGTGTGAGATATTTCAGCGATCTGAGAGTAAAAGCAGCTGAAGAAAAGATACATTTCCTGTATTTATCCATCGTTCGAGACTCCTTATTCGGTGGATGTACAGATGAAGTCTCCACTAGCTCCTTCTTAGTGGCCGCCACCACCACCATGGCATCTACAGGCATGCCCTTGGACAAAAAAATCGTTCTCTTTTGGGGCAGACATTTTTTTGGAGTCTTCTGGGAACTGGCTCCATGGCATCAAGAGTCTCCCACACCTTCTGACTAACCAGGTCTAAGAGTTCATCGAAAGGCGGAGACTCCCAAGAGGCTGAAGGTTGAGACCCGAAAGCCTTCAGGTACACTGACTCATCAGAAGGGGTGACAGTGGCCCAGCTGCCTCTCTGCTTAAGGGTCTCTAAGATGTCTACAAAGGAGACATCATCAGAGGATGACTTGGGGGACCATTCTGACTCCTCGAGATCAGTGTGTGATGTGATGGACTCATCATGGGGAGTCTACATGCTTCCTCTGGCATGTCCTCTTCTGAGGGGGCTCATCAGAAGGGTACTCTGGGGAGGTCTCGGAAGACTGGGGGCCACCCAAAGGGGGCCCCTGAGGCTGCAGGTTTCTGCTGTCAAGAGAGAGAGTAGGTGCTAAGACACAGGTCGGTGCTTGGGGGGAAAGAGCGTCGGTACCCTTGCATGGAGCTGATGAGCGCGACAGCACACTCCTCATCATCTCGAAAGCAGACCTCTCTGGCTCCGAACACAGCCCTGGTTCTGAGGAAACAGAGGTAGTCAGCGGCTCCAGAGCAACCAGCTCCAAGATGGATGTAGGGTCCAAGCTCACCCTAGCCGATGCACCAAGAGGGAGACTCGGGACCGAAGAGGTTCTAGTCCAAGTGTCCCTGTCGGGGCCGACCGGTGAGCTTCGGCTCCTAAACACCACGGACGGCACCGAAGGTGTCAGAGTGGAACCCGGCTCAGAGACAGCCATGCGGGGAGCTGGAATAGAGGGTTCCACAACAAATGGCACCAAAAACTCTGGCTGCGAAGGCCCGACTCGGCTTGGAGGAGGAACCACAACAGGGAGGATGGACTCAGGTGGCTCCAGAACTGACCGGGTCAGAGCCAACAACAATTTGGACAAAGCAAACGACTTCAGGAGTCTAACCACTACTCTCTACACATCTTTCTCTGACAAGCTCTAGGGGGATCTGGATGACAGGGTAGGCGATCTGGATCTCTGTAAAATTGGAGATCTTAAGGTTGGGGAGACCAGCAAAGGATCTCTAGACTGGCTCTGATGCAATTTTTCAGTAGTCAGCTCCGAAAGGCTTGGGGCCGACACTGCAGTGCCAACATCAACAGCCTCGACCGGCTCCGAGGACAGTGGAGCCAAGGAGGTAGAATTCTTATCAAGTTTTGATTATTTCTGAGGAGGTTCTGAAACACTAGTTGGTGCCAGAGAATGCCTCTTGGCCGACTTGACCTTCTCTTTTTTGGATGAATGTGACTTAGATGAAGAAGAAGAACTCGCTAAGTCTTCTTCAAAGGAAGGCTTGAGGAGACCTTTCAAAATTAACTTGTTCTTCCGCTCCTGGAGAACTCTGGAGCTAAAGGAATGGCAGAATAAACAAGTTTCCTGCAAATGAATGGCTCCGAGACAATATACACAATTACTATGGCCATCCGTAATTGACATCTTCTGGGAGCACTTTATGCATTTTTTTAAACCGGAAGGTTTGTGGTCTTTAGACTCTAGATATGTTGAACAGCTATATAAAAAAACAGGTACACAACAAGCACAACAAGGAATAGGTCATATAACTTAAACGGGCCTAGCCTTAACAAACACACACACACAGAAAAGAGAGTAAAGAGGATTAGGTCCTCTAACTTAAACAGGCCTAGCCCTCTGGAAAATATGAAAAAATAGCAGAGGACTAGGTCCTCTAACTTAAATGGACCAAGATGGATAGGCTAAGTTGTAGAAAGGCCAGAAACTTAGTAGCAGGCAAAGTATCGAACAAACAACACTGCACGCAAGCTTTACATTTCTAAAAATTAGAAAACAAAGGCCCTAATATAAATGCGGACCCAGAGAGAAAACACCTGTATGGAAACTAGCAAAAAACACTGCACACACACACTATATATATATATTCTTTGCAAGATTTCCTGAGCCTTTTCGGAGAGGAGGACATGGGTCAAAGTCATGGAACCCTCCAAGCTGTCAGTTGTAATGTTTGCAGGTTTTGATGAACAGTCCTGTAATTGTGTTGAGTTAGGAGCAGAGGCCAATGGGGCAAGGGCCACGGTTTGGTGTGAGTTATGCTCAGTAGCAAGGGATACCAATGCTGCCTCGGCCAGTCTGGAGCTATCAATATTCCTTTTGGTTGCTCTGCTTTGATCTTCAGTAACACCTTGGTCAGTAATGGTAGAGGAGGGAATGCATAGATTTTTAGGGTATTCCAGTTGAAGGAGAGAGCATCCATTCTCCAGGCTAGAGGATGGTGTGTCCTTGAGCAGAACCTGTCCAGGTGGTGATTGAGATGAGAAGCAAAGAGATCTATGTCCGGTCTTCCCCATGCAGTTGTTATTTGTGAGAAAATGTGTGGATGCAGCATCCATTCATGTGGATCCACAAAATTTCTACTCAACCTGTCCGCCAGAACATTGTCCTTGCCCGGAACAAACTGGGATTGGAAATAGATGTTCAGTTTCAGGGACTTTTCCCAAAGAGCCATTGTTAGTCTGCAGAGGGGATACGAGTGAGTGCCTCCTTGTTTGTTTATATACCACATGACAGTGGTGTTGTCTGTCCTTATCAGCAGATGGCCTTGTTGAAGAGATTTTCCAAAGGCTTCTATTGCATGTATCACTGCCAACATCTCTTTTTGATTTATGTGCAGAGGCATTTCCGTGGGAGTCCATTGACCTTGAATGCATCTGTCCTCCATGTGTGCCCCCCATCCATGATCTGAGGCGTCTGTTGTAATGGTTTGACTTGCTTGAACTTTGTTGAAAGGCATGCCTTCGTTTAAATGGCTTGCTTGAGCCCACCACAAAAATTCCCTTTGCAGGCATGGAATGAGTGGTATTACGTCTTCTAGGTTGTGGCTGTGTTGAGACCATAAGCTTTTTAGGTACCATTGTAGCTTTCTCATGTGTAGTCTTGCCAGAGGGATCAGAAGAATGCAAGATGCCATGAAACCCAGGGCCTGCAGGATCTTCCTTGCGGTCAGCTGGGTAAGTTTTGCTAGGCTTTTGAAGTAATCTGGTAAATGCTGTTGTTTCTCCTCTGTGAGGAAAGCCATTTGTGATTGTGTGTCCAGTTTTGCTCCTAGAAAAATAATCTTTTGGGATGGCAATAGTCTTGATTTTTGAATGTTGACTGTGTATCCCAAAGCCTGTAGCAACTGAATGACATAGTCCAAGTTTTTTATCAAGGTTTGTTTGCTGTCTGCTTGTATGAGGCAGTCGTCCAGGTAAGGGTATATTTGAATCCCTTGGAGTCTGCAATGTGCAACTACTGATGCCAGGCATTTCGTAAATACTCTGGGCGCAGTAGATAAGCCAAACGGCAATGCTGAGAATTGATAATGCTCTGTTCCTGCAAGAAATCTGAGGTATCTTCTGCAGCTGTGTCTGATTGGGACATGCAGGTATGCCTCCTTGAGGTCCAGAGTAACCAGCCAAGACCCCTTGCCCAGCATGGGAAGGAGTTGCTGTAACGTCAGCATTTTGAATTTTGGCACAATGAGAAAAGTGTTTAGAATGGACAAGTCCAGTATAGGCCTCCATTGCTTTTCTTTTCTTGAAACAAGGAACAGTCTTGAATAGAATCCCTGGCCTTGTTCCTGAGGAGGAACCTTTTCTATAGCTTTTATTTGTAACAGCTTTGAAACTTGTAAGAGAGCCTCTGCCCTTTGATTTTGTGGCAGGTTTGGCCTGCCTTGTCTCGGTAAGGTGTGGAAGTGGAACCTGTAACCTCTGTCTATTATGTCCAGAATCCATTTGTCCTTGGTTAAAATGTGCCAGTTCTTTGAGAATAAGGATAATTTTCCACCTAGAGGTGCTTCTCTTTGAGCCTTGGTAGGCGGAGTGAAAGTCAAGTCATTGTAATTGTCCCTGTGGTGCAGGTGAACTCCCTGCGCCACTTCTCTGATTTGGTGGTTGCCATTGGCGGCCCCTGTAGGAGCCTCGGTATTGCCCTCTACCTCGAGCACGCCTGTTTTTTCCCCTTTGAAACTTGTCTGAGTCTGGAAAGGACCAATTCTTTGAAGGCCAATTCCTGCTGAATCTGGGAGGCTGAACCTGGAGGAAATCCTTGACAGTCTGTACTGATTTTGCCTTTTCCTCAATAGACTTCAGCACATCCTGTGCATTAGCACCGAAAAGTTTCTGTTTTTCCAGAGGTGCATCCAGGAGCTTAACTTTAACATGGTCTGGCAGTGGCTGTTCTTTCAACCAAGCATGTCTACGTATAACGGCCCCTGTCATGGCTGCCCTACATGAAGCTTCCAATGCATCATAACCACACTGAAGAAAATGATTGCTAACCTGCTGAGAATTATGAACTAAATCCTGCAATGCCTTTCTATCTATAGGCTCAGGAGAGGCTAACTTTTTCTGCAAATCATCCATTAAGTAATCCTAGTACTGAAACATATGAAAAAGGCAGTTGAGTGACCTCATGGCAAGGGAGGAAGAGGTATAAACTTTTTTGCCCCATCTCTCCAGGGACCTAGCTTCCCTGTCAGTGGGCAGAGGGTTTTTGGCCGAGGAAGTAGCCACTCCTTTGGGGCCCTGTGAAATAGTTTCTAGATCCAGAGAGTGGGCCTTAAAGAGATGCTTATGGGTTTCAGGGACCCTGTAATATCTGTCAGGCTTGACAGGAGCAGGAGGGAGAGAATCAGGCGAAGCACTGGAGTCTGAGTATACATCAACAAGGACATCCAACACTGGAGGAATAGCTAAAGGTCTGTGTTGGGGTAGCTTAAGGAAGGTACATAGCCTTTTCCTGGAGTCAGAGAATTCCTGACCCTGCCACTGAAAATGTTCTCTCATGGAGTGGAGAACTTCACCAAAAGAAATATCCTCTGGAGGGGAGGCAGAGGGAATTGAATCCTCAGCATCCGAGTCCTCATAGGCCTGGAAGGATTCTTCCTGGGTATCCGAGTGCTCTGAATCCCCAGAGGCTTCATCTGAAGAGAGGGTGTCTGTCTGCTCAGTTCTAGGCCTTTTATCTGCAGGCGGCTGAGAACCCCTGTCTCGGTGTGGCTGAGAACCCCTGATAAGAGAGATTAGATCTGCAGCAAGAGTCATGATCTGTCTATCAGAAGAGGGGCCCTGAGAAGTAGATTTAGGATGGGCCTTGGCCTGGCTGGCAGCCTTAGCACGTGCAAAGGCCTTGATGGACATGGATACCGGAGGCCTAGCTGCCCACGTGCAGGGGTAACCTTGTCCACAGGAATGGTGTCGGGTAAATCTAGAGCTTCGGTTTCTGGAGGAAAATCAACAACCGGCACCGTTGAAATCTCCGGGACCGAAGAACGCGTTAAAGCGGTGTTGTCGGCCTGGGGCGGTTGAATTACCGCTTCTGAAGGGACCGATGCACTCGCGGAGGGCTTAGGCGTGGTATCGGTGGACGACGCGGGCCGAGGATGTCGGTCCCGGTCCTTGTGTTTTTTGGTAGATTGTGCTGTCGGTTGTTCCGACGGCATGATATAAGCGAAAGATTCGCCAAAAAAGTCTTCGGCAAATTCTGCCCGGCGCCTGAGTGTGTGCTTATTAAAGCAAGCACAGGCAGCACAGGCCGAGACGTCGTGGTCTGGGCCCAGGCAAGGGAGGCCGTAAGAATGGAAGTCCTTATGAGGTATTTGTTTACCACAAGACAAACAATTGTTAACTTTTTCAATTTTTTCTGACATCGGCTGAGGCAAGAAAAAATGTTCCCCAATGGGGTACTTAGCTTTTAGATGACTTCGGTAACTGAAAACACAGGAGCTGACCGACCGGCACTTGCGAACTGCTTCTGCTTCGGGCACCGCGCGGCAAGAAAGACTGGAGAAGATGGCATCGGCGGATGCCTTTATACTCCAGCCGCTCTGACGTCGGGGAGGAGGCGACATCAGCCGACGCCGGACCCAGACTTTGGAATCCGGCCGACCGAAGGGCTGCCTGAGGCAGGACAACCCATATGTCAGGACTGCAGTTGCATTCTTGAAGGACATCAACAAGGGCCAACGGCCAACAAGTTCTCAA
Organism: Protopterus annectens; assembly: GCF_019279795.1. Classification (NCBI taxonomy): domain Eukaryota; kingdom Metazoa; phylum Chordata; order Ceratodontiformes; family Protopteridae; genus Protopterus; species Protopterus annectens. The sequence continues at coordinate 607,716,659 of NC_056747.1, forward strand.
CAAACTAACTAATTAAAGGGCATAAACACTTCTAAACACTTCTAAAACTACTAAACACTATATAATAATAAGATAACTAGCTATAAAATCAGTAAAGTGATAATAAAGACAAAACATTTGAACTTATGGCCAAGCAAGAAGCACTTCTGAACTCGTAGATGTGGCAAATGAGATCTGGGGATTGTACTAGTGCACTATGGGATACCTACCTAGCCACGAGCCAACTAAGAGACTTTGAGCTTTGCAATAGGCCGAGTCGGAGCCAAGGATTGGCTCCAAACCCATATGTAAGAATGAAGGTGAGATAGGACTACAGACCATCATGCAATAGCAACACATCTTGCAAAAAGATGTTTAGTTGATATTGGTTTTGTATGCCAAGAGTTCCAGCAGACATTCCTAGAGAATGCTTTGAGACACCCCATCCCCCAAATTCTTTTCATTCCTGCTGGTACTCTCACACATGGATGTTTAATCAATCACCTTTGCAGGCTGTACAGTTGGACAATTGCACCACTGGGCTATTAACTTTCTTGCTTAACTGCTATAGCTTTTCTAGTGCACTTCAACATTTTGTCTGCATCAACCATCCTAACGTCTATTGGGACAGCCAAGCATAATCTATGTACTTAACAGACTGCACTCTTCTCTGAGAAACCCTTAGAAACATTGCGCCTTACAGAAGCTAGAAGGTGTTTAAGCTAATCTTATGACATAGATCATAAGTTACTCAGAAATAGGTTTACTTACCAAAGACACATTTCTTGACTGCAACAGGCAAAAGCCATAAAAAGAAGTTATGTTCTTACCATAACATTCCATGTGAGTTGTTCATCTCGCCTTTGTTCTTTACACGTGGGTTCAGAGCAGATCCATCGGCTCCGAGTCAGCTGCTTTCCAAGCTTAAGATCTTTGAGATAGCTCGAAGCACAGTCCCTATCCCATGATGCTCTCCTACCAACCCCAGATCTAGTTTGCTAAACCAGCAATAAAAAACACACTAAACAACCAATTATAAACAATGTACAAAGTACATAACTATTTACAATAGCTAAACAATAATCTGGCTGGAAAGAAGGACATGACCAACCAGACCACCAGTCATACCTGTTCTTCCATAACCTGGAGGGGGAAGGTGGGAGGGAGTGTAAGAACAAAGGCGAGATGAACAACTCACATGGAACGTTATGGTAAGAACATAACTTCTTTATGTGAAGTTGTTCAATCTCTCCATTTGTTCTTTACACGTAAGTAGCGTCCCAAGCACCCTAATCCTGTGTGGTTTACGGGAGTATATTCCTGAGAACAGTGGAACCAAAGGAAGCTCTGTCCCTGGAGGCCCTGTCCACTTTGTAATGAGTGATAAACGTATGAGATTCGGACCAGGTAACAGCTGCACAAATGGTGTCCAAAGGTAGACGGGCTGCGTGGACTGGTAGAATGAGCTTTCACCTCACGTTCTAAAGGTTGTTTAGCTGAAGAATATGCAAGTTTTATACAGTCAGCAATCCATCTGGACAATGTAACTTTGGATACCCTTTCTTACTGTCTGTTGTCTGCATAGGAGACGAATAGTTGATCAGATTTCCTAAATTCTTTTGTTCTAAGTAAAACCTCAACTGTCTGTGAACATCAAGCTTATGTAACATGTACTCCATTCTAATAGTATGATGTCTGAAAAAAGTAGGAAGGTCAATAGACTGGTTCAAATTTGCCTCGGAGCAGACCTTAGGAAGAAAGGTAGGATTAGTTCTTAAAGACACTCTGTCGGGGTGAAAGACTATATATGGGGGCCTGATAGAAAGTGCTTGCAGTTCAGAAACTCTATGAGCCGAAGTAATAGCCACTAGGAAAACTGTCTTCCAAGAAAGGAACTTCAAAGGACAAGATGATGCAGGCTCAAAAGGTGGAAGAATGAGTTGAGATAGCACCAAATTCAGATTCCAGGGAGTAACAGGATGTCTGATAGGTGGCCTAAGATGATGAGTCCCTTTCAAAAAGGCTTTACATAATCTGTGTGACATAATGTTTGAGCCACTGCATCCCACATGGAAGTTAGATATGGCAGCTAATTAAACCCTTATCGTAGAAGCTGCAGCATCATCGTGAAAGAGCGAAGTCAAGAATTCCAGAATATTATGAATAGGGGCAACACAGGGATCAATACCATGCTGAGAAGCCCAATGAGCAAATCACCTCCGTTTGCTATTATAAAGTTTCCTGGTGGAGACTTTGTGAGAGGAAACTAAAATATGTTGAACCGCTGGAGACAAATCATGTGACCTGGCTAGGTTGGGAAGTGGAGCAGCCAAGCTGTCAGTTTGAGGGAGACAACAGAGGGGTGAAGAACTCCCGACGAATGAGTCAGATGGTCTGGCACTGGGTGCAGAACCCAAGGTTCTTACACTTGGTATTGCTGTAGGAAGGGGAACCATATCTGCCGAGGCCAAAACGGAGCTATTAGAATAACAGTCCTTCCCAGGCTTTTGGCTTTCTGTAAGAATCTGGGAATCAGAGGAATTGGAGGGAAGGCATATAGGAGACCCGAGGGCCAATCGTGTACAAGTGAGTCCCTTGGGCTGTCCCCCGGTGGGGGGTACAGGGCGAAGTAGCTTCTGCATTTTGCATTCAGCGGGGATGCAAAAGAAGTCGCAGCAGGCTGGCCCCATCTGCGGAATATACTTTCCACCACTCGTTCTTTGAGGGACCACTCGTGGGGCAAAAGAATGACTCTGCTCAGTTTGTCCGCTATCACATTGGATGACCTGGGTATGTGCGTTGCTATCAGAAAGCGCCCGGTGGATACAGCCCACTGCCAAAGTCTCAGGGCCTCTCGGCATAAGGGGTAAGACTTGGTTCCTCCTTGCTTGTTGATGTACCAGACTACCGACATGTTGTCTGTCTGTATTGCAATCGTCTCTCGAGGTAGAGAGTTGTGAAAGTGTTGCAATGCTAGAAACACCGCTCTCAACTCTAAGACATTGATGTGCAAATGAGATTCCATGTCTGACCAAGTGCCTTGGATAGTTCTGCCCTGAAATAGCCCCCCCCACCCTATCAGGGAAGCATCTGTGGTCACTGTGGCTGTGGGAGGGGGAATGTATAAATGGGTGACCTACAGTAACTTGGTGGCTGTTCAACAACCAAAGAAGGTCCTTTTTGCAAGCATTTGTCAGAATAATCTTGTGTGACATTGGAAGCTGTTGATAAGAACACTGTCTGAATAGTAGCCATTGAAGTATCCTCATGTGCATTTGTCCCAGAGGAACTGCTATAAGTGTAGCTACCATGGTGCCTAGCAGCTTCAGGACCTGGAATGCCAGAACTCTCCTTTCCATTAACAACTGGGACACTTAACTTCGCAAAGATATTACTCTTTCTAGAGGCAATCTGACCAGGGAGGTGGTGGTGTCTAGATCTGCACCTATAAAGGAAATATGTTGCGACGGCAATAAAGCAGATTTTTCGAAATTTAAGGTTATGCCCAACCTGGAACACAGGTTGATAGTGTAATCTCTGGCGCAAATTAGTTGATGCCTGGTGGTGGCAGTGAGGAGCCAGTCGTCGAGATATGGAAACACCCGGAATCCTAAACGTCTCAGGTGAGCCGTGACCACTGCCATACATTTGGTGAACACTCTGGGGGCTGTGGTGAGACCAAAGGGCAGAGCTCGGAATTGGTAGTGACTGGCCCCCAGCCGGAAACGGAAGTGATCTCTGGATGGCCTGGCCATTTTGACATGGTAGTACACATCCTTGAGATCTATAGAGCACATCCAATTGCCCGTTTCGAGAAACGGAAGTATCAATTGAAGCGTGACCATCCGGAACTTTTCCTTTTTGACAAAGGTATTTAGCTTGCTGAGGTCTAAAATGCGCCTCCAGTCCCCTGTTTTCTTTGGAACTAAAAAGAACCTGGAGTAAGTTCTGGATCCTATCCGGTCCACCAGGACTGGCTGGATGACTCTTTTTTTCTAGCAGCCTTTGAATTTCTATGGTTGCTAGATTCCACAGACTGGGTGGAACATCTGGGATTCTTGTACGAATGGGAGGGGATTCTGAAAAGGAAATGATATAACCTCTGGTAATTATGCTTTTTACCCAAGAATCTGATGTAATTCCCAGCCAGGCATCTGGGTATAAAGCGAAGCGACCACTGACTGCCTCCAGAGCAGGACGGTCGGGCCTCCTCTCAGGAGCATTGATAGGGCTTGCCAAGGAACTGCTCCCTGTCACCCTGGTTCTGCGGACCCCCTCTGCCACTTGAATGGCGTCTACCATTAAACCCCCCTCCTCTGCCCCTGGAGGGAGGCTCACTATGTGTGTTCTGGAAAGCTCCTTGGGACTTTCGGAACCACATTTTACCACCTTTTTGCCCTTTGGGGTATGGTCTAGTGGGGGTGGAAAACAGACTCCTACAGCAGATAGAGTCTTTCCTTCCTGCTTACACCTAGTGAGTGTCTCCTTGACCTTAGACCCAAACAAGGAAGAACCATCAAATGGGGTATTCACAAAGGAAGACTTCAAGGCTTCCGCAAAGGAGCATAAGCACATCCAGGATTGTCTCCGCACAGCTATCGCTGAACCTACTGCCCGGCTCAATCCATCGGCTGCATAAGAAATATACCACATGGACGAGTTCACAATAGAATTAAGGGTGTTAAGCTGTGCCGTTACTTTGTCTGAAACAGCATCATCTGTTTTGCCCTGTAGAGTATCTCCAAGCTCTTTGAGGAGATCTCGTTGAAGACAAGTAAAGTGGGTCAAATAGTTGAGCGATCTCATTGCAAATGTCGCAGAACTAAAGATGCGTTTCCCGTATCTGTCCATAGTCCTAGAGTCCTTATAAGGAGGATGAACAGAAGAAGAGGTTTCTGACATCTCTTTCTTGGTGACCGCCGCCACCACCATGGCATCAATGGGGACTCCCTTCGTAAGAAAAGACCTGTCTTGAGGGGAGGTGATAAATTTGTTGGGCCTCCAAGGGACCAGTTCCATGGAATCAGTAGACTCCCACGCCCTTCGAGCGACCAAGTCCATTAATTTGTCACAGGGCAGAGTAACCCAGGAGGTGGAAGGTTGAGACCTAAAGGCCTTCAGGAGCACCAACTCATCCTCAGTAGGGGTAAGGGACTGCCAGTCACCCCTCTGCCTTAATATTTCCAGGATGTCTGCAAATGAGACATCCTCAGAGGAGGACCTTGGGGACCCTTCTGATTCCTCTAAGTCGGTGTCTGATGTTAAGGATTCCTGAGGGGAATCTAAAAGCCTCCTCTTGCACAGTCTTTTTCTGGGGACTTCATCAGTGGGGGCGTCTGGTGAAGTCTCAGTCAAGCAGGGGTCACCCAATGGGGTTACCTGAAGCTCTGGGTCTCGATGCTTGGTGGGAACCTGTGGTGTAGGGACAGAACGCTGCCCTTTAGGGGAGGAAGAGGAAAGATCCGAAGAGGTAAGGGTCTTAGCAGACATGACCCTCCTCATGACATTGAAATGCACCGGTTTCCCGACCCAAGGAGTCCGCCAGTTCTGAAGAAGACAGCAACCTCCCAGGGGCCGAGATCACAGGCTCCAAACAAGAGGACGGAACCAAACTCATCTGCGCTGAAGCCCCGAGAGGGAGAGTCGGAACCAAAGCATCGGTTCGACTCTCTCCCCTGGAACCAGCGAGAGAGTGTCGACTCCAAGACTCTTCGATCGGAACCAAAGAAGTCAAGGTTGATGGAGCCGAGGGCACTGGAACAGGCCTGGGCTCCGAGGGTTCCACCACTATCGGATCCTCTCTTTCCGGCTCCGAAGGCTCACCTGGCCTCGGAGGAGGAGCAGAAATGGTAGTAGGATGTGTCGTAGGCTTCGAAGCCAACTGGGTCGAAGCTGAAAGTAATTTGGCCAGGGCCACGTTCACCAAAAGTCTCTGCCCACACGGTCCACATCGATGTCGGAAAGGGTACCGGACGAACGGGTCAAAGGAGCCGAAGAAGCCACCGGCTCCAACACAATGACTTGGCTCTGAGTTAAGATATCAGTGCACGGCTCCGAAGGCTGTGGAGCCAGCGAACGAGTCTTCCCAGAGGTGCTCGGAACAGAAGACTTGTGCTCCGATGACACCTTAGAAGACTTCGACCCCTTCGAGGACTTGAAGGTCTGGTTAGTCTTGTCTAAAACTTCTTGGAAATCTGGCTTCAACAGCCCTCTATCGACCAATTTCCTTCGCCTCTCTAACAAAACCCTGCCACTGAAGGAATGGCAGATGGAGCAATCTTCTTGTAAATGTAGTGGACCCAAGCAGTACACACAAGAAACATGATTATCAGTGATGGACATCTTTTGTCCACAGTCACATCTTTTAAAACCAGATTTTTGTTTCTCCGACATTATAACAATTACAACAAATATCAGATCTCTGATAACAATCAAAAAACTGAAGCCACGGACTCCTAGAAAGTTCAGATCCCTGAAATGTAATGACTATATGAAGAATGTTACAACAAAAAGTAAAAATACACTAATTCTAAGGGGATAGGGAATTAAATTTGACAGAGCCCTGTCAAGAAAAAGTAACTCAAGAAAGGCTAAAGGCCTAGCAGCAACCGCTCCGAATTAGAAGACAAAAAATAACTTTCAATCCAATCAATAAACAACAAATAAAAGAAATATGTGAAATCTCACTTAATCCACTAACTAATTATAGTCTTATAAGAAATTTTAAATTATTTAAATTTAGTAAAGAAGGTTACTGGCCCAAGCTTCCTCCGAAGATTGTAAAATCAGTTGCAGTGGCAAACTATATCTGGAGTTGGTAGGAGAGCATCATGGGATAGGGACTGTGCCTTGAGCTAACTCAAAGATCTTGAGCTTGGAAAGTGGCCGACTCAGAACCGATGGATTGGCTCCGAACCCACATGTAAAGAACAAATGGCAAGATTGAACAACTTCACACTGATGGATTCTTTTATTGTGTGTAGGGACAACATTTGGAGATATGCACTTTTTTAAATGTGAGATTGCAAGTAAAAAAATGGAGCATTCTAGGTACACAGTTAAGTACAAATATTTTTATTATATTAAATTCTTAACCTGTAGACTGTGAATCAGATTGGTACTTACTCTGTCATGTTAGCTCTTTTGGCACAGAGAAAGAGAGAGGTATAAAGCCTTAACCATGACCCAGGGGTTCTGAGTTCAATTACTGTTTTGCACTCTTGCTAAGCTGGCATGAAGGAGGGCAGGAATTATGAGGCTTAACCTGTGTGCAAAAAAGAAGTTATATCTTACTATAATGCTCCATCTGTGTTGTTGATCTTCGTTCATTCATTACTGATGGGTTATCAGTTCCATCCTTGGAACCGAGCTGGCCTCATACCAAACTCGTGTCAGCCAAAAACTCTTCAGCCAAGATCCTACCCAGAATGCTCTGCTCCCTGTTACCTCAGATCGAGTTTGCAAGTTGATAGACAAAAGTAGAGGCTACCTCTGGTCATAACAGACCTACAATAATGGAAAAAAGGAGTACATAAGATCAACCAGAAACCTCCGGTAGGGGACGGAGGGTGGGGAGTAATGAATGAACGAAGATCAACAACACAGATGGAATGTTATGGTAAGACATAACTTCTTTATCTGATGTTGTTAATTCTCATTCATTCCTTACTGATGGGACAGATTCCCCAGCTACCTATATCGCTGGGTGGCCCTCACGGAAGGACATTCCTGAACACCATGGAACCAAAAGAAGCTCTACCTCTGGAGGCCAAATCCAACTTGTAATGATGGATAAAAGTATGGGGTTTGGCCCAAGTCACAGCCCTAGCATGGAAAGCTGCTGAAGTTGCCACAGACCTTGTAGAATGAGCTTTCACTCTGTGAGGCAAGGTGATGTTGTTCTTGTTGTAGATAAAGGTAATGCAATTTCTCAACCATGATGCCAATGTAACTTTTGAGACAGCATGACCTAGCCTTGGACCAGAAAAGGCCAGAAATAGTTGGCCTGATTTATGAGTAGAGTTAGTTCTGTCCAGATAAAATTGTATTTGCCAGTGAACATCTAGGGAGTGCAGGCAATACTCTCCCTTGTTAGAATGATTAGGAAAAAATACTGGGAGGTCAATAGACTGGTTGATTGACCACTATGACATCACTTTCGGTAAAATGGAAGAATTAGCTCTCAGTGATACTCTATCCTTGTGGAAAATAAGGTAGGGATGTTTGATGCATAAGGCTTGAAGTTCTGAAAAACGTCTGGCCGATGTAATTGTAATCAGAAACAAAGTTTTCCAAGACAGATACTTTAAATCACATGAAGATGCAGGTTCAAAGGGGGGGAGCTGTTAGGGCTTGTAGAACCAAGGCTCAAATCCCAAGGTTGTACTGGTTCTCTAAAGGGAGGTTTTAGGTGAAAAGCACCCTTCAAGAAAGTCTTACAGAGTCTATGTGACATGAGTGAAGAATCCTGAAAGCCAATGTGGAAATTAGAAATGGCAGCTAAATGAACATGAATAGCAGAGGCTGACACCCCAGACTGAAAAAGATGTGATAAGTAATCTAAAACCTCCAAAACTGGGGCTGACAAGGGGTCCAGTTGTTTATTCGCTGCCCATAATGTAAATCTTTTCCATTTGCTGAGATAGATTAGCCTGGTGGACGATTTATGAGATGCGATAAGAATAATGCGCATCATGGAAGAGAGGTTATCCTGCCTGGCAATCATAGGAAATGGAGAAACCAAGTTGTCAGCTTCAGGGTTGTTAGATTGGGGTGAATCAGACCCTGTGGATGGGAGATCAAAGTTGGGGATGGATTGAGGATCCATGGTTGATCTAGCAGGTGAGGCCGGAGGAAGGGGAACCAAACTTGTCAAAGCCAAAATGGAGCAATGAGGATCACTTTGTTCTTCAAATGCCGTGCTTTCTTCAGAAATTGGGAGATGACGGGAAGAGGAGGATAAGCATAAAGCAGACCCGAGAGCCAAGCATGGATTAGAGTGTCTCTCGGTGACTGTCCCCGAGAGGAGATCAGGGCAAAGTAGTTGCTGCACTTGTAGTTGTTTGGGGAGGCAAATCGTTCGCAGAAAGGCTGGCCCCAGCGGTTGAAAATTCTTGCTGCTATCACAGGGTTGAGGGACCACTCATGAGGTTGTAGAATGCATCTGCTCAATTTGTCTGCTAACATGCTGGAGCTCCAGGAAATGTGCGTTGCAATTAGAAAGAAGTTGGAAGCTATCACCCATTCCCATATTCTCAAGACCTCTCGGCATAACGGATAAGATCTGGTGCCCCCCTGCTTGTTGATGTACCAGACCAGTGACATGTTATCTGATTGGATAGCAATAGTCTCTGATGGAAGGATGGAGTGAAATGCTTGCAACGCTAATAGCACTGCCCTCAGTTCCAGGATGTTGATATGCAAATGAGCCACTGTCTCCACTAAGTGCCTTGGTCCGAGTTTCCCTGACATAGCCCTCCCCACCCCATCAGGGAGGCATTTGTGGTCACCATGGCTTTCGGCTGATGGGGGCTGAAGGGGCGAGAAAATTGTTGGGGATTTCGAGGTGTCCACCAGAACAAATCTTGCTTACATCTCTGAGTTACACTTATCTGAAAGGACAAAGGATGTTGTAGAGGGTACCACTGAGTGAGAAGTAACCACACTGGAAAAGTTTCATGTGGAATCTGGCTAGAGGAACAATGGTGATCGAGGTTGCCATTGACCCTAAGAGTTAGAGTATGGACCGAGAAGATGATTTGTGGTGAGAGATTTGTGGCGGAACCTTTTGTCTTATTCTTTGAAGTCTGTGATCCGGAAGAGATGCTGTGCAAGTCCTCATGTCCAACAGAACCCGATGAATTCTAAGGATTGTACTGGGGTTGTGTTGGACTTCTCCCAGTTTATAGTGATTCCCAGGCATTGGGCTCTGAAAAGAGTGTAGTCTAGGGCTTCTTCTAGTAGACGCTTGGTGGGGGCAGTGAGGAGCCAGTCGTCTAGTAATGGAAACTCCTGGAATCCTTAAAGTCACAGGTGGGCGATGACCACTGCCATGCATTTGAACACTCTAAGGGCTGTAGAGAGACTGAAAGGCAGTGCTCAAAATTGGTAGTGACTGGCTCCTAAGCGGAAGCGGAGGTATCTTCTTGAGCGCTTATCCCTTTTTATATGGTAATACGCATCTTGAAGATCTACAGAGCACATCCAACCGTCTTCTTCCAGAAGTGGAAGGACATTCTGAACCGTGACCATCCGGAATTTCTCTGTTTTTACAAATTTGTTCAGTGTGCTGAGATCCAGAATCGGTCTCCAGTCCCCTGTCTTTTTTTACACTAAAAAGAACCTTGAGTAAAAAACGGATCCTATCTGGTCTGGGGAGACCGTTTGGATGACTGTTTTGTAGCAGCTTTCAGATTCTGTGTGCTGCTGCGTCCCTTTGACTGGGTGGGATGTCGGGTAAGTCGGGACAGAGATGGAAGGGGATTTGATAGCCTCTGGATATTATCCACTGCACCCAAGAATTGGTGGTTATCTTTCACCAGGCAGTGGGGTAAAAGGAAAAATGACCCCCAACCGCTTCCAGAGGTGAGCAGACAGGCAATGCTTCAGGAGCGCTGGTAGGGTTGCCAGAGAAAGAATCTCTGGAACCCCGGTTTCGCGGACCTCCCCTGCCCCGAAAGGGGCATCTTCCATTGGAGTTTCAGCACATGCATCATGGAAAGAGCCCTGGGATTTTCTGTGCCACATCTTCCCGCTCCCTTGATTTCTGGAGTAGAATCATTGAGGAGTGGAGTGTCGGACACCAACGGCAGACAGGGTCTTGCCATCTTGTTTGCACCTTGCCAGTGTAGCTTTAACCTTAGGGTCAAACAATGAAGCGGCCTAGATGGGGACGTTCATAAAGGAGACCTTAAAGGACTCCGCAAACTCGCATCCAGGCATGACACCTCATGGCTACACCTGCGACTGCCACTCTAGCTGCTCCTTCCATTGCGTGTGAAAAAATGCACATGGAAGAATTGGATATTGATTCTAGGATTGCTATCTGAGAAGCTACGTTGTCGTGCACCTCATCAGAAACAGCTCCTGCCAAGGTTTCAGAGAGTTGGTTGATAAGGTCCCTCTGGAGCCTTGTAAAGTGTACCAAGTAGTTCAAGGACCTTACGACGAAGGTTGATGAAGCAAACACATGCTTCCCGAGTCTGTCTATCGCCCGGGACTCCTTGCTGGGCAGATGGACAGTTTGGCTCTCTTCTGCCAAGTCTTTTTTGGTAGCAGCTGCCACCACCATGGCAGCTACTGGAAAACCTTTTGACCAATGGGGATGCTCAGCCAGGGGAAATAAAATCTTGTCATGTCTCCGAGGTATAGCTTTCAAGGTGTCAGGAGCCTTCCATGCACGCTGGACGATGAGCTGAACAAGCTCATCAGCCGGCGGGGTAACCCAGGAGGTAGGGGGCCAAGCACAAAAGGCCTGAGGAATATGGATTGCTCTGAGGAAGGGTTGGAGGACTTCCAGTCACCCTGCTGTCTTAGGATCTCGAGAATGTCATCAAAGGACACCTAATCAAAGAGTGACCATGGGGACCCTTCCCCATCATCAAAGTCCTTATCTTCGGTCAAAGACTCCTCAGTGGAGTCCATGTGCTTCCTCTTGCATGAAACCTTGCAAGGGACTGCCTCACTAGGGAGCTCTGGGGAAGATTGCAAACAGGGGATTTCCTGAGGGGGAGAAACCTGAGGCCCTTGTGCCTGGTGTCTGTGGCTAGCGATAGTTGCAACACAGAAGGGAGAGAGGACTCCGACATGGAGGGTTTGCCAGCGGAGGCAAGCATCCTCTCCATAGCTTGGAAGGCTGGACTGCCCAAAGAGGGATGAGAGCCTGGAACAGAGCATGACAACCTAGGAACCGGGGTCACACCCCGCACCGACGAGCCGACCCCCAGACCAGGAGTCTCAAGAGGGCTGTGGGGCATGAGGGAAGGAGGATTCCTGGAGGGTGCCATAGAAAAAATTGGTGTGGAACCAAGAATGCCTACTCTCACAGCACAACCACTAGCCTGAGAACAGCCCGGTGCCCAGTGCACCGAGGACCACAAGGATGACTCGGGCTCCAAAGTGAGGTCCACTGTTGGGGTCAGAGGAAGGGAAGCTGCTGTCGGAGGAAAGGGCTTTGATGCTTCCCCGAAAGTCAAAGGAGGAGTGTTCATTGGATTCTGTGGAGAACTACAGTCACCTGGAAGAAGGAACGTAGCTTTAGACGGTTGAGAAAGACCCCTGGCCACAAGCAACTGGTCAACAAGCCGCAACACATCCTGTTCTGAGAGGCTCCTAGTCGACCTCATAGAGGAACCTGAAGGTGATTCTGGCCTTTCTAAAAAAGGGCTATATTGGCTTCCAACGAATGGCTCCAAGGAAGGAGAATACTTAGTCCTTGCTAGTTCATGTGGGGCAGAACCCAGAAACAAGGGTGTCTGCACTGAGGAGAATGGTGTAGAGCCGAGGTTATCTGCGCCGACGAAGGCAGCGCCATAGGAGTCTAAGGTGTCTGCACTGTAAAGGGCGGTATTGCAAATGTCTGCACAGATTAGTACGGTGCCATCGAGGAAGGTGTCTGCACCCATAATGATGATGCCGAAAAAGACCGCACCGTAGAGGACAGTATCAACAAAGTCGGGGCCGAAGGAGCTTGCACCAACGGTGCCGAAGGAAACTGTACCTGCAGAGACGGTGCCAATGAAGGCTGCAACAAAACTGTCAGAGCCGTAAGTGTCTGCACCGGGAATTCTGGTGCCGGTGGTGATAAAGAGGACATAGCTGGAGTAAGAATCAACTAGGGTGGTGCCAAGGCTGGGGCCAAAAGGACCACAGATGGCAGCGCCAGGCTCGAAATTTTTACCTTTTTGTTAGTCGACTCCTTGCAATCTCCAGATGGAGATGAAGTGAGCGACCTCGAGGAGGAAGAAGAAGAACGCCTCTTACGGGGTTTAGCAGGAGGGGGTGAATCCTCAGACCCAGAGACAGCCTCGCAGAAAGAAGTTTTAAGGAGGCCTTTCAAGATTAACTTATTCTTCCTTTCATTGAGAGACCTGGTCAAAAAATGTCTACAAATCCCACATGAGGGATCCATTGAAAGAGGGGAGACATTCAAGCAATAGACACATAAATCATGGCCATCAGAAAGCTGTAACTTACGGCTGCATTCCATACATTGTTTGACACCAGCACTACTTTTCTTGTCCGACATAATGATATGAAGGGAGAAGAATGACAGTACCAAGAAGTTAGGAAAGCTACCTAGAAGCGTAAGAAAGGGAGAAGGATTACCAACAATGGTAATGAGGAATGAAATCAAAGGTAAGAAAAGGGCAATAAAAGAGAAGAAACTATAGGGACAGAGTCTTAAAGTTATGACAGGGTAGTAGTATAGAGATAGTAACTGACTGAAAACTTTTTAAACACTAACAATAAGGAAACTTTCAAAAAAGTGTTCACTTAGCTGAGAGAGAGTGGCTTGACACGGCTGTAGAGCAATGTGGCAAATGAGATCTGAGGTAACAGGGAGCAGAGAATTCTGGGTAGAATCTTGGCTCGAGAGTTTTTGGCTGACACGAGCTTGGTATGAGGCAGGCTCGGTTCCGAGGATGGAACAGATAACCCATCAGTAATGAATAAATGAAAATTAACAACATCAAAACATATCTTCCATGGTAGAATTCATTGCAAAAACTGGGAATTGCTTATACTTACAAAAAAAAAAAAAAAAAAAAGATGTTTATAATGTCACATGCAGTGGTACTCGTAAACATCAGAAATGTCCATTGCACACCAGCTCATTAAAAGTTAACAACCATGTGCAAGGGAAGAGCTAGGATACTAGAAAAAAACTATTTCTCCTCATGGATGATAGTACTGCTCATGGTACACTTACCTCTTGCCTCAAGAGAAAAAAAACAGATGTAGGGCTGTCACCTAAAGGGAAATAAACAGGATATTAGAGAGAATGGGAGGGGTGGCTCAGAGGCCAGAGGAAGACTGGCAGAAACAAAAAAAAGTTACTTGCTCTGACATGGTTATCCATTACCAAAAGTACAGTTGTGTACACTTACCATAAATGTAGATGTTCGAGTGTATTCACTGTTGCAGTCATTACATTTGGGTAATCTACTAGCAGGTTGCCCTCAGTCGGCCTGATGAACAAAGTCTTGGGTCCTGCGTCGATTGCTGTCCCTTCTTCCATGACGTCAGGTCGTCAGGGGTATAAAACATGCAGCCGACGCCATTACATCAGTTTTTCTTGCCCCAGATGTTAGGTGAATTTAAAACACAAAAAATATACCTCCAAACAAAAGCAAATACACCAAAAAGGCTTTTAAAGCATAGTAAAAGAAAGTAGAGGTATAGTAAGAGAAAAACAGGGGGCTGGAGGGAGGGTAACCAGGACTGCAACAGTGAATACACTCGAACATCTACATTTATGGTAAGTGTACACAACTGTACTATGTTCTTCGTGTTTCATTGTTGCAGTCATTACATTTGGGTAGATTCCCAAAGCTATGGTTGGGAGGATGGATTTATACAGCATTAGGACCAGCTATAAGGCCCTGCAGGACAGCAGTGGCAAAGTCAGCTCTGGATTTAGAGAAGAAAGGTAAATGGTAATGTTTGGTGAACGTATGAACTGAGCTCCGGGTAGCAGCTTCTAGAATGTCTCAGGTAGGAACACCTCTGAGAAAGGCTGTAGAAGTAGATGCAGCCCTGGTGGAATGAGATCTGATCCCCTGGGGGATAGTTTTACCATGGTGCATATAGCAGAAATGAATACAATGGCTTATCCATTTGGAAATAGTCTGCTTTGAAACAGCCTTTCCCTTTGCCCCTGCAGCAAATGCCACCAGTAGTTGTTCAGATTTTCTTAGAGATTTTGTCCTGCTTAAGTAAAATCTAAGTTGTCTGTGTACATCCAATGAATGCAGAATCCGCTCCCCCATGTTCTGTGGATTGGGAAAGAAAGTTGGCAAATGTATGGTCTGATTAAGAGCCACACTGGATGCCACCTTAGGCATGAAGGATGGATTGGTCCTGAGAGACACCCTGTCTGCATGAAAAATAATGAAAGGCTCCACTGCCATAAGAGCCTGCAATTCAGAAATCCTTCTAGCTCAAGTGACTGCTAAAAGGAAGGCTGTTTTCCAGGAGAGAAATTTTAAGTCTGCAGTAGCAACTGGCTCGAAAGGAGGGAGAGTGTTTTTCCAATAATAATTTGAGGTCCCAGGCAGGGGTTGGAGCTCTCCTGGGTGTTCTTAAGTTCTTGGCCCCTCTGAGATACTGCTTTAGCAGAGGAGGAGAGAAGAGGGGAGGTTCTGTGTTGAATGAGCTGAAATGGCTGAGGCATGGATTTTTATGGAAGAGAAGGACAGGCCCTTGTGAAGCATCTTAGTTAAATATTGTAAAATCTGAGGAATATTGGGCACTGCTGTGCTTATTCCTTGTGATTGATTCCAGGCACAGAATCATTTCCATTTGTTAGCATAAGATTTTCTAGTACTAGGAATTCTCGCCTCCAAAATTACATCCATCACAGGTTTGCTGAGGGATGCTAAGAGTGAATTTAGGTGATCAGCCATGCTGCAAGATTCAAAGTTTGGAGCTGAGTGTACAGAATTTGATTGTTCTGCTGAGACAGTAAGTAAGGTATCTGAGGCAGGTGCCACGGTGGTAGGTGTGACACATTGCGCAGGAGTAGGTACCAGTGTTAGCGAGGCCAGTCTGGAGCAATCAGGATAATTTTTGGTTTGTCCTGTTTGACTTTTAGTAGAACTTTGGAGAGCAGAGGCAGAGGGGGAAAGGCATAGACTGATAGGTTTTTCCAGCTGAATGATACAGCATCCCACTTTCCAGGCTTTTTTGTGATGAGTTCTTGTGCAGAATTAGTCCAACTGATAGTTCTGGGGTGAGGCAAAATGATCTGTGTTTGGACTCCCCCATTTGCGTGTCAACATGTTGAAAATCCATGGTTCCAGTTTCCATTCATGTAAGTTCATGAGATTTCTGCTTAGTTCATCTGCCAGAGTATTCAGCTTTCCTGGCAGGAATTGAGCTTGTAGTTAGTATTTGGTAGGTCAAGGCCGTGTTCCGCAATGCTATGGCTAGTCTGCAAAGGAGGTAGGAGTGAGTACCCCCCTGCTTGTTTATGTACCACATAACTGTGGTGTTGTCTGTCTTTATCATTAATTGTCCTGGATGAAGGTAGTCCTTGAAGGCTGTCAGTGCATTCTGTACAACTAGCATCTCTTTCTGATTGATATGAAGGTGCATTTGATTTGGGCTCCATTTGCCCTGAATGCACTTCCCTGCCAGATGAGCCCCCCAAGCACAGTCTGATGCGTCTGTAGTTAGGGTTTGAGTGGCAGGGGGTGGAGAGAATGGCAGTCCCTTGTTTTGGTGGCAGGTCACTGCCCATCATAGGAACTCTAGTTGCAGGCAAGGTATGATAGGAATCATTGTTTCCAGGCTGTGACAATGTTGACTCCATAAACTTTGTAAGTACCACTGAAGTTTCCTCATATGCAGTCTTGCATATGGAATTAGAAGAATGCAGGAGGCCATGAACCCCAAGGCTTGCAGAATATGTCTTGCAGATAGCAGGGTTTTTGTTGCCACTTGTTTGAAGTAAGTTACCAAATGAATTTGCTTTTCTGTCATAAGGTAAGCCATCTGGGCAGTTGTATTCAAGCTTGAACCCAGGAATGTAATTTTTTGAGAGGGTACCAGATGTGATTTCTTTTCGTTTATGGTGTACCCTAGACAAGTTAGAACCCTTTTTACAAACGCCAGATGCTTTAGGAGAATGTCTTTGCTTTCTGCCTGAATTAGACAATCGTCCAGGTATGGATATATATGAATATTTCTTTGCCTGCAAAATGCAATTACTGTAGCCAGGCACTTTGTGAAGACCCTGGGCGCAGTAGATAAGCCAGAGTGCAGTGCAGAGAACTGGTAATGCAGGTAGCGTGCTTTGAAGCGGAGGTATCTTCTGCAAGATTCCCTGATTGGGATATGCAGGTAAGCCTTTTTAAGTCTAGAGTTACCAACCAGGCATCTTTGCCTAGCATAGGACGTAACTGTTGAAGAGTCAGCATCTTGAATTTTGGAATGTCCAGAAATGTGTTTAGAGTAGATAAGTACAGAATTGGACGCCTAGATTTGTCTTTTCTGGGTACCAGGAAAAGTCTTGAATAGAAACCTTGTCCCTTTTCCTCTTCTGGTACTGGGTGAATAGCCCCCATGTTCATGAGGGACAGTACTTGTTTCTGGGTCTCTGCCCACTGATTTGGAGGCAGGTCTGGCCATCCGTTTCGGATTGGCAACGTGTGGAAATGAAATCTGTATTCCTGGGATACTATTTTTAAAACCCATTTGTCCTGGGTTATAAATTGCCAGTTTCTTGCATGAAGTGTCAGTTTTTCCCCCCAAAGGGGCGGCTAAAAGGTATGTGCTTGGTAAGTGTAGTGGGAAGTCATTGAGACCGTTTACCATAGGGAGGTGCCTTGTTGTTTCCAGAGTTGGAGGTGGAGGCACCCCATTGTTTTGTTCTAAAAGTCCCTTGTGACTAAAACCTGGAGCCGTTGGAATGTCTGGGTTTGACTTGAGTGGCTCTCAAAGGAACTGGAAAGGACCAGTTCTTCGTAGGCCAGTGCCTACTAAATCTTGGAGGTTGCAATTGTAAGAAATCTTTCACAGTTTGCATAGATTTAGCTTTATCTTCCATCTTTTTTAAAACTTCTTCAGCCTTATTACCAAAGAGACGGTCCTGTTGTAAAGGAGCATCCAACAATTTTGCTTCAACGTGATCAGGCAAAGTTTGCTCTTTGAGCCAAGCATGCCTTCTTAGCACAGACCCAGTTACAGCAGCCCTGCAAGAGGCCTCCAAAAAATCAAAACCACATTGCAAAGTATGTTTCCCAACTTGTTCAGCTGAATGCAATAAATCTTGTAAATCTTTATTTTCCACATCATTTTCTGTTTAAGCAGTCCCATGATATGCTGCTAATAATTAAGCATATGAAATTGACAGTTTAAAGCCCTGATTGCCAAGGTTGCAGAAGTGTAAACCTTCTTACCCCATCTATCCAGTGCCCTGGAATCTCTATCAGAAGGGGTAGGATTTTTAGCAGTAGAGGCCTTAATGCCCTTGGGACCCTAAGAAATGGTTTCAGGATCTACAATAGGATTTTTGAAAAGGAATTTGTGGGAGTCAGGAACCCTGTAGTATCTGTCTGGCTTACAAGGTGCCGGAGGCAGAGAATCAGGAGCTATGCTAGATTCTGAAAAAACATCATCAGCAATGTCTAGAACAGGAGGTATAGCCAAAGGCCTGTGCTGAGGCAGAAGAAGAAAATCGCTAAGTCTCTTTTTAGATTAAGAAAAACCCTGACTTTCCCAGTGGAAATGTTCCCTTAAGGTATGTAAAGTTTCCCCAAAACAAAAATCCTCAGGCGGAGAGGCAGAAGGAATGGAATCTTCTGCATCAGAGTCCTCATAAGTAGGAATAGACAAATCCTGTTCATTAGAAGAGTCAGAAGAAATAGATCCTGTTCAGAAGTTTCATAATCAATGTCTTGCCTAGGCCTCTTAGAAGGAGGGGGTTGGCTTCCCCTGATCAGAGTAATTAAATCTTCAGCCATCTTGATCATTTGCTTTTTAGGCATAGGGGCCTGCACATGTGGCCCAGCCATCGTTTTTTTAGACATAGTTTTAGATTTTGGCCTTAGTTTTGAAGATGGCGTCAGTTTAATATACAAATCTGTAGGCCTGAAAACACCCTCAGAAGCCAGTGCCTGCACAGCGGCTCTGGACCCATCCAAGGTAGAGACATCCACGGGTTCCATAATTGAAGCATCTCGCGGCATACCGGACTCTGAATGGATCTCAGTAGAGGCCTGCGAATCAGAA
Source organism: Protopterus annectens (assembly GCF_019279795.1). Taxonomy (NCBI): domain Eukaryota; kingdom Metazoa; phylum Chordata; order Ceratodontiformes; family Protopteridae; genus Protopterus; species Protopterus annectens. Next base: position 607,735,592 of record NC_056747.1, read on the forward strand.
GTAGCGGGTATCAGGGGCTGCAAAAGCTCCTCACTGAGTACCGGCGAACTGGCGACTGGCTTAGGAGACGCATCGTCATCAGTTTTGGACTTCGACGGCCTGTCTCTGTCTTTTTCTTTGTGTTTTTTAGGTATTCCGGTAGTCGGATTGCTAACCGACGACATTTCTGGATAATTAAATCGTGAGCCAAAATATTTAGAAGCAAAAAAGTACCGACGTTTAATAGTGTGTTGATTAAATTTAGCACAAAACCGACAACAAGGTACGTTGTGGTCAGGGCCTAGGCAAGGAATACAGTACAAATGAAAATCCTTATGAGGTATTTGCTTCCCACAAGTAATGCAATTATTAACTTTTACTGACATCGGTAAGGAGCAAGAAAAAGTTTCCGCAATGGGGTACTTAGCTTTTAGTTGAAGACTTCAGTTTTGAAACTCGAAAACGAAAATTTCAGGAGTCGGCTGACCGGCACTTGCGAACTGCTTCTGCTTCGAGCACCGCGCAGCAAGAAAGACTGATGTAATGGCATCGGCTGCATGTTTTATACCCCTGACGACCTGACATCATGGAAGAAGGGACAGCAACCGACACAGGACCCAAGACTTTGTTAATCAGGCCGGCTGAGGGCAACCTGCCAGCAGATTACCCAAATGTAATGACTGCAACAGTGAAACATGAAGAAAGTACAGTTTTGTACCTAGCATAAATGTAGATGTTCGAGTGTCTTCACTGCTGCAGTCATTACACTTGGGTTATCCTGCCGTCAGGCGGGCCCGCAGTCAGCCAGAGTTCCAAAGTCTTGGTCCGGCGTCAGTTGCTGTCGCTTCCTCCCTGACGACAGTGCGCCAGGGGTATATAAGATGCAGCCGACGCCATTATCTTCAGTTTTTCTTGCCCCAGATGTCTGGCCCCCAAAAGTTGTAGGCAATACATATTGCTAATAAATCATACAATAAGGTAAAAATAAAATCTTCAGTAACCAGCAAATACACCACATAGGTAGTATAGGGTTGAGAAGTATAGATAAGTCCCAGCTAAGAAAGAGGGGACGGCGGGTGGGTAACCTGGACTGCAGCAGTGAAGACACTCTAACATCTACATTTATGGTAGGTACAAAACTGTACTATGTTCATCGTGTTTCACTGCTGCAGTCATTACACTTGGGTCGAATCCCAAAGCTGAGTCAGGGTGGCTGGTTCTATAGAGGATTTGGTGTGGCTATGAGGCCCTGCAGCACTGCAGTGGCAAAGCCAGCTCTGGATCTAGAATAAAGAGGCAAATGGTAATGCTTGGTAAAGGTGTGCACTGAACTCCAAGTTGCAGCTTCCAAGATATCTTTGGTAGGTACTCCTCTAAGGTAGGCAGTAGAAGTGGCAGTTGCCCTGGTGGAATGTGGTCTAATGTTACTAGGTACAGGTTTCCCATGCTGTGTGTAGCAGAACCGGATACAGTGTCCTATCCACTTTGAAATGGTCTGCTTTGAAATAGCCTTTCTCTGTGATCCTGCAGCATATGTACAAACAATTGCTCAGTTTTTCTGAAAGCTTTTGTTTTGTCCAAGTAGAAACGTAATTGTCTGTGTATGTCCAAGGAATACAGAAGTCTCTCCCCTTTATTCTGGGGATTTGGATAAAAAGTTGGCAAGTGGATAGTTTGGTTAAGAGCCACACTGGATACCACCTTATGCATAAAAGAAGGGTTTGTTCTTAAAGAAACCCTGTCCTGGTGGAAAATGATGAAAGGCTCCACTGCCATTAGTGCCTGTAACTCTGAGACTCTTCGTGCTGAGGTTATTGCCAGAAGCAGAGCAGTTTTCCATGATATATATTTTAATTCTGCTGAATTGGCTGGCTCAAAAGGAGGTAAAGTGAGTTTTTCTAAGACAAAACGGAGGTCCTAAGTCGGTGTTGGTGCTCTCAGGGGCGGTCTTATGTTTTTGCCCCTCTGAGGTACTGCTTTAGCAATGGATGAGAGAAAATAGGAGGATCTGTGTTGTAATGAGCCGAGATGGCAGAGACGTGGATCTTAATGGATGAGAAGGATAGTCCTTTGTCCAGCATCTCAGTTAAGTATTGTAGTATCTGATGAATATTTGGGACAAGAGGGTCAAGGCTTTGAGCCTGGTTCCAGGCACAGAATCTCTTCCACTTTTCTGAATAAGATTTCCTGGTGCTAGGCCTCCTGGCTTCCAAAATGACATCCATAACAGCTTTAGAGAGAGGTGTTATCTGTTTGACTAATGAATATGCCATGCAGCCAGGTTTAAGGTTTTGAGCTGACTGTGCAGGATCTGATTGTTTTGTTGAGTCAGAAGGTATGGAATTTGAGGTAAAATCCATGGTGGGCCTTGAGCTAAGTTCTTTAAGATTGGGTACCAGTACTGGAGCGGCCAGTCTGGAGCAATCAGGATCATCTGTGGTTTTTCTTGTCTGGCTTTTAGGAGTACCTTTGAAATGAGAGGCAGTGGTGGGAAGGCATAAACTTCTAGGTTTTTCCAGCTGAACGAAAGAGCATCCACTTTCCATGCTTGTGTGTGATAAGCCCCTGTGCAGAATTTTTGTAGTTGGTAATTCAGTGGGGAGGCAAAAAGATCTATGTCTGGGCACCCCCATTTTTGCGTTATCATGCTGAAGACTTGTGGATTTAGTTTCCACTCATGAGGATCCATGATGCTTCTGATTAAGTCGTCTGCCAGAGTATTTTTCTTTCCTGGCAGGAATTGCGCTTGCAGATGAACTTGATAAGTTAGAGCTGTGTTCCACAAGGTCATGGCTTGTCTGCATAGGGGGGTAAGAATGAGTGCCCCCTTGCTTGTTTATGTACCACATTACTGTGGTGTTGTCTGTCTTTAATAATAATTGTCCTGGATGCAGAAGGTCCTTGAAAGCTGTTAGGGCATTTTGTACAGCCAACATCTCTTTTTGATTGATGTGAAGATGCATTTGGTCTGTGGTCCACTTGCCCTGAATACATTTTCCTGCCATGTGTGCTCCCCAGGCGTAATCCGAAGCATCTGTTGTTAAAGTCTGCCTGGCTGTGGGTAGAGTGAAAGGCTGACCTTTGTTGAGGTGACATGCCTGTGCCCACCATTGAAACTCCTGTTGTAGGCAGGGAATTAGTGGTACTACTGTTTGCAAACTGTGAGAGTGTTAAGTCCAAACACTTTTTAGGTACCATTGTAATTTCCTCATATGCAGTCTGGCATATGGAATTAGTAGTATGCAGGATGCCATGAATCCCAAGGCCTGCAGATTTTTTCTTGCAGGGAGTTGGGACTTTGTTGCAATCAATTGAAAATACTGAGTCAGTTGTCCTTGTTTGTCTGGCGTGAGATAAGCCATCTGAGCCGTTGTATTTAAGCTGGCACCCAGGAATATTATCTCTTGTGAGGGCACTAGTTTTGACTTTTTTTCGTTTACTGTGTACCCTAGGCAAATTAGCAACCTTTTTAGAAAGCCAGATGCTTTAGAAGAATGTCCTTGCTCACTGCTTGAATAAGGCAGTCGTCCAGGTAAGGATATATTTGAATTCCCCTTTGTCTGCAAAATGCAATTACTGGTGCCAGGCACTTTGTGAAGACCCTGGGCGCAGTAAATAAGCCAAAGGGCAGTGCAGAGAATTGGTAATGCATTGAACCAGCTATGAATCTGAGGTATCTTCTGCAATCTTGTCTGATAGGGACGTGCAGGTATGCCTCTTTGAGGTCCAAAGTAACAAGCCAAACCTTCTTGCCCAGCATGGGAAGAAGCTGCTGTAGTGTCAACATTTTGAATTTTGGAACATCCACGTAAGTATTTAGAGTAGAAAGGTCTAGTATGGGTCTCCAGGCTTTGTCCTTTCTGGGTACCAGGAAAAGTCTTGAGTAAAATCCTTGTCCTTGTTCTTGCTGTGGCACTTTTTGAATAGCTCTCATGTCCATGAGGGCTGTAATTTGTTTTTGTGCCTCTGCCCATTGATTTTGTGGCAGGTCTGGCATTCCTTTTAGCCTTGGTAAAGTGTGAAAGTGGAACCTGTAACCTTGAGACACACTATTCAGAACCCATTTGTCTTGGGTGATTGTTTGCCAATTTTGAGAAAAAAAGTGCTAGTTTCCCCCCTAAGGGAGCTGCCAAAAGGGAAGTGCTTGGCATTCGAAGGAGGAAATCATTGGGACTGTTTCCTGTAAGGTTGTGACTTGTCTTCACCTCCTTTTGGGGTTGAAGCACCCCACTGTCATGGTCTGTATGAGCCTTGGGGCTGAGATCTGCCTCTTGGGCATCTGTATATGCCTTTTTGTGGCCTGTCTGACAATGGAAAGGACCAATTCTTTGTAGGCCAATTTCTGCTAAATTGTGGTGGCTGTACCTGTAAGAAATCCTTCACTGTTTGCGTAGATTTTGCCTTATCCTCCATTTTCTTTAATACCTCTTCTGCCTTAACACCAAATAAAATGTCTTGCTGTAATGGAGCATCCAATAATTTTGCCTTAACATGGTCTGGTTAACTTTGTTCTTTTAACCAAGTATGCCTTCAAATCACAGATCCTGTAACTGCTGCTCTACAAGAAGCCTCTAATGAATCAAAACCACATTGCAGAATATGTTTTCCCACTTATTCAGCCAATTGCAATAAATCCTGCATTTCCTTATAGCCAGGATGTTCTGAACTTGTAATCATTTTCTGTTTTAACTGAGACATAAATATTGTTGGTATTTAAGCATGTGAAACTGGCAATTTAAAGCCCTCACTGCTAAAGTTGCAGAAGTGTAAACTTTCTTCCCCCATCTGTCTAATGCTCTAAAATCCCTGTCCGAGGGAACTGGATTTTTAGCCGTGGAAGCCTTTACCCCTTTGGGACCCTGGGAAATAGTTTCTCGGTCAGCAGCAGGGTTTTTATAAAGAAATTTGCGAGAGTCAGGGACTCTGCAATACCTGTCTGGCTTGACTGGAGCAGGGGGTAAAGAATCAGGATTTAAACTGGATTCAGAGAACACATCATCCATAATATCCAACACTGGTGTAATAGCAAGGGGCCTGTGCTGAGACAATAAAAGAAAGTCTCTGCGCCTTTTCTTGGATTCTGAGTAATCCTGGCCCTCCCAGTGGAAATGCTTCCTCATGGTATGTAAAGTTTCCCCAAAAGAATAATCCTCAGGAGGAGAGGCTGAAGGAACTGATTCTTCAGCATCAGAGTCCTCATAGGGGGGGTAAAGAGTATCCCTGGTCTGAAGAGGTATCTGAATATATGGAAACCTGGTCAGAGGAATCATAGTCTGTATCCTGCCTAGGCCTTTTATCAGTAGGGGGATGGGTACCCCTGATCAGAGTAATTAAGTCTTCGGCCATTTTGAACATCTGATTTTTTAGGCATGGAGGCCTGTCCAAGTGAATGCTGTACTTGCTTCTTTGTCTTTAATGAAGTTTTAGACTTGGCTGTAGTTTTTATGGTAAGCTGTGAAGGTCTGAAAACACCCTCAGAAGCCGATGCCTGCTCAGCGGCTCCGGACCCATCTGAAGGGTTAGTCTCCGTAGGCCCAACACCTTGAGTATCCAGAGGCCTAGACATCTCCACGTGGGAGTCGGAGACGGTCTGTGGCTCTGAGGTAGTGGGTGTCAAGGGCTGCGAAAGCGCCTCACTGAGAACCGGCGACTGGCCTAGAAGAGGCTTCATCGTCAGTTTTGGGCCTCGGATGCCTGTCCTTATCCTTGTCTTTGCGTTTTTTATGTATTCCGGTTGTCGGTTGCTCCGATGGCATGGTATAATTAAATCTTCGGCCAAAGTAATGGCGGGTAAAATCAAACCGACGTTTAACAGTGCGTTGGTTAAATCTAGCACAAAACCGACAACTAGTGACGTCGTGATCTGGACCTAGGCATGGAATACAGTAAGAATGAAAATCCTTATGAGGTATTTGCTTCCCACAAGAAATACAATTATTAACTTTTACTGACATCGGTCTGAGGCCAGAAAATGTTTCCCCAACGGGGTACTTAGCTTTATTGAAGACTTCAGTTCTGGAAATGGAATTTGATATCTCAGGAGTCGGCCGACCGGCACTTGCAAACTGCTTTTGCTTCGGGCACCGCGCGGCAAGAAAGACTGAAAAAATGGCGTTGGCTGCATCTTATATACCCCTGGTGCACTGACGTCAGGGAGGAAGCAACAGCAACCGACGCCGGACCAAGACTTTGGAACTCTGGCCGACTGTGGGCCCGTCTGATGGCAGGATAACCCAAGTGTAATGACTGCAGCAGTGAAACACGATGAACATCATCCAGATATCCATTCTCAACCCTCATTTCAGACAACAAGGTCCAACTGCTCTCTTCTGAGTGGGTGCTAGTACTACCACTCTAAAATGTGTCTGTCTATAAAGCGACAAAAGCAGTCCTGCTTTTAGATGGAACTGTAGTCTGGTTCCCATGAACATCACTTTTCTTTCACTTCTCCCCAAGGTGGGTAAGGGAGGTCTGCACCCTAGTTATCAGTGGATTCTGTTGTTCTTTCCATTAGCCCAGAAGTCTGTCTGGAGTCATTGAATATTATTTAGGCAATGCATGCTCAAAACAAGAGGCATATGAGAACACTAAGCAGTATGCTTCAAATGTTTTTGGCAGATCTGAATATTAATGTGTGTGTGTGTGTGTGTATATATATGGGTCTACTTCATTTCACTGAATCCCATTTCACTGAACTTTCACTTCACTGAAAGTTCATTACATCGACAACACAAGCATTTGCCCCTTCCCAATGTTGTGCGACCCTGGAGTTGATATATATAGTAGGGGGGGTGGGGGGGGCACAGCCCCCTCACGGAAGAGGGTGTGCAAATGCCCTCCTTGTCGATGTAATGAACTTTCAGTGAAGTGAAAGTTCAGTGAAATGGGATTCAGTGAAATGAAGTAGACCCGTATATATATATATATATATATATATATATATATTATATATAAAATATATTTATATATATATATATATATATATATATATATATATATATATATATGGTTCTACCTGACTTCGCCGACAGCTGAGAAGACCGACATCGAATCCGCTCCAGAAGATCGAAGAGCGAAGAAAGACGGAATCGCGGGTTGCAGAACATCGACAATGCAGAAGACCGACACGACGGATGACAACACCAACGCCGAGGATGCCGACATGGGGAAAGGCTGTGTGAGTATCTTGGTAGTAATGGACGTTAGGAGTGCAGCAGGTAAGTGTGGAGATTGACGGTCTGTGGGGATAGGGGTGGGTTAAGTGAGTTAGGGTTAGGGGCGATAGGGTGGGTTAAGTGAGTTAGGGTTAGGGAGGCGATAGGGGTGGTTTAAGTGAGTTAGGGTTAGGAGCGATAGGGGGGTTAAGTGAGTTAGGGTTAGGGAGCGTAGAGGCGTGTCAGAGTGAGTTAGGAGTGGGGGGGGTGAGTAAGTTAAGCCGGACCTTAGGGTTAGGTAAGGTTTAGTGTGGGCTTGTATTTTGGTGTGCTTGTGTTGTGTGTGTGGTTTGTGGAATGGGGATGTGTTTTGTTTTGTATGGGGTTTGTGTTTGTGTACCGTCGGTTATTTTTCGTCGGTTATGTGTGGTTTCGTGTTTATGGACTGTCGAATATGTGGTGTCGGTGATGTGGTTGTCGGTGTTGTGTGGTTTCGATTATGTCAGGTAGAACCATATATATATATATATATAATATATATATATGTGTGTGTGTGTGTACATATATATATATATATATATATATATATACACACACACATACATACATACACACACACACACACACACACACACACACACACACACACATCTAAAGTGATCAAAAAAATGCAAAAAAAAAAAATAAAGATTTTTTTTTTTTTTGGTAGGGGGGACAAACCCCCTTGCAACTCCCACACTCACTGCTAATTATGTATACTAACCCAAGACTGCACATTGCCAGGGTAAGGGCAAATTCCCTTACTCTGCTACATCACAATCCTATACAAAAGTCTGCTGGCAAAAACTTAAATTGAATGAATGTTTGCTAATATGAGCATTAGCTTTTTTTTTTTTACATCAGGAAAAAGCGCATGCTCAAGTGGCTGTTCACATTTTCAAATGATAACCATATATATCTACATAGACACATATACAGTTACATTTATATAATATTTGCTGACCTAAGCATATTTTGTTCAGATATAAAAATCCTTACCATTTTTGTTTCTGTGAAACTACTAGTTTTCCTCAGTCTTACATCATGTAAATCTTTAAGAGTAACAGTCAAAGGTCCTTCTAATCTTGAAGGGGCTGAAATCTGTGAAAGCAATAAAAATCAGACATCAGTGATATGTTAGGAAAAATGTGATTACAAATACTGCTAACTTAAAGAAAATCTAAGCTATGTACTCACCATAACTATGCATCTATGTTGCCCATTTTCATTCTTCCTCAGCATATGGGTTATGGATCCGAACTCGGATTGTATCGGCCACATTCTACAGACTTTGGAGCCAACTTTTGAATTCCTCTCTCAACCCATGATGTCCTAGTCCATCGCCAGTACATCAGATCAAGTTTGCTGCCTTAAAGGTCTTAATATATAACAGCAGAAGAGAAGAGATATAAAACCAGGGCTCAAACCTGGTACTAAAGGTTCCAAAGGTCCGTCAGGTCACTCCAGAAGATGACGGGAAGGGGGAGGGGCATTGGGAGTTGAAGAAGAAAATGAACAGCACAGATGCATAGTTTTGGTGAGTACATAAATAGAAGTTATGTCCTTACCATAACGTTCCATGTGGAGTGTTCATCTCGCCTTTGTTCTTACACCTGGGTTCGGAGCCGATCCTCGGCTCCGTGTCGGCTGCTTGCAAGCTCTGCATCGAGAAGAAGCTCGAGACAACCTAATACCCACAATCCCCCTCTGCCTTTACCTCAGATCTAGTTTGCAAGCAAACCAGCAGTCAGAGAGAGAACACACTCATGCCAAAAATTTACATAGAAGCAAGAACACTTATATCTATATATATATACACATGTACATCATATATATACAACAACTGCGAATGCAGAAGCAGAATAACCCAGACCAGGCACCAAACTGAACGTTCTTCCTGAGGGTGGGAGGGTGGGAATGTAAGAACAAAGGCGAGATGAACACTCCACATGGAACGTTATGGTAAGGACATAACTTCTATATGTGAGAGTGTTCGATCTCGCCGTTTGTTCTTACACCTGGGTAGTGTCCCTAGCTCCATGTTCCTGAGGAACTCACGGGAGGACGTTCTTGAGCACAGTGGAACCAAAGGTTGCCCTGTCCCTAGAAACCCTGTCTACTTTGTAATGAGAGATGAATGTATGTGGTTTAGACCAAGTAGCAGCTGCACAAATAGTGTCTAATGGTAGGCGAGCTGCATGAGCCAGGGATGTAGACACTGATCTTGTAGAATGTCCTTTGGGTTTGACAGATAAAGTTTGATTCGAAGAATCATAAACATAGATAATACAATCAGTTAACCATTTGGAAAGAGTTTGTTTAGTAACTGCTACACCTTTCCTGCTATCAGCAAAGGCTACAAAAAGTTGATCAGATTTCCTGTGATCCTTTGTTCTATCCAAGTAAAATCTATGCTGTCTATGGACATCCAACTTGTGTAACATATACTCCAATTTATTGGAGTGATTTTTGAAAAAGGTGGGTAATTCAATGGCTTGATTAATGTTATTAATAGAGCAAACTTTGGGGAGAAAGGATGGATTAGTGCGAAGAGATACTCTGTCAGAGTGAAAGATCAAATAAGGGTGTTTAATGGAAAGAGCCTGAAGCTCAGATACTCGCCTAGCGGATGTAATGGCTACCAAGAAGAGGGTCTTCCACGACAAATACTTCAATGGACAAGAGGAGGCTGGTTCAAATGGGGGTAACATCAATTTAGATAATAAAAGGTTTAGATTCCAAGGCGATGTAGGAGATCTAACTGGTAGTCTAACATGGAAAGACCCTTTTAAAAAGGCCTTACAAAGTCTGTGGGCCATAATAGGAGCCCCACATTCTTCCACATGAAAGTTGGAGATGGCAGCCAATTGCACTTTTAAAGTGGCAGGAGAAGCCCCTTGGTGGAACAATTCTGTTAAAAACTCCAAGATTTTGTTTAAAGGAGCTATGACAGGGTCCAATTGCTGTGTATTTGCCCAGAATACAAAACGCTTCCATTTACTAGTGTAGGTCTTTGTAGTGGAAGCTTTATGAGAAGCCACTAGTATATTCTGAACTGCAGGTGAAAGAAGATCAGACCTGGTTAAATAGGGAAGCGGAGCAGCCAAGCTGCTAGATGGAGAGACAGGAGCGAGGGGTGGGGAGCCCCTGACGAGTGGGTCAGTAGATCTGGCTCTGGGTCCAGGATCCAGGGTCCCCGAATGCGGTGTGCCAGAAGAAAGGGGAACCAAATTTGACGAGGCCAGAATGGGGCAATGAGGATGATCGTCCTTTGCAGGTTGCTGGCTTTCTGCAGAAACTTCGCAATCAGGGGAAAAGGAGGAAAAGCATACAGGAGACCCGGGGGCCAATCGTGAACTAGCGTCCCTGGGGACTTCCCTGGAGGGTAATAGGGCAAAGTAGCTCCTGCATTTGGCGTTCATTGGAGACGCAAACAGATCGCAGGAAGGCTGGCCCCACTTGCGAAAAATCTTCTTCGCAACTGACTGTTTTAGGGACCACTCGTGCGGCAACAGGATTGCTCTGCTCAGCCTGTCGGCTATGACGTTGGATGACCCCGGGATGTGCGTTGCTATCAGAAAGCGACCCGTGGACTCCGCCCATTGCCAGATTCTCATGGCCTCTCTGCATAGTTGATAGGACTTGGTTCCCCCTTGTTTGTTTATGTACCAGACTACAGACATGTTGTCCGTCTGAACTGCAATAGTCCCTAGAGGAAGAAGGGGAGCAAAGTGTTGCAATGCTAGGAACACTGCCCTCAACTCTAGAACATTGATGTGCAGATTGTACTCTAAATTGGTCCATTCGCCTTGGACTGTCTGTCCCTGAAAGATGCCCCCCCACCCTATCAGGGAAGCGTCCGTGGTCACCGTAGCTGTCGGTGCTGGTAGCACAAATGGTCTTCCGCTGGAAAGGTTGCAAGTCCGAAGCCACCAGGCTAGGTGAGATTTGCATGTATTTGTGATCAGAATTTCGTGGTTCAGAGGTAGCTGTTGGAACGACCATTGAGCAAACAGTAGCCATTGTAGAACTCTCATGTGCAGTCTTCCCAATGGTATCGCAATGAGAAAAGCTGCCATGAGACCCAAAACCTTTAGTACCAGTTTTGCTGGGGATTTTCTGGATGACAGAAGAAGAGATATGTGGCTTTGTAGTGAAGCTATCCTTTCTGGAGGAAGCCTTAGAATTAACTGATGCATATCCAATTCCACTCCTATGAATAAGATACGCTGTGATGGCTGTAGTAAAGATTTTTCGAAATTTACGGAAATTCCGAGGTGAACACAAAGTTGTAGAGTGTAATCCCTGGCCTGTATCAGTTGACGCTGGGTGGTGGCAGAAAGGAGCCAGTCGTCCAGATACGGAAACACCTGGAATCCTAGGCGTCTCAGGTGAGACGCTACCACTGCCATGCATTTGGTGAAAACCCTGGGGGCTGAGGTCAGACCAAAGGGCAGGGCTCGAAACTGAAAGTGACTGGCTCCCAGCCGGAAGCGCAAATGATCTCTGGACGCCCTGGCCATTTTGATGTGGTAGTATGCGTCCTTCAGATCTATTGAGCACATCCAGTCGTCCTTCTGTAAGAATGGAAGGATCGATTGAAGCGTGACCATTCGAAACTTTTCTTTCTTGACGAAGGTATTGAGGTTGCTTAGGTCCAGAATCGGCCTCCAGTCCCCTGTCTTCTTTGGAACTAAAAAGAACCTTGAGTAAGTTCCGAATCCTCTTTGGTCCGCTGGGACTGGTTGGATGACTCTTTTTCTAGCAGCTTTGAAATTTCTAGAGCTTCTGGTTCTCGCAGATGGGGCGGCACATCTGGGAGTCTTCTCTTTGGAATGGGGGTGGATAGGAATGGTATTCTGTAACCTCTGGTAACAACGCTTTTTACCCAGTTGTCTGTAGTAATGTTTTGCCAGGCCTGAGGGTATAAAGCTAAGCGACCCCCGACTGCCTCCAGAGCAGGACAGTCGGGCCTCCTCTCAGGAGTGCTGGAAAGGTTTTCCAGGGGGGTATCCCTGTCACCTTGATTTTGCGGACCCCCTCTGCCGCCAGGGTGGCGTCTTCCACCTCTGCCTCCTCCTCTGCCTCTAGAGGGGGCATCACCCTGTGTGCCTGGGAAAGAACCTTGGGGTTTTCGAAACCACATTTTCCCACCGCGTTGCCCTTTGGGGTACGGTCTGGATGGGGTGGAAAAACGGACTCCGACAGCAGACAGTCTTTCCCTCCTGCTCACACCGGGTAAGGGTCTCCTTTACTTTGGGGCCAAAGAGAGTGGCACCGTCAAATGGAGCGTTAGTAAAGGAAGACTTGAAGGCTTCCGCAAATGAACATAAGCGCATCCAGGATTGTCTACGAAGAGCAATCGCTGAAGCTGCTGCCCTACTCGAACCTTCGCCGTATGAGATCAGCCTCATGGACGAGTTTACAATGGATGTAAGGGTATTGAGTTGTGCTGTAACTTTCTCCGAGACAGCAGCATCTGTAGTACCCTGGAGGGTATCTCCCAACTCTTTGATTAGATCCCTCTGTAGTCGTGTGAAGTGGGTCAAATAGTTCAGGGATCGCATAGAAAAAGCCGCTGAACTAAAAATGCGCTTCCCTTACCTGTCCATGGTCCTAGAATCTCTGTTAGGGGGATGGACAGATGAGGAAGATTCCGACATCTCCTTTTTCGTGGCCGCTGCCACCACCATAGCGTCCACTGGAACTCCTTTCGTCAGATAAGCCTTGTCCTGGGGTGCAGTAATATACTTATTAGGCTTTCTAGGGACTGGCTCCACCGTGTCAGGAGCCTCCCACGCCCTTCGAGCAATCAGCTCCATTAACTCATCGAAGGGCGGAGTGACCCAGGAGGAGGAAGGGCGAGCACCAAATGCCTTCAGCAAGACTGACTCATCCTCAGAAGGGGGGAGGGACTGCCAATCACCTCTCTGCTTTAGGATCTCCAAGATGTCAGAAAAAGAGACATCTTCTGAAGGTGACTTTGGGGACCCTTCTGACTCATCCAAGTCAGTATCGGATGTCAAAGATTCTTGTGGAGAATCTAAGTGTCTCCTCTTACACAATCTTTTCCTAGGGACTTCTTCGGGGAGAGCATCCGAAGAAGCCTCCGAGGAAGAGGGGCACCCTCCAGGGGTGGCTGAGACACAGGTGCTCGACGCTTAGCTGTAGCCGTGGGTGCAGAGGAGGATAACGGACCATTATGGGGAGGAGAAGCTGTATCTGCTGATGTGGTTGTCTGGGTAGACAACACCTTCCTCATGAGATCGAAGGCCCCCGGGTCCCGAGTCGAGGTATCTCCCGGTTCCGAAGAAATGGGAAGAATCCCCGAAACAGGCACCGAAGGCATCGACCCCGAGGACGGAACCGAGTCGATCCGAGCTGAGGCCCCGAGAGGGAGCGTCGGAACCAAAATATCGGTCCGACTCTCGGTCCCGGAACCCAGGATGGATCTTCGGCTCCGAGACTCCGGTACCGGATCCGACAGAGTCGAGGTGAACGGAGCCGACCGAGAAAAGGACGGTTCTAGCACCGAGGGCTCCACAATCAGCAGCTCAGCTTCTTCCGGCTCCGAAGACTGGACAGGTCTCGGAGGAGGAACAGATGGAGACAGTGGAAGGCCTTCAAGTCTCGACACCAATTGAGAGGAGACCGAGATGAGTTTGGATAAGGCCGTATTCTCCATTAACTTCTGCACCACGCGGTCTACATCAGTATCAGAGAGGGGTCTGGAAGAACGGGTCGAAGGAATCGAAGACGGAGCCGACCTCAACAGTGTCGGGGGAGGGAGCTCCGTCACCGGTTCCAAGACTCGAGGCTCGGAAACTGACAACAGTTGAACACTCGGCCCCGAAGTCTGTGGAACCGGTGATCTAACTTTAACTGAAGAGCTCGGAGCCGATGACCTGGGCTCCGACGTCTTCGATTCCTTCGAGGATTTGGATGCCTGGTCTGAAGCATCCAGAGCCTCTTGAAAAGTAGGTTTTAACAAACCCCTATCCATGAGTTTCCTGCGCCTATCTGTCATGACCCTCCCACTGAAAGAATGACAAATTGAACAGTCTTCTTGCAGATGGAGAGGGCCAAGACAGTAGACGCAGGAACTATGATTGTCAGTAACTGACATCTTTTGCCCACATTGGCAACGCTTGAAACCAGATTTAGCCTTTTCAGACATCTTAAACTTAATATGGGTAGAAAGTGAGAAGCCAAGTCCAGTAGTAAAGTCAAATCCGGTGAAATTGTCGAATCCAGTAAAAGGAAAAATGTCAATCCGGTAGTCAATCCAGTAAGGGGTGGTAGGCCCCGAGGGAAACTCTAATAAGTTTATATAAACTTAAACGGAACCGAGAATTCCTCAACCGTACCACACACATACACTTTGTCACTAAACAAACTTTTTAGAATAAAATTATTCTGAAATAACAAGAAAAAAATCTTAAATCTTAGCTTTAGGTGCTCGAGCTCGACCCAGTGATGCGAACGCTGCAGCAGCAAACTAGATCTGGGGTAAAGGCAGAGGGGGATTGTGGGTATTAGGTTGTCTCGAGCTTCTTCTCGATGCAGAGCTTGCAAGCGGCCGACACGGAGCAGAGGATCGGCTCCGAACCCAGGTGTAAGAACAAACGGCGAGATCGAACACTCTCACATCTTACGTTTCTGATGTTGTCATTTTCATTCTTCCTCGATGTATGGGACAGAGTCCCCAGCTATGTGAATCTTGGTTGGACCTCTTGGAAGGATATTCTGGAGAACTGCTCTGCTTCTGGAAATTACATCCAACTGTAATGAGTAATAAAGGTATGAGCATTAGACCAGGTGGTTGTTGCACAAATATCACCAATGGAAGTTCTAGACCAGAAGGCAGATGAAGTGGCCATGGATATGGTTGAATGGGCCTTTGGAGGTTTTGTTAAGGAGAGGCTTGGTTGAGACTAAATCCAGGAAATGCAATTAGTGATCCACTTGGCCAATGTAACTTTAGAAATTGGGGTACTTAGCCACGTAGGTGAAAAAGAGACAAACAGCTGGTCCATTTTTCTCAACTCTTTTGTTGTGTGCAAGTAGAAATGTATTTGTCTATGCACATCCAACAGATGTAGCCTGTATTCTCCCTTGGTTGAAAATTTTGAAAGGAAGATTGGTAAAGAAATGATTTGATTTATGTTTGATTAAGAGGCCACTTTTGGTAAAAATGAAGGATTGATTCATAATTTAACCCTGTCTTTATGAAAAATAATGTCAGGATCTTTCAATGAAAGATTCTAGAGTTTGGAAATCCCTTTAGCAGAAGTAATAGCAACTAAAAAGGCTGTTTAAGTCCCAGCAAGGTGACGGATCTTTCAACGGTGGTCTGAGCAGGAAGGAACTTTTCAGTAAAGCCTTACATAATTTGGAAGCAGCCAGGGAAGAAGTATTATCCCATGAGTGTAAGTTTGACATGGCTGCCAACTGTAGTTTGTAAAAAAAAAACTAGCACCTTCTTTAGAAAGAAAATCTAAAAACTCCAAGAGCGAAGAAATAGGGGCAGTAAAGGGATCAATGTCATTTTTCAAGGCCCAAATTGAAAATCTTTTCCACTTGCTCCTGTAAATTCTCTTATTGGAGTCTTTTTGTGAGAACAAATGTATATCATGAACCATACATACATGAATACACGTATCACATAATACACTCTGAGCTGTCTAGCTGTTAATGGAACTAGAAGAACCATGCGGTTAGTTTGAAGGCTGAAATACTGGGAGGATTTATCTCCAAGGGATGTGACAGAAGGTCTGGACTGGGGTCCATTATACAACGAGGATAACAAAGATGAGACCAAAGGAAGGGGAACCAGACCTGGTGAGGCCAGAATGGGGCAATGAGGATAAATGGCTGTCTTTCTGTAGGAGTTTTGGAATTAGAGGTAATGGAAGATAAGTGTAAAGGAGACCGGAGGGCCAAATGTGGACTACAGCATCTCTCGGTGACTCCCCATGAGGAGGGATCAGGGCAAAATACCTGCTGCATTTGTGAAGCAAAAAGATCGCAGCAAGGTTGAGCCAATGCCAAAAAACTTCCCCTGACACCGATTGACACCAGTCATGAGATATCAGAATGGAGCTGCTGAATTTGCCCGCTAGAATGTTGGATTTCCCTGGAATGTGCATTGCCACTAGAAAGTGGTCGGAGGAGATCACACATTGCCACACTCTCATAGCTTCTCAACAGAGGGGCAGATGGGATAAGATAAGAGTTCCACGCTGTTTGTTGATATACCACACTACATGTTGTCAGTTTGAATCGCAATGGTCTCTATAGGGAGAACATCTTGAAATGCCTGCATGCCCAGAAGGACTGCTCTCATTTTCAGGACATTGATATGTGAATTGGTCTCCTGGGGGTACCACACACCTTGGACTGTCCTTCCCAAGAAATGTCCCCCACACCCCAGTTGAGAGGTGTCCATGGTTAATGTGGCTACTGGGAGAGACAGAACAAAGGGGCGACCTATGAAAGTCTCATCCAAATGGATCCACCTTTGAAGATGAACTCTGCATCCCTGAGTGAGTCTGACTGGATAAGAAAGAGACAGTTGAAGAATAGACCACTGAACAGCTA
This sequence comes from Protopterus annectens, assembly GCF_019279795.1. Classification (NCBI taxonomy): domain Eukaryota; kingdom Metazoa; phylum Chordata; order Ceratodontiformes; family Protopteridae; genus Protopterus; species Protopterus annectens. Next base: position 607,752,364 of record NC_056747.1, read on the forward strand.
CAGTCCATTGCAGAACATGCATATAATAATGTGCCAAGGGGACTAAAACTATAGATGCTGCCATAGAAACCAGAGCCTGCAGAAACAGTCTGGTGGGAAGAGTAGGATGAGAAATGATTTGATGAGCCTGGGACTTTATTGTAGCCACACACTGTGGAGGTAGAGAGGCAGGCTGATTTACAGTATTTAGAGGAGCACCAATGAATTCCAAACTCTGAACTGGTCATATTTTTGATTTGGGCATGCTAACTATAATACCTAGAGATTAGCAAATTTGGAGCAGATAGTCCATAGTCTGATCTAGGAGATGCTTGGTTGCAGCAGTGAGGAGCCAATCATCTAAGTATGGAAACAGCTGGAATCCTTGCAGTCTCGAGTGAGCTGCTACCACTGACAAACACCTGGTAAACACACTTGGGGCTGTAATGAGTCCAAAGAGCAAGGCTCTGAACTGATAATGACTGACTCCCAAATGAAAATGTAAGTGTCTTCTGGATTGTCCATTTTGATGTAATAGTACACATCCTTGAGAAAGACTTGAGCACATCCAAGCATCCTTGTGTAAGAGAAATAGAATGGACTGAACTGTGACCATTCAGAACTTTGACTTCCTCACATATCAGTTCAGACTGCTTAAATCCAAAAATGGCCACAGGTCCCTTGTCATTTTCAACAGTGAAAGGAACCTTGAGTACGTTCCAAAATCTCTGGTCTGGTGGGACATCCTGGTTGACTCTCTTGCCTAAAAGCTTCTGAAGTTCTTGAGCTGCAGTTTCGCTCTGACTGGGTGGAATGTCATAAAGCCTGCTTGTCTTGGGGGGCGGTGTCTGGAAAAACAGTATAAAGTTATCTCTGGATATTATGTTTAGCACTCAAGAATCTTTTGTTACAGTAACCCAGGTGTCTGGGAGCAAGGACAAACATCCCCCGACTGCCTCCAGAAGCGAGGAGTTGGGCAGCCCTTCTGAAGAGCTGAAAAGGTCTATCTGGAAAGGAATCTCAGAAGTCCAGCTTTTGTGGGCCTCCTCTGCCAAGAGGATGGCATCTTCCATTCGAACTCCCTCCTCTGCCTCTGAGGGAGTTATCCCTGTATGAATCCTGAAAAGATCCCTGGATTTCTGGAAAGTACAGTTGTGTACACTTACCATAAATGTAGATGTTCGAGTGTGTTCCTAACATAAGGGTTATCCGGCTCCTGGTAGCCCTCACCCAGCCCAAATACCAGAGTCCTTGGTATATGACATCGGCTGCAGTCAGTTGTAAACTGATGGAGAACATCAGGTATAAAGGGAGGCGGCCAACGCCATTTCCTCAGTTTTTCTTGCCTTAACTATCAGGAGCCCCCAAAAGAAGGCCAATCCAGGAAGGAAACACCCGAGAAAAAAGCCATCCAAAAATAACATAAGTAGTCTGTGCCTTAGGAAAAAAGGGGGAATGGAGGGTGGGAAACCAGGACTACAACAGTGAATACACTTGAACATCTATATTTATGGTAAGTGTACACAACTGTACTATGTTCTTCGTGTTTCACTGTTGCAGTCCTAACATATAGGTTGAATCCCAAAGCCCGGGAAGAAAACAAAAGGGGGTGGAGGAATCACAGATTAAGGATTGGTAAGGAGGCCTTGCAAAACTGCAGAGACAAAACCAGCCCTAGACTTAAAAAAACAAAGATAGGTTGTAATGCTTTGTGAAAGTATGGACAGAAGACCAAGTGACTGGTTCTAGAATGTCCTTAGTAGGCACACCTCTCAAAAAAGCTGCAGAAGTAGAGGCTGCTCTAGTAGAATGGGTCCTAATACCCTGGGGGGGGGGGCCTTTCCATGCTGCAGGTAACAAAAGTGAATACAATGAGCAATCCATTTGGAGATGGTTTGTTTGGAAATAGCTTTACCCTGAGCCCCAGGAGCAAAACTAACTAACAACTGCTGAGACTTCTGAAAGGGAAAGGATTTAGTCCTATTTAAGTAAAATCTCAACTGTCTGTGCACATCAAGGGAGTGCAGAATCCTTTCCCCTTTACTCTGGGGGTTATTGAAGAATGTAGGCAGATGAATAGACTGGTTAGAATGTAGGCAGATGAATAGACTGGTTAAGTGTCAGACTGGAAACCACCTTAGGCATAAAGGAGGGATTCGTTCTCAGAGAAACACGGTCTGTATGAAAAATAATGAAAGGTTCTACTGCCATTAAGGCTTGCAGCTCCTAAACCCTTCTGGCGGAAGTAATAGCCAAAAGAAAGGCAGTCTTCCATGAAAGGAACTTTAAGTCTGTAGAGGCAGCAGATTCAAAGGGAGGAAAAGTAAGCTTCTCCAGGACAAAATTAAGATCCCAAGCAGAAGAAGGAGCTCTTCTGGGAGGTCTAAGATTGCTAGCTCCTCTCAGGAACTGTTTCATCAAGGGGTGAGAAAAAATTGCTTGCTCAAAAGAACAATGAGTAGAAATTGCTAAAGCATGAATCTTAATTGAAGAAAAGGAAAGTCCACCATTAAGCAAACCTGCTAGATAATCAAGAATGAGGGAAAGAGAAGGTTGGGAAGACTCTTCTCTTTTAGCCTGCATCCAAGAGCAAAATCTCTTCCATTTATCTGCATAGGATTTCCTGGTGCTAGGCCTCCTTGGCCTCATGAAGAACTTCAACCACCTGCTGGGAAAGATTTAAAGTATTAGTCAGGCAGTTAAATGCAGAGTTTGAAGATGAGGATGAAGAAATTTTCCCCCTTCCTGAACCAACAGATCTGGTACCAGGGGAAGATGCCAAGGTTGAGCTTGGAAAAGGCTGCGAAGGGGATACCAATGCTGTCTGGGCCAATCTGATGCTATAAAAATAGCCTTTAGTTTTTCGTCCCTAATCTTTAGCAGCCCTCTAGGAAGAAGAGGCCGACGGGGGAAGGCATAAATTGAGAGTTGTGTCCATGGGAAGGACAAAGTGTCCACTTTCCATGCTTTGTCGTGAAACTCCCTGGTGCAGAAGGTTGGAAGGAGATGACTGGTGTGAGAGTAGAAAAGATCCATTTGAGGAGTGCCCCAATGCTGAGTGATGTGATGGAAAATGATTTTCTTCAGTTGCCACTCGTGAGAATCCAGAACATGTCTGCTCAACTGATCCGCCAAGGGATTAGCCTCCCTGAAAGATACTGGGCTATGAGATGTATGCCCATGGAAGCTGCTAAGGACCATAGTTTCATGCTGTGTCTACACAAAGGGCAAAAGTGAGTCCCCCCCGCTTGCTGATGTACCACATGACTGTGGTGTTGTCTGTCCTGATCAGGAGAGTCCCAGGGTAGAGTAGGTCCTTGAAAGCCAGCAAGGCCTGCTGCACTGCCATAAATTCTTTTAAGTTTATGTGCAGATGAATCTGTTGGATGCTCCAAATCCCTTGTATGCCCCTGCCTTCCTGATGTGCCCCCCATGCATAATCTGAGGCGTCTGTGGTGAGAGTCTGGCTGGCAGGTGGTGGGCGGAAAGGCAAACCCTTGTTCTGAGAACAGGCTGTCGCCCACCAGAGAAACTCTATTTGTAGACAGGGAATAAGGGGAAGAATCAAGTCTAAGTCCTGTGTGTGTTGACACCAAAGGTTCTTGAGGTACCATTGAAGTTTTCTCATATGCAGCCTTGCATATGGGATCATCAGGATACATGAAGCCATGAACCTCAATGCTTGCAGGAATTGCCTTGCAGAGAGCTGGGTCATGCTTGCCAAGTTCTTGAAATAAGCCGACAGATCTTGTGTGTCTTGAGAGAGGAATACCATCTGGGTGGCTGTATTCAAACTCGCTCCTGGGAAAACAATCTCCCTTGTAGGAACCAACCTTGACTTCTTCTTGTTGAGAGTGTAACCCAAAGAAGTGAGAATGTTCTTCACAAAGTCCAAATCCTTTTTTAACTGTTCTGGGGAGTTTGCTTGAATGAGACAGTCGTCCAGGTAAGGATAAATTTGAATGTTCCTCTGCCTGCAAAAAGCAATGGCTGGCGCCAGGAGCAGTAGATAAGCCAAACGGCAGCGCAGAGAATTAGAAGTGTTGCTCCCCAGCCCTGAAATGAAGAAACTGCCTGCAACTTTCCCTTAATAGGATGTGCAGATAAGCCTCCTTGAGATCCAAAGTTACCAGCCATGAATCCTTGTCCAACACTGGCAGTAACTGTTGAAGAGTGAGCATCTTAAATTTGGGAATCACCAGAAAAGTGTTTAGAATAGACAGATCCAGAATAGGGCACCAGGTACCCCCTTTTTTGGTTACCAGAAAAAGTTTTGAATAAAAACCTAGGCCTGCCTGATTTGCAGGAACTGGCTCTATAGCTCCCATAGCCAGTAGAGAAGAAATATGATACTCTACCTCTGGCAAGAGTTTTCTGGGAATGTCTGGGTAACCTTGTAGAACAAGGAAGGTGTGAAAATAAAACGTGTAACCTTGGTTTACTATGTTGAGTACCCATTTGTCATCTGTGATGGCTAACCATACCCCTGCAAACCTGGCTAACCTTCCCCAAAGGAAACCCTGGGCCCGCAGAGGAAGGCACAAGAAGGTTAGAGTAATTGAGAATGCTTGCTTTGGGAAGCTGGCTTAGAACTCCCCGATTTAGCAGAAGAAGGATGCCATTGTTTTGTCCTTTGAGGGGCAGAAGCCTGCCCTCTGGAAGATCTGAAACCCCTAGGCCTAGAACAACCCTGCTTGCCAGGATCAGGGAAAGACCAGTTCTTGGAAGGATAATGCCTACTAAACCGAGGAAGCTGAACCTGAAGGAAATATTTTACAGCTTGCATAGATTTCGCCTTATCCTCCAACTTTTTCAATACCTCCTCAGCCTTGTTACCAAAAAGGTTGTCTTTGTGTAAAGGAACATCCAGCAATTTAGATTTAACAGGTTTAGAAAGAAGCTGCTCCCTAAGCCAAGCATGCCTTCTAATAATGGAACCAGTGGCTGCTGCTCTGCAGGAAGCCTCCAAGGTGTCAAACCCACAATGAAGAGAATGCTTATTAACCAGAGTGGCAGAATTTAGTAAATCGTGTACGTCTTTGTTCTCTGACATGGAAGGAATATCCCCAAGCTTAGCCTTAACAGCCTCCAAAGTATGCTGCTGATACTTAAGCATGTGAAAAAGACAATTGACAGATCTAATGGCAAGAATTGCAGAGGTATAGACCTTTTTACCCCACCTGTCCAAGGGCGTAGACTCCTTATCAGAAGGTACAGGGTTTTTAGCAATAGTAGCCTTAACACCCTTGGGACCTTGAGAAATAATCTCTGGATCAGCAGTAGGGTTTCGAAAAAGAAATTGATGAGAATCAGGAACCCTATAATACCTATCAGGTTTTCTGGGAGCAGGAGGAACAGAATTAAGAGTTAAAGAATTTTCCAAGAAAACATCATCCACAACTTCCAAAAAAGGAGGTACAGCTAGAGGTTTATGCTGTGGCAAATCTAAAAATTCCCGGATCCTCCTCTTAAACTGAGGGAAATCCTGACTTTCCCATTTAAAGTGCTCCCTAAGATTATTCAAAGTATCCCCAAAGGAAAAATCTTCTGGAGGGGAGGCAGAGGGGATAGAATCCTTAGCACCAGAATCCTCAAAGCCAGAAAAATGTTGAGAATTTCCTTCCTCACCAGCAGAAATACTGGAAACCTCAGAATCTGATTCAGACAAAACATCACGAGACAAATTCTCTAGCCCTCTTGGAGGGGGGGGGTGAGAGCCCTTAATTAGGGTAAGAAGATCACCAGCCATCTTTACCAACTGGGACTGAGGCACAGGAGAGGAGGCCGATGCCCACTTGTGGGTAGATTTGCGACTGAAAGGTTTGCTAGTAATCTGGAGGGACTCGGGAGGCCTATCAACTGCAGAAGTCTGAGCTAAGGTAGTCGGTCTGACTCTGATCTTATGTCGAAGAGACGAGGCGTCAGAAGCCGCTCCCTGCATTGCGGCTCCGGACCCATCTGAGGCGGCGACAGCCAGAGGGTCTGAAGACAAGATAGCAGCCTGTGGCATGGAGGACTCCGTAAATGTCTTGCCTGCGGCTAAAAATCTGCAGACTGTAGGGGCTGCGAAAGCGCCTCACTAGCTACGCTGGGCCGACAACCAATTTCACTGGCCCGTCGTCAGCAGCTTTAACCCTAGGCCTGTCATGGTCCTTGTCCTTGAGTTTCCTAGGTATATCCGAAGTCGGGAGACCAGAAGACGCCATCCCGATGAACTTAGGCCAGACTCTGATATGCTTATATAAAATCTTAGCTCTATGGCGTATGGTACGTGGGTTGAAGGAAGCACCAGAGATCACAGTTAGGGATGTCGTGCTCAAGGCCCAAACAAGTTATACAACAGGAATGAAAATCACGGTGCGGAATCTGTTTTCCACAGGCAAGACAGTTATTAACTTTATCTGACATTCGTTAAAGCAAGAAAGGAGGATCCCCAACGGGGTACTTATCTGAAGGCATCTTCAACTTGGTAGTCGGAATGCAGAAAGAAGGTAAACGGCCAACTGGCACTAGTGCGAATTGCATCTGCTTAGGGCTCCGCGGCAAGAAAGACTGGGGAAATGGCGTCACCTCCTCCCTTTATACCTGACGTTCTGACATCAGTTTACAACTGACGGCAGCCAACGCCATATACCAAGGACTCTGGTATTCGGGCCAGCTGAGGGTTACCGGGAGCCGGATAACCCATATGTTAGGACTGCAACAGTGAAACATTAAGAACATCCACATTTTCTTGCCTCCTCTTTGATTCCTTGAGAAGGATCGTTGAGGGATAGAAAAGCAAATCCCTACTGCAGACAGGGAATTTCCTTCCTATTCACTTTGGGAAAGCATTTCTTTCACAGAGGGGTCAAAGAAAGAAGTTCTAGCAAAAGAAGCATTGTTGAAAGAAGACTTGAACGGCTCTGCAAAATCACATAGCCACATCCAGGAATGTCTCCTTATGGCAATGCCCAAACCAGCAACCAGTATGGTACCTTTCACTGCATGCAAAATTAGCTTTATGGATGCATTCGATATAGATAAAAGAGTGGCCAGCTGGGAGGATGTCTTATAATCCACTGGAAACATGGACTCTGACAGAGACTTTCAGAGCTCCTTATTCAATTCCCTCTGCAGTCTTTAAACTGCGCCAAATAGTTCAGGGACCATAAGGCAAAGGTCACAGATGCAAATATGCATTTCCCAAATCTGTCCAATGCCACAGAATCTCTGTTGGGGGGTGGGGTGGGGTGGACAGAGCAGCTCTGTTCTGCAAGCTCCTTCTTGGTGGCTGCCACCTCAACCATCGCATTAAAAAAGGACATATTTGCTCCAATGTGGTCTGTCTTTTGGAGGGACTAAAATTTTGCCTGGTCTATGGCGGATTGGTTCAACAGAATCTGGTTCCTTCAATGCCTGTCGGGAGACTTGCGGACTCACCCAAGATCTAGATGGGACAGAATCAAAAGCTTCCAGGAATACTGACTCCTCGGGATGGGTTATCTGAAGACCAACCACATTTTTGCTAAAGAATTGCCAAAATGCCTCTAAAGGCGACATCATCAGATGGTGATCTGGGCGACCCTTCCACTTTGTCGAAGTCAGTACCTTCGGTGAGGGTTTCCATAGGGGAATCTATGTGCCTCCTTTTGCATGTTCACTTTTGATGAACCTCTTCAGTGGGATGTTTTGAAGAATTGTCCGAAGACAGGGTTTTTTCCTCTATGGGAACTGTATGGACCCCGCTTGGTACAGGCTGTCCCTGTGGGGTAGGTCTGAAAGGATCAGAGCTCAGAAAGTACAGTTTTGTACCCACCATAAATGTAGATGTTCGAGTGCTAATACAGCTGCAGTCATAACAGATGGGTTCTCCTGCCGTCAGGCGGGTCCTCGGTCGGCCGAATTCCAAAGTCTAGGTCCGGCGTCGGTTGTCGTTGCTTCTTCCCTGACGTCAGTGCGACAGGGGTATAAAAGAACCAGCCAACGCCATTTTCTTCAGTTTTTCTTGCCCCAGATGTCAGGTGCCCCCAGAAGGAAGGCAATACATAAATTTATGTAATAATGCAGTGCAATATAATCAAAAAACAGTAGTTGCAAGCAAATACACCATAAATGAATACCCCAATCAATTTGTATGAGTAGGTGTTAGCCAATAGGCCTGTCCCAAGAGGGGAAGGAGGGGGGGAAACCTGGACTGCAGCTGTATTAGCACTCGAACATCTACCTTTATGGTAGGTACAAAACTGTACTATGTTCATCGTGCATACAGCTGCAGTCTTAACAGATGGGTAGAATCCCAAAGCTAAAAAAGGGGTGGTAGGCACTAGGTGGAACTAGGAGGAGCCAGGATGCCCTTCAAGACTGCAGTGGCAAAGCCTGCTCTAGTTTTGGAGTATAATGGTAGGTGGTAGTGTTTGGAGAAGGTACGTACAGAACTCCAAGTGGCTGCTTCCAAAATATCTTTGGTAGGAACTCCTCTGAGGAAAGCTGCAGAGGTGGCTGTGGCCCTTGTGGAGTGAGATCTGATGCCTGCAGGCACAGTTTTACCATGAAAAGAGTAACAAAAGCGGATACAGTGGGCTATCCATTTTGAGATTGTCTGTATGGAAATTTGTTTCCCTTGTGCTCCTATAGCATAGGACACAAAGAGTTGTTCTGATTTTCTGAAAGGCTTTGTTCTGTCCAAATAATAACGTAGCTGTCTGTGGATGTCCAAGGAATGTAGTAGTCTCTCCCCTTTGTTTTGAGGATTAGGGTAAAAGGTAGGTAAGTGAATAGCCTGATTCAAAGCTACCCTGGATACCACCTTTGGCATAAAGGATGGATTGGTTCGTAAGGAAACTCTGTCCTGATGGAAAATGATGAAAGGCTGCACAGACATGAGGGCTTGCAGTTCCGATACCCTGCGAGCTGAGGTGATAGCCAGAAGGAAGGCTGTTTTCCAGGACAAATATTGCAAATCTGTTGAGGCAGCTGGCTCAAAGAGAGGCAAGGTCAGCTTTTCTAGAATGAAATTGAGGTCCCAAGCAGGTATTGGTTGTTTCCTTGGGGGCTTTATATTCTTAGCCCCTCTGAGGAACTGTCTTAAGAGGGGATGAGAGAATAAAGGAGGATCAGTGTTGTATTCTGCAGAAATAGCTGAGGCATGGATTTTGATGGAGGAGAATGAAAGTCCACTGTTTAGCAGCTCAGCTAGATACTGTAGTATTTGAGGTAAATTCAGTATTCCAGGATTCTGGCCCTTTTTCTCATTCCAGGCACAAAATCGCTTCCATTTTGCGGAGTAAGCTTTCCTAGTAGAAGGCCTTCTGGCCTACAAAATGACATCCTGCACCTCCTTGGAGAGTATGGTCTGTTGTGAAGTTAAGGAATCTTCCATGCGGCCAGATTGAGTGTTTTCAGCTGACTGTGAAGAGTTTTGAATCTGTGCTGAGTCAGAAGAGGAGGCATTAGAGGAAGGGTCCATGGTGGGGAATGCGTCAGGCTCCTCAGGAGTGGGTACCAGTGTTGTCTTGGCCAGTCTGGAGCAATGAGAATCATTTTTGGTCTGTCTACTTTGGTTTTTAATAGAACTTTGGGCAGCAGAGGAAGAGGTGGAAAGGCATAAACTGTCATTGTTGTCCAACTGAAAGAGAGAGCGTCCACTCTCCAGGCCTGCGGATGAAAAGTCCTTGAGCAGAATTTTGTCAATTGGTGATTTTTGTGGGAGGCAAAGAGATTTATGTCTGGCCTTCCCCATGCTTGAATTATTTCTGTAAAAACTTGAGGGTGCAACTTCCATTCGTGTGGGTCTGTCATTTCTGCTTAGGTTGTCTGCCAGCGTGTTTTCCTTGCCTGGCAAGTACTGTGCTTGAAGTTCGATTTGTAATTCCGGAGCCATGTTCCAAAGTGACATTTGCCAGCCTGCATAGGGGGTATGAATGGGCTCCTCCCTGTTTGTTTATGTACCACATTACTGTGGTGTTGTCTGTCCTTATCAATAGTTGGCCAGGATGCAGAAGGTCTTTGAACGCTATAATAGCATTTATTACTGCTAACATTTCCTTTTGATTGATGTGTAGGTGATTTTCTTTTTGGGACCATTTGCCCTGAATGCACCGATCTGTCATGTGCGCCCCCCAGGCGTAGTCCGAGGCGTCTGTTGTGATGACTTGATTTGCTTGAGGCTTGCAGAATGGGAGACCTGTGTTTCTTTGGCATGCTTGAGCCCACCACAGAAATTCCTTTTGAAGACATGGGATTAGTGGTATTATTGTTTCCAAACTGTGGCTGTGTTGAGACCATAGGTTTTTCAGGTACCATTGAAGTTTCCTCATATGCAGCTTTGCACATGGGATTAGTAGGATGCAAGATGCCATGAATCCAGGAGCCTGCAGGATTTTCCTTGCAGTCAGCCTGGTGAAATTTGCTAGTTTTCTGAAGTATAGAATTAGTTGCCCCTGTTTCTCTGGCGTGAGGTAGGCCATCTGGGTGTTTGTGTCCAAGTTGGCACCCAGGAAAATAATTTTTTGTGAGGCTATTAGCCTTGATTTCTTCTTGTTGACTGTGTACCCCAGAGAAATCAACAACATTATTACAAAAGCCAGATGTTTCAGGAGTATGTGCTTGCTGTCCGCTTGGATCAGGCAGTCATCCAAATATGGGTATATTTGTATCCCTTGAAGTCTGCAGTAGGCAATTACTGATGCCAGGCATTTCGTGAATACTCTGGGCGCAGTAGATAAGCCAAAGGGCAATGCAGAGAACTGATAATGGGTTGAACCTGCAAGAAATCTGAGGTATCTTCTGCAATTTTGTCTGATTGGGACATGCAGGTATGCCTCCTTGAGGTCCAATGTTACCAGCCAAGACTCCTTGCCCAGCATAGGAAGAAGCTGCTGTAATGTGAGCATCTTGAATTTTGGCACGAGTAAAAATGTGTTTAGGATGGATAGGTCCAAAATAGGTCTCCAATCTTTTCCCTTCCTTGGTACCAGGAATAGTCTGGAATAAAAACCTTGACCTTGTTCTTGAGTAGGTACCTCTTGAATAGCTTTCATGTCCATGAGATCTGAAGTTTGTCTTTGTGCCTCTGCCCTTTGATTGTGTGGCAGGTTTGGCATGCCTCTCTTTTGTGGAAGGGTGTGAAAATGGAATATGTAGCCTCTGTTTATAATGTCCAGGATCCATTTGTCTTTTGTGACAATATGACAATTTTTCGAAAATAATGCCAGTTTTCCGCCTAAGGGTGCTGCCATTTGAGCCTTGCTTGGCATGCAAAGGGGAAAGTCATTGGGTTTGCTTTCTGAATGGCTGCGAACTATCCTCACCACCTCTTTGTGTAGGAGCTTGCCATTGCCTGCCTCTAAACGATCCTTGAGATTGCCCTCTGCCCCTCGGGCGCCTGTATCTACCTCTTTGGGGTCTGTCCGTGGCTGGAAAGGACCAGTTTTTGGAAGGCCAATTTCTACTGAAACGTGGAGGTTGTACCTGTAGAAAATCTTTCACTGTTTGCATTGATTTAGCCTTTTCCTCCATTTTCTTTAATACCTCCTCAGCTTTAACACCAAATAATACATCTTTTTGTAGAGAGGTATCTAGTAATTTAGCTTTGACATGATCTGGTAAGGTTTGCTCCTTGAGCCAGGCATGTCTACGTATGACTGATCCTGTAACAGCAGCTCTACATGAGGCCTCTAGAGCATCAAAACCACATTGCAAGGTATGTTTACCCACTTGTTCTGCACTATGCATCAAATCCTGCAACTCCTTCAAGTCTGGTTGTTCAGGTTGTGACATTTTGCTTCTCAACTGTGATAACAGAAACTGTCGGTACTTTAACATATGGAACTGGCAGTTTAATGCCCTCATGGTTAAGGTGGCCGAGGTGTATACCTTTTCCCCCCACCTTTCTAAAGATCTGGAATCTCTCTCTGAAGGTAATGGATTTTTAGCAGTGGAGGCCTTAATTCCCTTGGGGCCCTGTGAGATAGTTTCTGGGTCAGCCGCATGGCTTTTGTATAAGAAATGGTGTGAGTCAGGAACCTGGTAGTACCTGTCAGGCTTGACTGGAGCTGGAGGTAAAGTATCTTGGTTAAGGCAGGCCTCCGAATACACATCATCTAGTATGTCTAAGACAGGAGGTATAGCCAGAGGCCTGTGCTGAGGGAACAAGAGAAAATCCCTAAGCCTTTTCTTGGAGTCTGAGTACTCTTGGCCTTCCCAGTGGAAGTGTTCCCTCAAGGTATGCAAGGTTTCCCCAAATGAGTAATCCTCAGGGGGGGGAGACAGAGGGAATGGACTCCTCTGCATCAGAATCTTCAAAAGGGGAGTATGAATGTTCCTGTTCATCAGAGTGCTCTGAAATAATGGAGGCCTGGTCCGAGGAGGGGGATTCTTCCTCCACTCTGGGCCTTTTGTCCGCGGGAGGGGGGGGGGTTGAGAACCCCTGATAAGAGTAATTAAATCCTCAGCCATTTTAAGCATCTGTTTTTTAGGCATGGGGCCTGGAGAAGGGCCCTGTGTAGCTTGTCTCTTAGAATGTAAGGCTGCTTTAGACTTAGTGAAAGCCTTGATGGAAAAAGAAGAGGAAGGCCTGAGGACCCCTTGAGAGGAGGCAGACCTGTCTACATTCTGAGTTTCACCACCTAGAGTGGCTTCGGTATCTGTAGTCGGGGTGTGGGCCGAGGAGCCTGTGACCTCAGGCACAGTAGACACCGCCAATTAAGTGTCGTCGGTAGGGAGGGGCTGCGTAGGCGCCTCGCTGAGAACCGGACCACCTGTAGTCGGCTTTGGCGTGGTGTCGGTAGAGGCCACGGACCACGTGTGTCAGTCCTTATCTTTGCGTCTTTTAGTCAAAACTGGAGTCGGAGTATCCGACGACATAATGTAGTTAAATTTTTTGCCAAAATAGTGCTGGGCGAACTCCACCCCACGCTTAATGGTGCGTTTGTTGAATGTAGCACAAAAATGACAGACCGAGATGTCGTGGTCTGGGCCTAAGCAAGGAATGCAGAGGGAATGAAAATCCTTATGCGGTATTTGCTTCCCACATGAAATACAATTATTAACTTTGTCTGACATCGGTCTGAGGCAAGAAAAGTTTCCCCAACGGGGTACTTAGCTTTCAAGAAGACTTCGGTTGCAAAATTTTCGTAATTTCAGGAACTGGCTGACCGGCACTTGCGAACTGCTTCTGCTTCGGGCACTGCGTGGCAAGAAAGACTGAAGAAAATGGCGTCGGCTGGTTCTTTTATACCCCTGTCGCACTGACGTCAGGGAAGAAGCGACGACAACCGACGCCGGACCTAGACTTTGGAATTCGGCCGACCGAGGACCCGCCTGACGGCAGGAGAACCCATCTGTTATGACTGCAGCTGTATGCACGATAAACATCCAAAGGGGGACAGGGTGTAGGATCTGAGGAATTATGACAGACCAAAACTCTTGAATGAAAGAACACTCTCTCCACAACCTTGAAGGCCAATGGACCCGGAGAAGCCATGGCCAGTCATACTGGAGATGACATCTCTGAAGCAGGCAAATCACAACTCTGATTGGATCCATGTCTCAAAGAGGGAGTCAGACCCAAGCTATCTAAGACTGAGGCTCCATGGGTCAGGAAAGCTCCGTCAACATCAGAGTTGATCCCAGCCCAATGGATCTGATGCCAATGCTTTGCCTCTGAGATTCATCCTTATTCAAGGAAGCAGGAGAAGAACTGGTTAGGGATACATTTGGAGTCAAAGATGTGATTCTCTTCGGCTCCGATTCTTGTACTGTTAGAACTCATGGATGCTGGAGATCTGAAACTGAGGGACGAATTGGAGAAAGAGATACAACAGTGTGTGAGGATGGCAGAAGGCTCACGGATCCAATGGAAGAAGGAACTGGAATAACCCTCATCTGGATCTGAGCATTGAGGAACTTCCTCTCATCCTATATACTTCCACTTTAGAGAGACTCCTGGTGGACCTGATGGATGAGGTGGTTGACTGAGATCTAGAGTACTTTCTTGGCGTTTGCATAAGAGGGGAATGAAGCCAAGGAGATATGGGATCTGTGATGAACTCGGGCGAACAAGTTCTCAACACCTGAGAAACATCTGATATTGGATCCGTGGTCTGCACAGGAGGAGTACCAGATATTCTTGTCAGATCCAAAGCCTTAGGAGCCATAGATTTCTTCTTTGGCTCTGAAGAATTCAGGCCCGAAAACCTTTGTATCTTTTGTGGTGGCTCCAAGGACGACAAAGTCTTTGGAGACTTTGGCAGGGATCTTTTCTTGTGCTCTGAAGGAGTCTTTGAAGATTTACTGGGAATTTGAGCCACCGAGGAACAGGAAGATAAAGGTGGTAGCAATCCCTTACGGACTAGCTTGTTACGTTTGTCAGCTATAGCCCTGGAGTTAAATCCTGCACAAATGATACAGTTAGTACCCAAGTGCATTGCTTCTAAACAATAAAAGCACTCCCTGTGGGCATCTGAGTTTAGGATTTTGTGCCCACAGGGACTACATTTATTGATACCTGTAAGGATTTCAGCCATGATACTATAACTGCAAGACAATATGTGATAAAGAAAAAGGATTTTTTTAACTATAGAAAGGATAGGAAAAAATATTACCAACCAATAAGGAATACCCTATTATAAAAGGCAGAAAATACAGGAATAGGATAAAGGAATACCAAGAATGGTAATTACAAAATTTACTTTGTTAAAGTAAGAAACCTGATGAAGAAAAAACAAAAACTACAGGGAGATAGAGTTTAAATATATAAGGAATATATTAGAAAATATAAAAGAGGAAGAGATAAAGATAAACCAATACACTTATGGATACCTAAAAGCTTAACAAATGCTGTGACAGAGGATCCATGTCCGTGCAGGACAGAGGGAAACAAAATCTGGGGTAACGGGTATGGACTGGGTTATAATGGGTAGAAGAAGGAGCTCTAGAATCGGATCTGATGTCTGTAGAATGTGGATGAGCCGGATCCATAACGCATACATTGAGGAAGAATGAAAAGGACAACATTGGATAAATGTGTGTTGCAAAGTATTAAATAAATAAATTATACTGCTTTAGAAACTATAGAAGGAGGAAAATTCAACTGCAAAGGTTAACAGTTGCTGTATCTTAATGGAGACATACTTAAAAGTTTCTTAACACTCTCCTTCTTCAGAGCAAAAGAACACCTACTTTACAGTGTTGAAACGCCCATTAAAATGAATGCTGGCAATGATGTCCTGAGGCAATTATAACACTGAATATTATGAAAATATTTGGTATGGAATTCTTGAATTCAGTAGTAGGAACTCAAGAGAATTTACATGTTATTCCCCAAGGTACAATAACTGGGCTAGGCTAGAGAGAAAATTACATTTCACAGGAATATGTGCTTTTAACTGAGAACTTTGAAACTCATCCAGTAACTAAAATAAAAATGCAGGACAATGAAGTAAAGATGATATACTGGTACTTCACCATCTAACTGTTAAAAAAGAGGAATTTAAGAAATAGGTAGTGGAAATTACTTGGAAGTTATTAGGGAAGATACAAAGTACTCCAGAAATTATAGCTAGTGAGTGGGATAAAATGAAAGTGGAATTTAAAAATGCGGTAGAAATAAAAGAAATAGAGATGTGGTTAAGAAGTAACAAGAATTATTTAGAGGGGCTGAAAAGTTTCACGGATAACAGAATAAGGGAACTCTTGCAGAAGAAGAGGCACAATTGCAGAGTGCTAAAGAAAATAAGGGAGCAGGGTCGGCCTTAGCAACTGCAGAACCCAATTTAGATCATTTTGGTGGGGCCCCTCAGCTGAACCCCCAAACTGGCAACCAAACCCTCCCTCCAACTGCAGGGTTCCTGGATGCAAAACTGTTTCCGATTAGTTATCAGGAATAGAGGCTGCTACTACATACTAAAGGTAAAATAATATGTTTATTTATAAGTTTATTTGTTATCATCAGACATATTAAAAATATAAATAAACTACTTGATTACTGAATTCCCCCAGATCCAAAAACGTCTTTCAAGTTCTGCTCAACTCAACCAGGCACACTATAAGGAGTCAGTTTAATGGGCTACTGAGGCACTATGTTCATGTAGTGCTTCATCAGGTGGATGCACTCTGATGTACCAGTAAATATGTTCCCAAACTCCTGTAGCACTGCCCAGATCTCCTGAATCTGGCTAGGAGATAACTGCACACTTCCCCTTGTCTCCCCCAACACTACAACTTTTTTACCCTCCCTTTTCTGTCAACCTACTTTCAATTCATACCCTCATTTGACTCCTTCCTTACTCTCTTTCTTATCCCATTCACGTGTGTACATATTGTAATTACTTTCTTCTTTATGTATTATTTTCTCAATAGAGAAATTATTCTATGAGATGTTATAACAGTGTACAGGTTCTATTCTTACCAGTTTTATTGATTATATTCTTATATCACAGCCAGAGGCATAGCTGGCTCCACCAGTGGCTGTTACAGTACCATGAGCCAGTGCCCCAATCCCCTCAGCTCTTCAAGTGAAGAAAAAAAAAAGCACTTTAATGTACGAAGCCGATCACTGAATGATCAACTTATATAGCTCCATGCAACCCTCCCAAGCTTTTCCATTAAAGAACAAAACCAAAAACAAAAATAGATATTTCTTCCAGCCAGATGGACTCTTATGTCTGTGCCCTGCCCCTTACCCTCCTCCAATGCAGTCAAAGCTGAGCAATGTAACACCCAGTTTGGGGTCTAAACTTTAGCAACTGGTTGCTACATGTAGCAAAAAGTTTATCTGCTCAGAGCACTACAGTGCTCATGTTTTAGTTAAAACAAAAATTATTCTTATAAAACTGTAGCAAACAGTTGCTATAGTTTATATCCTGCTACACAGCACTCTACAGTGCTTAGGTTTTAGTTAATAAAAAAAAAAAAAAAAAAAAAAAAAAAGATTTTTTTTTATCATTTAAACTGTAGCAAACTGCTTGCTACAATGTAACACGCAATTGTTACAGTTTAGATCACTCAGGTTTGACTGAAAATGCAATACCGGATGCAATAAAGAAAGAACGGGATTGGTTGATCGTGCCCCCCAACACTTTGTGTAAGGGGCATTTGGCCCTCTCACCCTGCCCTAGCTACAATACTGATCACAACTACTTAAGATTATGTTTATTTATGCTACATATTATCCTAATTTAATACCTCTCTGCTTGTTTGCTTTTACATTATCACAGTTGCTTTGATATTGATTGCTTATTTATTTATTTATTTTTTTGGTTGTATTTCTACAGTGCTGCGACTGACAATGGCCTAATTGTATAAGTGCTCTACCTTGGTTAACAAACTTTAAAGTAGTCCCCACACTCCAGTATCTTTGGGAGGTGCTGCAGGCAATACCAAACAGACCATGCTACCAAAGAGGAGACTCATTATGAAACATGAAACCTGATGAAAATTTCTGACTCATCACAGTCCCCATCTCTTGCCTCTAATATTTTATATTCTTGAAAGCTAGGAAGTCCAGGACTGATGAGTCAGTGGGGCTGTGCTTAATGTTTGTGAGAAGAGCGGGAGAGGTGGTGTCATAAACAGCATGAAAAATGTCTAACCTCCATTATGAAGTCATATATTACCCTGTTCTTCATAGGTAAATACAAATCTATCAATGTGCATACTATTACAAGCCTAGCCAGTAACCAGTGGTTAGAATCCAACTCTGTACCTTGCATGTGAGAGATTTAGTCCTTAACCATTATGCTAACCATCCCTCCAAAGTATCTGTAAACTGGATTTGAGCCCTGCATCACCTACATTCATGCTCTACGATCAATGCACTTACACCCTGTGCCACAGAAAAAGTTAAACTTGCTTTGTATGTTTCCAATCATTTCTTGTGCTTACCTCGAATGACTGGAGTTCTGTACCCAGTTAATACATATACCTTTTTTCAGCTGATGTTTTTTTGAAAAAGTTGAAAAACCATAATAATAATCTCATCCCTCTCCTTAGACATAGAATTATTCAGACACCATCAGATTTATGACTATTTCTGAAAGTTTATTTTTATTTACTTAATTGTTTTGTTAATTGGGTAAGTGGAATAATAGATGTAATTATATTGGCAAAAAGACCAAGGAAACACTGCATAAAAATAAAAGGTGATAATTTATTTAGCACTTTTATCACCATCATCCTTGAAAAAAAGCTGTGGTGGTTTTAATACCTAAAGATGGTAAAGACCCATCAGATCCAGCTTCATTAAGGCCTATTTCAATTTTGAAGCATGATTATAAAGCATTTATGTCTATTATGGTTATAACAATGGCAAAGGTATTGCCAAAACTGATAGACATGATTAATGTAGTTTTGTGGAGGGGAGGCAAATATTTGACAACATTAACAGAACAATGATCATCCAGAAGGAAGCATCATGTCCTGACGCAGAGAAAGCATGTGACAGAGTAAGCTGGGATTTTATGAATAAGACAATGGAAGCATTACATTTCCTGATACAATAATAAGGTTAAAATCAAAGTGGGAGGGTTCCTCTCTGCTAAGTTGTGTCTGAAGAGAGGAACCAGGCAGGGTTGTCCTCTTTCCCCTTTGTTATTTGCACTATATTTAAAACCATTGGCAAAGAAAATAAGGGACTCAGAAATTCAAGGATATAACTGGTATGGCATTCAAGAAAATTGGCTTTATTTGCAGATGATATTATTTTGTACCTAATAAAACCAGAAAAGGACATCTCAGTGCAGCAGAACATTCTGAGGCAGTTCCAGTTTTTTTGGAGGGTATATAAAATGAATGAAAATACAACAAAAGCTATAGTTGTAAACTATGTACCCACACATGAATTGTTTCAACAATGTCCATATTTATGGGGACATGATAAATGAAGTATTTAGGAGTATGGGTTAAAAAGGATGCTGTTATGGAGGTTAAGGATATGTGGGAAGAGACTAAACAAGAGGTGATACAAATACTGAGAAACTGGAAGCTCTTGCCTATGAATATGGATTAGCAAGACAGAAACAATAAAAATGTTTTAGTTGCTTTAGTTTTATATACATCAGCCATATTTTTATCAACCAGAAAAGCTGTGTATAATAATTTCATAACGAGTTGAAGGGTTTTATCTGAGCGGGGAAGAGGGCAAGAGTCAAGTGAGATAAGTTGATCCTTCCAATAGAACAAACAGGTTTAGGATTACCTGATTTGAATGGATATTTTAGAGCTACACAGTTAAGGCTCTAAGACAAGTTGAAAACGACAATTCAAAGTGGAACGGGATGATGATGAAGCAGGGGGGAAATTCAAGAAACAAAGAAAGAGTGGAGAAAAGAGTGGGATTTTGGATGCAGATCCTTAAGGAGAATAACAGTCATACAGAATATTATATTCATAAAGTATACTAAGAACTAAGACAACACAGGAATGGAGAAAGAGAATCTGCCAATCGGGAAGACTGCAATTAGGGGTACAGAGAATAGGCAAGAGGGGGGCTGGAATTTACTGGAGGAAGCTGGCAAATGAACCCATGTATTGGGAACAAATAATTAGAGAGGAAAAAGTAAAAGAATGGGAAGAGGTCTAGAAAACATTTGGAATACTGGCTAGAGATTGCCTTCCTATATTGATATCAGAGTACCGGCAAAGAGAAATGGATAGGGGAATTCTACAGAACAGGAGCTGCCATTAAAATAGGAATAATTAGCAGGACATATAAAACATTACATGGTAACTACGGGAATCAATCAGAGGAGGCCAGAAAAGATTGGAAAGACAGATTAGATAAGCAATTCACAAAGAAACTATGGAAGGACATTTGTATGGCTCCCAAATATGCAATAAAATATAAAATATTTAGGATTTTTGCTTGGAAGTATTTCTACTGCTACTTTTATACTCCAAGCAGATTCCAAAGAATTTTTCCTCAGGTAGATGAAGATGTAATGAGGAAGAACAAGATACCTGGGAGGATGTTTTTGAAGTATAATGAGTTGGTAAGCTTTAAAATTTCACTAGAGAGTACTCTGTCAGGAATACTGGCTGAGGAAATAAGTGTAACTAAGGAAATGATTTTTTTGAGCTGGGATGCAGGATCTGAATTTCCTAAACATAGTATACCCTTGTTAAGTTGAATTCTAGTGACTTCCAAAAAGGCAATTACTAGACAATAGAAATCAAAGTCTAAATAAACCATACTTGAAGTGAATTTTGTAACAGAGATAAAAAAACAAAAAGTGGGATCTTTAGAAAAGGGTAGGAGTAAATTACACAGAAAAAAATGGAAATTGTGGGACGATATGATCAGAAAACTGTTTTGGAAGAGGAATGAGGTTTAAGAGATGGCAGGAATTGAACAATTTTTGTAATGTTGGATTGATTATATTGTATAGAACAATATATGTGATGTATAATGATTGTAAATATGCACTTGTTAATGTGTTTCATTACTTTTATACAAGTTTGTCTATGTCACAAGTGATAATTCAATAAAGGTGTTTAAAAGAAAAGATGTTAATACTTCCAGTAGACACAGATCAATTAACCACCCATCTGCTCCATAAGTTACTTAGAATTTTAAAGCCACAGCTGGAGCATACAATGTCACGTTTCTCAGTAGCACAAGTGTGAGGCTGCATGAATCCAAGCATAGCCAGACACAGATTCTAATGAATACTTTGAAACCTTACTCTGGTCTTGATATAAGCTTGGCCTGTACTATTAAAATTGTGACTCGACTTCTTGAATTATGTTTACATATTGTCTCTTCCAAAGAGACAAAGCTTCTCCTGGAAAGATGAGCCCCCAAGGGAGATATAGGATACCAAGAATTGAGAGATAACTGGGGCAGAGGAAAAGGAGAAGACAAAAAAGCAGCCTGGCGGTGTCAAACATCTCAGGAGGTAATATTATTATAACAGAAAACAATTCACGTCATAAAAGCAGTCATAATTAATTGTCATACATACACTAATTAACAGAAAGAAATGAGACTTCTGGTTAACCAAATCTGACAGACTGCTGTCTACTCTGGCAAACACTAGGCAGTGGCTCTCACCTATCCCACCACTTTTTACATCATAGGGTCTATGTTAAATGTTCGAACATCCAAAATGTCGAACATTACATGGTCGAGACCAAATGTTCGACATTTGGATGTTCGAACATAAAAAAAAAAAAAAAAAAAAAAAAAAAGAAAACACAGAAAAAAACACTTTAACAGTGCAGGTAGGGGGCAAGCCCCCCTGCACCCCACACCCCCTACTTAAATATATCAACTCCGAGACTGCACTTCAGTGGAGAAAAGGGAAATTTTCCCTATCTGCACCGTACGGTGCCGTTGAAAGTCCATCTTCAAGCACTCAAAATTTCGAACGTTTGGTCTTGACCATGTAACGATCGAAATTTTGAGTGTTTGACAATTTGACAGGTACTCACATCATATACATGCAACTATATACCTGTTTGTAGAATTACATTCTATAACAACTTCTAGCAATACAGTAGACAGCCGCATCACTGTCTTACCTACTATTGACTGAAGATACCTTTTTCAGCTCACAGTTTACTAAAAATACAATTTCAAAACTGGCAAGCTGAAAAAAAAAAAAGAGTTATGTACTTGCCATAATTTGGCATCTGTGTTATCCTATGTCATCATTCATCACCATAGTGTCTAGGATCTGATATCGGATCCGAGTTGGCAACGTACAACAGATGGATCCAAGGCCCTAGCTACTCCTTTTCCCATGATGCCCTGCTGCCCTCTAACCCCCAGATTGAGTTTACTATCATATTCCTAAAGGCTACTCCTGCAAAACTGGAAGGAAAACACTCCAACTTCCTCCAAGATCCACAAGGTACTGGATGGCGGGAGAGAAAATGTGATAAATGATGACATAGGATAACACAGATACCAAGTTATGGTAAGTACATAACTCTTTATCTGATGTTATCCATTTCATCATTCATCACCAAAGGGTCAGAGTCCCCATTTACCATTTAATCTGAGAGCCTCAAGGAAGGGCATTCCAGAGCACTGTGGAGCCAAACGAAACCCTGCTCCTAAAAATCAAATCCAGCTTGTAATGAGATATAAAGGTGTGAGAATTAGACCAAGTGGCAGCAGCATGAATGTCATCAATAGAAAGTCTGACCAAAACGTCTGAGGAAGTAGCCATGGATCTCATAGAATGAGGCTGGATTCTTCCTGGAACCTCAAGATGCCTATTGTCATAGACTGTGGAGATGCAGCTATTGATCCATTTAGAAATAATGACCTTATAAGCCATAACACCACATCAGTTAGGGGGAAAGCCAAAAGAGCTGCTCTGACTTGCGAAAACCTTTGGTCCTATGTAAGTGGAACCATAATTGTCTGTGTATGTCCAAAGTATCTAGAATGTACTCTCCTTTATTGGAATAATTGGGAAAGAACACTGGTAGCTGAATACATTGGTTTAGATTAGGTTCAAAAGCAACCTTAAGCAAGAAGGAGGGATTCGGCCTGAGAGAAACTCTGTCCCTTGTGAAAAATCATGTAAGGAGGAGTAATGGAAAGAGCTTTCAGTTCTGAAACCCTCCTAGCTAAAGTGATAGCAACTAGGAAGGCCTTTTTTCAAGACAAGAATTTGAGACTGCAGGAACTAGCAGGCTCAAAGGGACTCCTAGTCAGAGATTGCAAAACTAATATCAGGTCCCAAGGAGACGAGGGATCATTAATCAGTGGTCTAAGCAGGAAGACCCCCTTCATAAATGCTTTATAAAGCCTAGATGAAAGAGTAGTCTCACTGTTCTCGCAAAAATTAGAAATCGCCACCAACTTAAGCTTGATAGTAGAGAAACTTGCTCTCACTTGGAAAAGGGAGGACAAAACCAAAAGGATGTCAGAAACAGAAGCAGAAAAGGGATTCAGATTCCTGTCCTTGGCCCAGATAGAGAACCTCTTCCACGTGCTATGGTGAACCTTTCTCGTGGAAGGTTTCTGAGAGGTTAGAATAATATGCTTGATGGGCATTGAGCTTTCTACAGAACCTTGGAAATTAGAGGAACAGGAGAATAGATGTACAGTAGACCTGGAGGCCAGTTGTGGACTCGAGCATCCCTCGGTGACTCCCCAGGAGTGGAGAATCAGGACAAAGTACCCGCTGCATTTGTAGTTGGATGGGGAGGCAAAAAGGTTGCAGCAAGGTTGACCCCAACGGTCAAAAATCTGCTTCTCCACTGTGAGACTGAGGGACCACTCATGAGGACTCAAGATGGATCTGCAGACCTTGTCTGCCAACACGTTGGAGTCCACGGGTATATGCATTGCAAGAAGGAAGCACCCAGAGGACATCGCCCATTCCCACACTCTCATGGCCTCTCTTCACAATGGGTAAGATCGCGTTCCCCATTTGTTGACATACCAAACCACAGTCATGTTTTCTGTATAAATTGCAATTGTCCCCCAAGGGAGGCAGTCCTGAAAGGCTTGCAAGAATAGAAGAACTGCTCTCATGTTTATGGCGTTTATTTGCAACTTGGCCACTACTGGGGACCACGCGCCTTGGGCAGGCTTGCCCTGGAAATGATTCCTACACCCCAACAGGGAGGCGTCCATGGTCACTGTGGCCTTGAGCGGAGGGAGTGAAAAGGGTCTGCCTAGAATGAGATCCTGAGATTGAAGCCACCACAGAAGGTGTCGTCTGCACACAGGCATCAACTTTATGGTCATGGACATGGGTTGAAGCAGAGCTGACCATTGAACTGCTAAGGTCTACTGCAACACTCACATTTGGTACCTTGCCAGGGGAATGAGATGAATGGCCGGGACCATGGATCTGAGGGCTTGAAGAACCAAGTGAACCGGGGGACATGACAGGTCTAAGATCTGCGTGATCTGTTCCTGGATTAAATGAACACTGCATAGAGGTAATGCTGCAATCTCTGAAACGGAGTCTAACAGAACGTCTATGAACTCCAGCTGTTGTGTGGGGGCCAGATTGGATTTTGAAAGGTTGACAGTGATCCTTAATTGACAGAAAAGAGGAGGAACATAATGGATTGCTTGTAGCAGTTGATGCCTCGAAGGTGCCATGAGGAGCCTATCATCGAGGTACGGAAGGACCTAAAATCCCTGATGCCACAGGTGAGTTGCTACCACTGCCATACATTTGGTAAACACCTAGGGGGCTGTGATGAGACCGAAGTGTAGGGATCTGAACTGGTAATGACTGGCCCGTAGCCAGAAGCGAAGATGTCTCCTGGAATGCCTATCTTGATGTGATAGTAGGCATCCTGGAGATCTACTGAACACATTCAATTGTCCTTGTGTAAGACAGGCAGAATAGACAGAGCAGTGACTATCCAGAACTTGGACTTTTTGACTGAAAGATTGAGCTGACTGAGATCTAAAATAAGACGCAATGCCCCTGTTTTTTTTTTTTTGGCACTAAAAAGAAGTAAGAATAGGTACTGGATCCTCTTTGTCCTGCTGGGACCTCTTGGATGGCTATTTTTTGCAGAAGTTGTTGAAGTTCTTTGAGAGCCAACTCCCTCTGACCGGGTGGAATGTCAGGGTGGTAACTTCTTATGGGAGGGGGTTCCAAAACGGAAGTGAAATAGCCCATGGAACAATTAGTTATGTACTCACCATAACGTTAGATGTATGTAGTCCATCTCGCCTCACATTCTTCACTTGTGGGTTCGGAGCCGAAATGCCTATTTACTAGCTCAAGAGTCTCTGACTGGCTGGGCTAAGATGGTAGCCCACAATACAATGCTCCACATCCCCAGATCTAGTTTGCTGCCAACAGAAAAATCATATCTATCGCTCAAACGTACACACATACTCATGACAACGAGGTCCAACAAATTATCCAAAGGGACTAGTAACATGAGATATACAAGGAAATACTCCAAATCCTCCAGGCGTGGGGGACGGTGGGTGGGTAATGAAGAATGCGAGGCGAGATGGACTACGTACATCTAATGTTATGGTGAGTACATAACTAATTGATGTTATGTAGTCCTATCTCGCCTACATTCTTCACTTGTGGGACAACGTCCCTAGCACCTACATCCTGGGTGTCTCAATGGAAAATACTCCTGAGCACTGTGGAGCCAAAAGATGACCTGCCCCTGGTAACCACATCTAATTTGTAATGGGAAACAAACGTATGAGGAGAAGCCCATGTTGCAGCCGCACATATATCATCCATCGATACCTAGCCTGAAAGGCTGTGGAAGTGGAAACTGCTCTGGTAGAATGTGCTCTGACTGGAAAAGGCAGACTCTTTCCCCCTGCCTGGTAAATAAAAGAGATGCAACCAGCTATCTACCTAGAAATGGTGACCTTGGAGACCACAGACCCCAAGCGATTTTCTGAGAATGAAACGAAGAGCTGGTCTGACTTCTGCCAATCTTTAGTCCTGTGTAGATAAAAACGTAGTTGCCTATGAACATCCAACAGGTGAAACTGGTACTCTGCCTTACTGGAGAAGTTGGGGAAGAAGACCGGCAGCTCTATGGACTGATTAATATTAGATAAGGAAGCCACCTTGGGAAGAAAGGATGGGTTTGGTCTGAGAGGGACCCTATCTTTATGGAATATCAAATATGGGGGCTTGACTGATTGGGCCTGGAGTTCTGATACTCTTCTGGCTGATATAATAGCTATCAGGAAGGCAGATTTCCATGTAAGAAACTTTAAATTGCAGGAAGCCGTGGGCTCGAAGGGTGGGAGAGTGAGGGCCTGCAGAACAAAATTGAAGTCCCAGGCCATAACAAGTTGAGATACAGGGGGATGAAGGAGAAAAGTACCTTTCATGAATGCTCTACACAGCCTGTGTGTCATTAAGCAAGGTTCATAAGCCACATGATAGTTAGAAATAGCCGCTAGCTGAACTTTGATGGTGGCTGAGGCAGACCCTTGGTAGAATAAATGAGACAAAAATTCCAAAACAGAGTCAATGGGAGCCGTGTAGGGGTCAATACCTTTTGACTGGGCCCATACCGAAAACCTTTTCCACTTGCTAGAGTAGACCTTCCTAGTAGACGGCTTATGAGAGGACGAAAGAATATGGACTATGTCAGGAGAAAAATCGCGACACCTGACTACGGATGGAAGTGGAGTAGCCAGGCGGTCAGCCGGAGGGTCTCCAGGGAAGAGTGGAACTGTCCCGACATATGTGTCAGCAAGTCTGGACAAGGGTCCAGAGTCCAAGGAGCATCCACAATGTAAGGTTGAAGGAAGGGGAACCATACTTGTTGAGGCCAGTGTGGCGCGATCAGAATCAATCTGCTTCCCAAGGATAGCGCTTTCTGGATCACCCTCGAGATGAGGGGGAACAGAGGGAAAGCATACAGCAGACCCGAGGGCCAATTGTGCGCCACAGCGTCCCTTGGAGATCCCCCCGGTGGGGGGATCAGCGAGAAGTAGTCGCTGCATTTCGCATTGAGGGGGCTGGCAAACAGGTCGCAGCAAGGCTGACCCCATTTGCTGAATATGCTGTCCGCCACCTGGCGGTGCAGGGACCACTCGTAGGACATGAGGATCACCCTGCTTAGCCTGTCTGTGATCACACTGGTTTTCCCTGGGATGTGCGTTGCCACCAAGGCCCGCTGGGAAGCTATTGCCCAATTCCACACTCTCATGGCCTCCCTGCATAGTGGGTACGATCTGGTTCCTCCTTGTTTGTTGAGATACCACACTACTGACATATTGTCTGAGTGTATCGCAATAGTCCCTATGGGGAGGACATCTTGAAGCGTCTGCAATGCTAGGAGCACTGCCCTCATCTCCAGGACATTTATGTGCAAGTCTATCTCGTGCTCCTGCCACGTGCCTTGGACCATCCTGCTGAGAAAATGCCCCCCCCCCCTATCCAGGAGGTGTGTATGGTCACTGTGGCCACCAGGTTGGGTGAAACAAAGGGTTTCCCCTACGTCTAAATTGTTGGTGCATAGCCACCAACCGAGGTCCTGCTTGCATTTGCCTGTGATTAAGATCGGATGGGATAGTGGTAGTCTTTGAAAGGACCATTGGATAAATAGGAACCATTGTAGGATCCTCATATGCAACCTCGCTAACGGGACCATCATGATAGTGGATGTCATTGTCCCCAGTAACTGAAGCACAAGTCTTGCCCTCATGCATGCCAGAGGCATCATCATCCGAACCTGTCGTTGTAACCCTGTGATCCTCTCCATAGGTAGGAACGCTCTCAACCGAATAGTGTCCAACTCTGCTCCTATAAATGAGACACGCTGTGAGGGTAGCAAGGCAGATTTTTTCCAGTTTATTGTGATGCCTAACTGGCGACAAAGATCGATAACAGTATCTCTGTTTTGAAGAAGTAGATGCTTGGTGGGGGCGGATAGGAGCCAGTCGTCCAGGTAAGGAAACACCTGGAATCCTTGACGTCTCAAGTGAGCCGTCACCACTGCCATGCACTTGGTGAACACCCTGGGGGCTGTGGTGAGACCAAAGAGCAGGGCTCGAATCTGGAAGTGCCTGGCTCCCAGCCGGAAGCGTAGATGACATCTGGATGCTCTGTCCATTTTGATGTGGTAATAAGCATTCTTCAGGTCGATGGAGCACATCCATACTTCCTTTCCCAATAACGGGAGAATCAATTGCAGCATGACCATCCAGAATTTAGACTTGTGTACATAATAATTGAGTCGGCTGTGATCCAAAATGGGTCTCAGGTCCCCCGTTCTTTTCGGCACCAAAAAGAATCTCGAGTAAGTCCCTAATCCGATCTGGTCTGGGGGGGGGGACTGGTTGGATGACTCCTTTTTCTAGCAGCTGAGAAACCTCTGTTGCTGCCTGACCCCTTTGACTGGGTGGAACGTCTGGGATCCTTTTGACAGGAGGAGGTGTGGTGTGAAATGGGATGGTGTAACCTCCGGCGATTATCCCCAATACCCATCTGTCCTGGGTGATGTTGACCCAGGCTTCCGGATACTGGGAAATTCGACCCCCGACTGGCTCCGGAGAAGCACAGCTGGGCACACCCTCAGGAATGAGAGTATGGGGAACCGCGGAAGGAATCACGGTCCCCTGAATTGCAGGGGCCCCCTCTGCCTCTGGGGCGACGTCTCCCTGAATATGACCCCCCTACCATGCCTCGGGGGGGGGGTTCATCCTGTGCGGTAGGAAAGGACCTTTGCGATGTTTTGAACCACATCTTTCCCCCTCGCTGAGCCTTGAGATAAGGCCTCGACGGGAGGGAAAAATGGACTCCCACGGCAGACAAGGTCTTTCCCTCTTGCTCGCACCTGGTGAGTGTGTCTTTGACTTTGGTCCAGAACAGGGAGGAACCATCGAAGGGGGCATCAGTAAAGGAAGACTTAAAGGCCTCCGCAAAATGACACAGGCATAGCCAGGCTTGTCTCCTGAGGGCCACCCCTGAACTAGCCGCTCTACTTGCTCCCAGGGCTGCGTACGAAATCTGTCGCATGGACGAGTTAGCAATGGTGTTGAGGGTAGAGAGCTGAGCGTTGACAGTCTGAGTCACCGCCTCAGGCACATTACCCATTAGAGTATCTCCTAACTCTTTAAGGAGATCTCTATGGAGCTGCGTGAAATGAGACAAATAATTCAGCGACCGCAAGATAAAGGTCACTGAAGACAGTGTACGCTTCTCGTACCGATCCATAGTCCTAGACTCTTTGTTAGGAGGATGGACCGAAGAAGAAGACTCAGCAACTTCCTTCTGTGTGGCAGCCGCCACCACCATAGCATCTACCGGGACTCCCTTTGTCAAAAATTCTTTCCCTTGGGGGGCAGACAAAAATTTGTTGGGGCATCGAGGAACCGGCTCCGCAGAGTCAGGAGTTTCCCACACCCTTCGACAAATAAGGTCCAGGAGCTCATCGAAGGGTGAAGACAACCAGGAGGCGGAGGGCTGAGCACCAAAGGCCTTAAGGAATACTGACTCCTCCTCGGAGGGGGTTTTGGAAGGCCAGTCTCCTCTTTGTTTCAAGATCTCCAGGATATCGGAGAACGAAACATCCTCAGAGGAAGACTTAGGGGACCCCTCCGACTCCTCGAGGTCAGTATCGGAAGTGAGGGACTCATCCTGGAAGTCTATGTGCTTCCTCTTGCAAGCTTTCTTTCTGGTGGGTTCCTCAGGCACAGACTCTGAGGGCCCCTCAGAAAGAAGGGGACCACTCATGGGGGTATCCTTAGGCCCCTGCGCTCTGCTATCCAAGGATTGGTGGATGTCAGAAGCTCTCGCTGGTGTCGTAGGGGACGGAAGGACCTTTCCGAGAGAAGTAGCTGACCTAGCCAGTGCGCTCTGCATAGCCTCGAAGGCGGGACCTCCCGAATCGGAGGACCGACCACCTTCCAAGGCCATGACCGGGACCGGAGTCCCCGCAGCCAAGGCGCCAAAGGGAAGGCTCAGCACCAACTTCTTGGATTTGGAGGATTTAGACCGACTGGGAGCTGGGAGCCGAACCTAAATCCTCCTCAAAGGATGGTTTTAGCAGTCCCTTTAGAATCAATTTGTTTTTACTCTCTTGGAGCACTCGAGGACTAAAGGTGTGGCAGAAACTGCACAACTCCTGAAGGTGGATGGCTCCAAGAGAGTAAACACAGACCGAGTGCCCATCTGTGATAGACATTTTATAGGCACACTTTAGTACACTTTTTAAAGCCCAAGGGCTTGTGCTCTTTTTGTCCTTAGACATTCTAACAACTAGTAGCAGCCGCTACCGGAAAAAAAAAAAAAAAAAAAAAAAGGCGAGAAACCGCTAACACAGAAGCAGAGAACACGAAAGAACACAACAAGGCACAGGGGAGAACCTCTAACTAAAACGGTTCTCAACGTAAAGTAAGAAAAATTAACCAGACAAGTACACGAGGAGGACTAGGTCCTCTAACTTAAACGGGCCTAGCCCAAGGGTGTAAGGGATACCACACACAATACACTCGCACTCTACAGAAACAATGCAGCAACACCACTAAACCACTCTACTGAGTAACACAATTATTTTAGCCAAGAATTAGTGAAAAATTTTCCACAAGAAATAGACTTTTTCAATACTTAGCCACAGCCAAGTCAGGACCAAGTCCGAGCTCTACAAGCGGCAAATGAGATCTGGGAATGTGGAGCAGTGTATTGTGGGATATCATTTTAGCCCAGCCAATTAAAGACTTTCGAGCTAGTAAATAGGCCGAGTCGGAGCAGAGATTCGAAGTGAAGAATGTAGGCGAGATAGGACTACATAACATACAATGTTTAACACCCACAGATCAGAGGTAATATTTGTCCAGGCTAGTGGGTGCAGGGAAATGCGAGCCCCGACTGCCTCCAGGGCAGAGCAGTTGGGCAACACTTAAGAAGCGCTGATAGGGTTGTTCAGAGAAGCGTTCCCTGGAGCCCTGATTTTGTGGACCATCCTGCCTCTAGGGCGGCGTCGGCCATTGTAACCTCTCCCCCTGCCTCTGCAAAAGGAGCCATCAGGAGCATCCTAGAAGGGAGACTGTGACTTCCTGAACCACATCTTCCTAGTTCCTCTCATGATCTTAAAGAAGGACCTCTAAGGAGTAGAAAGCTTGATCCTGACTGCAGACAAAATCTTCCTTTCTTGCTCGCAGTGGGTGAAAGTGTCCTTCTCAGAAGGTCCAAATAGGGTAGAACCATCAAAGGGAGCATTAGTAAAGGACACTTTGAAAGGTTCTACAAACCCACATAAACGTAACCAAGCATGATGCCTCATAGCAATGCCAATACCTGCTACTTGAGAGGTAGCTTCTGCAGCATTGGAAATTAGGCTCATCGAGGAATTCACAGAGGATGTCAGAGTAGAGAGCTTGGGAAATGCCTGCTTAAAGTTCTCCGCAGGCAATAAGTCTGTAAGGGAAATGGAAAGTTCTTGAACCAAATACTTTTGGAGGCGGGTAAAGTGTGCCAAATAATTAATTGCTCTCAGTCCAAAGGTAGCTCAGGCATAAACACGCTTATGCAAACAGTCAATTGCCTGGGACACCCTGTTCATGGGATGGACTGTAGAGCCCTGTTCTGCCAGCTTCTTCTTGGTGGCCTTGGCAACCACAATGGCATCGACTAGGACTCCTTTGCTCCAGAAAGGACAGTCTGCAAGAGGGCTGAGGAAATTGTTTGCTCTCTTTGGTTCCGTCTCCACAGTGCTGGGCTCCTTCCAGGCCCTGCTGGGAATCAAATCCACTAACTCATCAGCGGGGGGATGGGCACTCAGGAAGTAGATGGGCCGATCCCGAAAGCCTTCAAAAAAACTGACTCCTCCGAAGATGGGGAGTTGGGTAGACCATCCTCCCTTCTGCTTCAATATTTCAAGGATGTCCCCAAGGGAGACATCGTCAGGCGGAGATCTGGGGGACCAGTCTACTTCATCGAGGTCTATGTCCTCACTGAAGGACTCCAAATGGGAGTCCAAGTGCCTCCTCTTGCACTTTCTCTTACGATGTACCTCCTCTATGGGGGACTCCAGGGAGGACTCCAAAGAAGCAGGGACTCCTCAAGGGGAGGAAACCTCTTGAAGGCTCAAATGGGAGGGCTGACCCTGAATAGGATGGGAAGCCTCACCAGCCAAAGTAGAAAGAGGCAGGGATGGACCCGGAGGGGCAGCAGATGAAGCTCCTGTATGGGAGAAGATCCTCTCTACCACCCAGAAGGCCAAAGGGCTGGAAGGGCCTCAGAGGGGGAAGTCCACCAGAGAGGAGGAACGAGCCCTGAAACAACACCACGACCCCCGGATGATACCGGTCTGGAGCTATCGAACGCCAATGCACAGAGGGAAGGAACCAGTCTGAAAAACGGGACCCGATCCCACTCCAGCATGGGGATCACTCTCGTATGAGGGCGGAGGAACAGAGCAAACCAGAGACCCTGATGGGGTTGAGAAAAAAGGAATACTTGGCCTCATCAGGATATGACCACTGGTGTCCGGGTCCCGAGATTCCAAGGTCACCTGGATTGGAAGAGGAGCATGACTAACTGGGAGGGGTGAAAGCCCCTGGCCGGATGGGTAGGGGAAGTCAGGAGCCCCAACTCTATTTGGGGCTTGAGGAAGCTCCTCATCATTCTGTCCGTGTCAGAGGGTAAAAGTCTCCTGGAAGACCTGGAGGAAGAGGAGGAATGATTAGATTTGGTAGGAGACCCTAACAACCTGCGGCGATGTTCCGGGGTTTGGCTCCAAGGCCTCAGAACTGACTAAACTGCTTGTCTGAAGGTAGAAGGAGAAGCTACCTCCTCCAGAACTATAATTGGATCAGATGATCCTGTCGGATCTGATGGTCGAGCCGACATATCAATCGGATCCGATGTACTGGTCAGATCCGAGGGCTTCTGATCCGAAGAAGCCCTGAATCTGGAAGACGATTCCCTGTGTCTCGGATGTGATATGGTTCTGGCTAGGGTTGGATCTGGGGTTCTAGGATCCGACAGCCGTGGTTTCTTGGTTGGAGCCGGAGGCAAAGAAGGGGGTCTTCCCCTTGGAATCAACAGAGGAAGCCTCTGAAGGGAAAACAAAGAGTCCTCCCTGAGCAAGACCTTTCAAGAGAAACTTACTGTGGTGCTCCACCAATGTCTTGGGGTTAAATGCGGCACAAATGTTGCATTCAGCCTCCAGGTCCTGAGCGCCCAAATAATACAAGCACTCCTCATGGAAGTCGGAATTGGGCATCTTCTGACCGTGCGAGGAGCACTTTTAAAAGCATGAGGGATTATCAGCCATAAATACTACTAAACTAAACACAGACACATACAGGCACACACAGAGACACACACACATCAAACCACAGAAGAACCAACTGCTAAAGCCCTAATGGATAAGGGAAAACAGAGCATCAAAAACTACCACTAGCAACAACCTCTTTAAATAACTAGACAAAGGGAGGGATGTACTACTAAAACTAAGAAAACTACTGTAAAGAGATGAAACCCAATAAACTATACTAAGCCAAAAATAGTCAAAAACAACTTATCTGCAGCCAGAGCAGACACGAGTCCTCTTCTGCAAAAGAGATCTGGGGGTTAGAGGACATCAGGCCACATTGCCTATTTTCTTTCCTCATCACCTTAATAAGGGAGAATACCTTCTAAATACATTGGAGGTTCATCGGCGGCTGTGATTTTATTTACACTGGACTAGATTCATCAGAAAATCTAACCAGTTTTTGGTGGCCTTTTCCCTGAACAGACATGGCCAAGAGGTTTCTAAATTAACGATTTCTAAATGGATCTCTAGCTGTATTTCTCTGGTTTACTCAATGAGGAATATACAGCTGCCTTGCCCTCCTAAGGTGCATTCTTTGTGGTCAGTGGCTACTTCTTCAGCCATTGCTTCAAAGATGTCCTTAGATGAAATTTGTGCTGCGGCCACTTGGTCAGCTCCTCACACTTTTGTCGCTCACTGTAAACTGGACATGATTCATAGGTTCATAGGTTCATAGATTAGTACTAAGCTAACTGCCCTTGCGAGCCATTTTAAGCCTAGCCAATTATCCATTGTGAGACTCAAACCCTGCACTTTGTGCTTGCAAGGCAAACACGTTAACCATTAGGCCACCCTCCCAATCTCTAGAAGCAGAAGGTCCTTTGGTTCCGCAGTGCTCAGGCACGTCGTTCCATAGGGCTGCCTGGGGTTCTTTTTAGCTGGGGATTCTGACCCAGACGTGATAAATCATGAAATGGATAACATCAGATCAATAGTTATGTACTTACCATAACTTGGTATCTGTGTTATCCTATTTCATTATTTATCACTTCCCATCCTCCTTCCCTCTTCCTTTTACTGGCGATTCTGGAGAGGTTGGGGTTCCAGGCCGTTGAGCTACCACATCTTGTGGTTCTAACGATATTATTGTCTATGTCTATTCCGCTTATCAGGTGCCCTTCTGTTCCCTCTCCTTTGTCACCAAACTCAATCTGAGGGTTAGATGGTAAAAAGGGATTATGGGATTGGGAGCAGCTCGAGCCTCTAATCTGCTCTGTAACATGCCAGATCAGATCAGACATTAGAGCCAAGATCTAGACGTGATGAATAATGAAATAGATAACATCAGATCCATAGAAATACTAATCTTAAAAAGATGCTGGCTCTTGTCATAGCACCAACTAGCAAATATTTTCCATTTGCAAATATATGATTTTCTAGTAGCAGGTTTTCTTGCCTTCTTTAATACCTGTTGCACGTCCTAAGAAAATCAGTGCATATACTGTATTAAAATTCTGTCATCCAGGCAGTTAAATGAAGTTGTTTTCCGTATGAATGTATCAAACACCCCCTCTTTCTCATGTCAGTAAGTTCAGTTTATAAAGAAATTAGTGGTAATTGCCTTTGGCCAATTTCAAAAGAAGAGAGAACCACTGTTGCCCAGACCAGAAGGGAATCACCACAATGATCTTTGGAGAGTCCTTCTAAATCTTCAGAATGACATTAGATATCAGTGGAAATGGTGGAACAGCACAGAGGAATATCCATATCCAAGCAAAAGAGAATATACCTCTTTCCAGGCCTTCTTCCTGGACTCCTGAAGCAGAATATTGCCAGAATGATTGTTGTGAATGGCATCAAATAGATCTATCTGAAGTATGCCCCACAGCTAGATCAATTTCTGGAAGATCCTCTGATTTAGCTTCTATTTGTGAGGGAATATTCTGGACCTTCTCAACTTGTCTGCCACAAAATTTTGTTCTGACAGAATTTAAGATGCCTATAGAGTGAGATTACACTGAAAAGGTATATCTCTTGCCACCATGGTTAGGCTGTGCAGATGGTAAGAACTGGTTCGCCCGTCTGCTTATGTATTTCATTACTGAGGTGTTGCCTGTGACCACTTGTAATAGTCTTGGGACTTACAGATGATTCAGAGTTGATAGCATTTATTACTGCCAACACCTCTTGCGTGTATGCATTTTGGTCTGTCTTTTTTGTTTCAGAGACCCTGCACTTTTATTCTCAAAGACACTGCTCCTAAAGTAGTATGCTAGAGCTGGAAGGGAGAATGGAAGAAATGGGTTCACATAAAACTGGTCTCTCCACCAAAGATCATCCTTTTTCACAAATCACAAAACAGGAATCTGGAATGTCAAGGATGCTGATGTTGGGACCAAACTGTTTTTAGGTACCACTGAATTTTTCTCATGTTGAGTCTGGCTAGAGGAATCACGAGAATCATGGATGCCAGAATTTTAGAATCATGAGAAATTCCTTTGCGGAGGCCTTAGTTTGAGTGGAAAAACACAGGAGTACATCTAGATACAGATTTACTCTTTCCTGTGTAAGAAAAGCTCTTTGAACTGAGGTATCTAGGAAAGACCCCAGGCTCAAGGATTACTTGCATAAAATTAGATCCTCTTAGTAAAAGTCTGCATATCATTGCTGGAGCCTTCCTGTGTCCTGACAGAGTGCTCTTCAAACTATCTGGACATATACAGAGCTGAGTATATTTCTCTGGCACTTCAGAGTTGTGTACTGGTAATTGATGTTTGACTAATTTTATATCATTGCTGGCTGACATCAAAGTTGTGCACTGTTATTTTTGCTTCACTGTATAGTTTTTCAGATCTCTGCTGAAGGTGTTTTTCACCCTTCCCCCTATTTCTCTGTGTTTTAAGTTGGTATAACTGGTTTTACATCCTGTGTGTTATCTATCTCAAGGATTACTTGCATAAAATTAGACCCTCTTAGTAAAAGTCTGCATATCATTGCTGGAGCCTTCCTGTGTCCTGACAGAGTGCTCTTCAAACTATCTGGAGATATACAGAGCTGAATATACTTTTCTGGCACTTCAGAGTTGTGTACTGGTAATTGTTGTCTGACTAATTTTATATCACTGTTGGCTGACGTCAGAGTTGTGCACGGTTATTTTTGCTTCACTGTATAGTTTTTCAGATCTCTGCTGAAGGTGTTGGTTTTCCCATACCTACCCTCCCTATTCCTGTGTTGTTTAAATTTGGAGGATTTTGCAGTTGCACTGTAGATTTGAACTGGGACACTCACCCCAGTCCCATCTCTTTACCTCATTCTACGTAATAGACTCCTCCTGCACTTTTGTTTTTAGTCATTTTTAATTTAATTGCATTTTTTAAACTGTTTGGTCTAACATTGCTACATACTCGTGTGCTAGCTTGCACTGCATTTGAATTGTTTTTACTGCTGTTTTAGCTACTTTTCTGTGTGTATATATATATATATATATATATATATATATATATATACACCTTTCCTTTAACTAGTGTAGTCCAGAGTCAGATTTGCTGTATCCAGGACTGTATGTAAGCTTCTGAGCTCCCGCAAGCTTTCTGTGTTGGAGGGAAGCCTTCTAGCTTATCAGTGGGAGTGGTAAGCACTAGGTATTCTATCTACCACCTAAGGAGTGGTTCTGGCCCAGAAACTGTAGTTATTGGCTGTTTGGGCAGTTTTTCCATCTCTCTCAACTTTGTGATTTAAAAGCCCGCATTTGCACTTGTCTCCCCCCTTTCCTGCAACTAGTTTAGTCCAGATACAGATTCTTAGTTTTAGCACTTGAATTTGCTTATTCGTGATCAGCACTTGTTCAGAACTTGTAAGCACTAAATAACCTACTAATTACTACAGCACTCAACATTCCTCATTACCTAGAGGAAAACAGTTTTGGTATTTACTTTCCTCACTTGCTTAGAGAAAAACAGCTCTTGTACTCACTTTCTTCACTTATCTAGAGGAAAATAGTTTTTTATTCAGGCATGTCCAAGGGTCAGCTCCCAGTGTTCTCTCCTGTCTATCTGATGAATCTGGGCATCTTGGTGCAATGTAGAAATTGCCTCATGTACACAGACAACCCTCTCCTCCTACCACCCAACACTACAACCTGTGAGAGATGCACTTATCTAGCCAAACTGGAGGTAAAGCTCTCTCCAATCAAGACTGAACTTGACAGTCAAGAGGAGAAGGTAAACACTTGCACCACACTCATCACATAGTCTCACTAAATCGACACCACCAAAATCCACACATAGAAACACAAAAACATTTGCGGAGGCTCTCAATAATAATCTGCTCAAGCAACAGAGACTCCAAAGCAGAAATGCAAGCAACCTCCACTCCCCAACACAACCCAAATGACACATAGCCTGCAGACTCAGTGTGCCACTTAACCACAGCCAATAAGGCAAAACAATGTCCCCAACACACTAGTCATAGGTGACTCTATAGTCAGGCACACTGATGTCCCACTCACCAGGCTAAACAAGGAGAAGGTTACTGACAGCTGCCTGTCAGGTACCAGGATCCTCCACATAACCCACGCACTCAGGTCACTCCACAACAAGTACAAATATGACTCTGTCATTGTCCATGTTGGTGTGAACGACCCGAGACGTACCTCCCTGGACTACATGAAAAGAGACACGGAAGAGCTCTCCAATCTTGTAGCCCAGTCAGGTATGACCCTAGCCCTGAGTAGCATTCTGCCATTGCCCAGAATGATGCAGCAGTACAAGGACAAAATGACTGACTTCAACAATTGGCTAACTTTCGGTGCCATTCTAAAGGGATCCAGTATCTGTCTGCCTGGGATGACATGGTCGACAGACCACGATGCTTTGCCAGAGATGGCCTGCACCTGTCACCCCTGGGATTCCGGATACTGGCTAAGGTTCTTGCCGCCCCTATAGTGCCTTTCTTAGGCAAGGTTCAAATGACAAATTCACCACCGTAACAGGAACAGGCAAGCAAAAACTGTGGGTGATGCTACTCAATGCTAGAAGTCTAAATCTCAAAATGCACTCACTCGAGGCACTCCTTAAAATGGAGAACATCGATATCTGTGCAGTGACCGAGACCTGGTTCAAGGCTCCAGAGAGCACCCCTGCACTACCAGGCTATAACTCATACCACACTTTTCGGCCATGTAACCTGGACTGGAACACCAAAGGCAGAGGTTTGTCCATATTCATTAAGGGTATCCACACCTCCAGGCTAGTTGCTCAGCATAATGCAGCTGAGGTTATCCAAGTGCAACTAACTCTGGGCAAAACTGCAATCCAAATTGTAGCTTGCTACAGATCACCCACCATGCCCCAGGATTCCCACTCCTCTTTTCTTGATGTACTGGAAAATATTAGGGTTCAACCAAACAACCCAATAATGGGCAATTTCAACTACCCCATCATTAACTAGGAAAACTACTCATGTACCAACTCCTTCGCTCAACGCTTTCTGGATTTCATAAACTCCAATGCCCTGGATGAACTTATCCACACCCCCACCAGGGGCAACAATATCCTAGATCTAGTCATTACCAACATGAGTGACTGGTGTTCCACACCTGAATTCAATGCCTCATTGGTCCGATCCGACCATAAGCTAATTACCCTAGATATTCACATCCTGCCCTGACCCCCCCCCCCCCATTACGGAAACCATGGTAAAAAAAATTCTCCAAAGTCAACTTCATGCTTCTTAAGACAGAAGTGGTGAACTTCATGACACCCATGCAGATGGGCAATACAGTTACGACTACTGAATCCTACACAATTGCAATTTATAAGCACTTACATGAGTGCATGGATCATGCTATCCCAAACAGAACCAAGACGCTATCCTCCAAAAAAGGAAGGCAATCTGGTGGTCCCCTGCCATAAACAAACTGTACAACAGAAGGAAGAAACTGTTGCAAAAGAGAGTAAAATCCCATGAGGGGAGGAGCTCCCTGGTCAGCCTCAGTAAGAAGCTGCGATCCCTGATAAAATCCTCCAAAGCTAGTTACGAAAACAAAATCGCCACTGATTCTAAAGACAGCCACAAAGCACTCTGCAGCTACGTCAAGAATCTCAATGGCAACACTCAGATCTGCTCTGAGTTACAGCACAACGGCGCTAAATATACAGACCCAACTGATATTGCCAACATCCTGGCAGATAGGTTCAGTGCTAACTTTACTCCCCTCTCACCCCCTAAAGAGCCCATCTCTATACCGGAAGAATGCAAAGTTCCTGTAATCACGGCTGCACAGGTAAAAACCACACTCTCCAAAGCCAAGAACACAGCATCCATAGGACCAGACAACATCCCAGGCTGTGTTCTACACGAACTACAGAATGAACTGGCACCCCACCTAAGTACCATGTTCAATCATAGCCTCACCTCAGGCTTTGTGCTTGCGGAATGGCGCACAGCAACGGTTATCCCACTCCACAAGGGGGGAGCCACCACAGACCCCGGGAACTACCGCCCCATTAGCCTGACAAGCCTGGTCTGCAAGGCCATGGAACGTATCATCATGGAACTTATAAACAAAGACATTGGTAATCTCCAAAGGCTGGACCCCACTCAGTTCGGGTTTGTAAAAGGCAGATCATGTCTCTTAAACCTGACAGACTTCTTTGAAGCAGTCACCAAAGCCGTAGACAAGGGTAAGGTGGTTCACACAGCCTATCTTGATCTTGCCAAGGCTTTCAACACCATTCCCCCACTCTGGAATTATAGATAAACTCACTAAAATAGGTATAAATCCCTATGTCACAAGATGGGTTGGCAAGTGGCACACAGACAGAACCCACACTTTGAAAGTAGCAGACTCCAAATCCGACTTCAGACCAGTGACAAGTGGAGTACCACAGGGTTCAGTCCTGGGTCCTCTCCTGTTTGGTATCTACTTCTCTGAAGTACAGGCTAACACTGAAGGTCTTTGGCTATGCAGATGACTGCAAACTAGGAGCCATAATCGAAAATCCTAACAATGTGGACATCCTACAAAAGGGCCTCACTGAGATAGATGCCTGGTGTCAAAACCATGGCCTCAAGCTCAATGCCAAAAAAAGTGCATTGTCATCCCCTTTGGTAAAAACTCTGTACCCATGAACTACAACACAGGCGGTAGTATACTTAACACCGAAAGTGTGATAAGAGACCTTGGGACACATGTGGACAGTAGTCTCTGCTTTGATAATCATATTGCCACAGTAGTCAGGAAATCCTTCGACGTGGCACACCTCATCACAAAAGATTTCTCATCCAGAAAAAAAGAGGTCATTGTTCCCCTCTACTCATCACTCATTAGACCCATTATAGAGTACAACGCCCCTTTTGATATGTACCTCACAAGACATCTACAACAACTGGAAAGGCCACAGAAATACCTCATAAACAGGATTACCAGCCTCAAACAGATGCCCTACGCAGACAGTCTAAAAAACTCCAGCTTTACTCCGTCGCATATCGCCTACTCAGAGGTGATCTTTGCCTAACATACAAAGCTATGTCAAACCCAGAGCTGTTGGCATGCTCCACTTAAAGAAATCCCAATCCCTCAGAGCTACATGCTCTAGGGACCTAAACCTTGTCACCACAATAAACAGAACATGCCGGAGGGATAGATTCCT
This sequence comes from Protopterus annectens, assembly GCF_019279795.1. NCBI lineage: Eukaryota > Metazoa > Chordata > Ceratodontiformes > Protopteridae > Protopterus > Protopterus annectens. The sequence goes on from NC_056747.1 coordinate 607,792,659, forward strand.
GTTCCAGAGACTTCCCATACTCTGGAATAAACTACCTATCTATATCAAACAAAGCTCCTCATTAGCACTCTTCAAGAAAAATCTTGATGATTGGATGGGAAATAGGAAATTCACCCCGGGGATCACCTCTGTGGCTCTGCTCGACAGTGGCACAGGAAAATAATTTTCTTGGCTGGCAAAAGCCAGGGTACCTTTTTGGCTGGGCTTGTACAGGTCCCAGGGCCGATAGCCTAGTACCTACCTATGAACCTATGAAAACAATCCTCTGAGAAGGAGACAAGAAAGACTTTTGGATGTTCTCCTGAAACCCAAGTCTGGAGGAATTTCCTCACCCAAATGAGGAATTCTTGGCACTTTGAAAGACTCTCTAAAGATAAGTAAGTCAACTAAAAAATAAATAAATGAGAATGAATACCTTGCAGTATGCAGTAGGCAATCACTGGAACTTTGTAAATACCCTTGGAGCAGTGAATAACCTAAAGCACAATAAAGAGACCTGAAACTGTGGTCCAGACAGAGAAAACTTTAAAAAATGTCTGAAATCTACTTCTATAGGAATGTGATAAGCATATTTTAAATGTAGAGTTGCTAAAAAAAAAAACTAAATGAGGAATGAGAGGTAACAGCTTGCAAAGGGATAACACTCTGATCTTCAGAATTTTCACAAACTGGTTTACAAAGGAAAGATCTAGGACTGGTATCCATGAGGTTTCTTTCTTTGGTACCAGAAACATTCTTCAATAAAAACATAATTTCTGAAAAGGTGAAATAGCTTCTATCTCCCCGAGCTAGAAGATGCTGAAAGACAGGAGGAAAAAAAAAAGTTTGAAAGGCATTTAAGGAAGAATCCCTTGAAGAGTACAGATGGATTCCCACTGCCATCTGCTTTTCTGATGAATCACTCTCAAAACCCATTTGTCTGACACTATTTGTTGTCAAATACAGAAGTGGAAGGGCAGATTCTGGGGAAAAATTAGAAGCTTGCCAGGGAGGAAAGAGAGGAAGGGAATTCCTTAGGCAGTCATTCAGACTTGTTAGACTGTCCTTCTTTCTGGGTGGGGGGGGGGGGGGTCTCCTTTCTTTTTGGAGCCTCTTGTCATTATTTTTTAAAAGTCTGCTTACAAACAGCTTGCTGCATCCGGTTATATTGCTTTTTGTAAAATTTTGAAGGGTAGCTCTAAACTCCTTGACAAATTTTGAGAAGGAAGGCTGAAAACTAGAAGAAACTACCTGAATCAGCTTCCCTTTCTCATCATGCTTTCTAAAGACCTCTGCAGCAGATGGTCCAAATACAGCCTCTATAAGAGAAAATTCAGAATGTCTGCAGGAAGATTTTATGTACGCAACCAAGCAAATATTCGCAAAACAATTCCAGTAGCAGACTTCCAAGATGGCTGCATACTAATCAACAGCTTAATTTCAGACTGAAAAAAGACACTGAGAAATAAGAGCTAGTAATTCTGCCAGCTTGAGTAAAATTCAGTTATTTGCTAGTAAGCACGCTGCCTGGATGCCAGCAAAGAAAAGAAAATAGAGAACCTGAAAGAAAATGAACTAGAAAAGGTAAAGAGGAAACAATGACTGGGAAGACTCCTGCAGCTGTTTAGCAAAAAAAAAAAAAAAAAACAGTTGAAGCTCCAGCTTTGGCACAAGAAATGGCTTACAGTAATTTGAGGAAAAAATAAATCAAAAGTACTCAGAGCTGAATAAAATAAATGAAACAATGGAGTGTATAAACTCAAACAACAAAAGGCTGAAAAATAGAAGAAACTTTAAATAGTTATTCAGACGAATTGATAAACTACAAAAATCAGAGGTTGAAATGAAGAAAAGGCTGGCTGAGTAGAAAACTTCTCAAGAAAAGTTGTTTCAAAAAATAGTAGCATTAGAAGACTTAGCACACAAAGGAAACCTGAGATTTTCTACTGTACAAGAGAAACTGGAAGGAACAGACTCATGAAAGCCCAGATAAGTAACATTTGTCAACTGAAAGAGCACATTGAGTGTATGTGCCAAACCTGGCCATGAGAAAACAGCCAAGACCTGTATTAGTAAAGATGCATTTATACCAGCAGAAAAAATGGATCTTTTTTTTTTTAAACCAGAAGCATCTTTATTAAATTATCATGTATGACAAAGGCCATGTTTACATTTATGTAAATGCAAATAAACCATAGCAACACAATCTCAGTTGCAAATATTATACATTCCAAACTGTGCAAAACACAACTGAAGTTACAAACATTACACATCACTTTTAACATATCCAGTCATTGAAAGTCAACCATCACATATCTCATTCAAATCCTGCCTTCTTTCAAACCTTGTTCTTCATTTGCATGTATTGATCCCACAATTCCCATTTTTCCAATGTAAATTGTCCCTACACTTTTCTAAAGATCCTAGTTCCAGTTGTTTTATCTCTGTTACTGTATTTGACACCTCTAGTACAGCTGATTTAGACTTTGAGTTTGATTTTCTAGTAATTGCTTTTTTGGCAGCCATCATAATTAGACTCAGCAAGGGCTTACTATGTCTAGGCAATCCCAATTCTGTATCATAGCCCAAAATAATAATTTCCCTAGTCACTCCAATTTGCTTACCCAGCATCTCTGACAGAGCAGTCTGCCGGGAGTCTTTAAAGTCTGCCAACTCATTACACTTCCAGAAAATATGTTCCCAGTTACCTCTCTCTTCCCCATCAAAACTTCAACATTTGCTGTTTACCAGAGGAAAAAAATTCTCTGAAGTCTACTTGGGGTATAACAATACCTATGTAAACACTTGCAGGCAAAGATCCTAAATCTTCTAGATTTTGTTACATATTTGGGAGACATACATATTTCACTGCATTGTTTCTTTGTGAATTGCTTATCTAATCTCTATTCCCAATCCTTCCTAACCTCCTCTGATTGATTCTTATAGTTATCATGCAATATTTTATATGCTCTACTAATTACTCCTTTCTTACCGGCAACTTCTGTTCTAGATTCTTCTAAAAACTCTACCAGTGCAGGTCTTTTGTTTAAGACTCCCATATTTCTTTCGCTTTGCCTATATTCTGATATCAATCCTTGATATTGAAGGCAATCTCTAGCTTGCAGTCCAAATAAGTTATTGGTGTCTTACCATCCAAATACCCTTCCCTCTCTAGGTATTTGCTCCCAATACTTTGGTTTCTTTGCCATTTCTCTACAATATATTCCCCAACCCCTCTTGCCTGTACCCCTAATTGCAGTCACCCCTATCGGCAGAAATCTCCTTTCTCCATTCCCATTTTGGCTTAGTTCTTAGAAGACCTTCTGCTACTTTATGAATACAATATTCTGTATGATTACTGTTGTTCTCCTTAAAGGTCTGCATCAAAATCCCAGTCTCTCTCTGTTATTTGAGCTTCCCACCGTTTCATCATATCTTTCCACTTTGAATTATAGCTTTCTGCTTTTGCTATGTATAGGAGCCTTAAATGTGTTGCACTGAAATACCACTACAAGTCGGGTAATCCTAATTCCCCCTGTTCTTTTGGAAGAATAAGCTTATCCTTCTTGACTCTTGCCGCCTTCCCCTACCAGATAAAATCCTTCAGCTCTTTATTAATTGCTATCCACAAATTCTCTTCTGGTTGATAATAGTGTGCCTGACCAGTGTAAAAGACTAAAGGGACTAAAAACATTTAAACTGCTTGCATCTTGCTATCATTATTCATGTAACAGAGCTTCTATTTTCTCAGTTTTTGTATTATGTTTTGTTTAGTCTCTTCCCACATATCCTTAGCTGCCACACCAGTACCATTTTTAATCTATACTCTAAAAGTCTTCATTTTATCATGATCCATAAATATGGATATTGCTGAATCAATCCATATGTGGGTACATAATTTAACGCTATTGCTTTTGTTTTAGCTTCATTAATTTTCTATCCGGAAAAGTTTCAAAACTGTCTCAATATGTTCCACAGCACTGTAATGTCCCTTTCTGGTTTAATTAGGTATAAAATAATGTCATTTGCAAATAGAGCCAGCTTTTCTTGACTACTATACCAATTATATCCCTGAATTTCTGAGTCCCGTACTTTCTTTGTTAATGGTTCTAAATATAATGCAAACAAAGGGGAGAAAGTACACCCCTGCCTGGTCCCTCTGCTGAAGCAGAGATTATCTGACAGGACTCCACCCACTTTAATTTTCGTCTCCAATCCCTCATATATTCTTCTACGCAACCTTATAATTTTATCAGGGACTACAAATGCTTCTGCTCCCATTGCTCTGCTCATAAAAAATTCCAGCTTACTCTGTCAGATACTTTCTCTGCATCAAGACCCACCACCAACAGTGGTATTTTAATACATTCTGCTTCCCACTGGATCATCACTGTTCTGTTTATTTTGTCAAATGTTTGCCTCCCCTCCACAAAACCCCACTTATCCAGATCTATCAATTTTGGCATCACTTTTGCCATTCTTTTAGCCATTATAGACATAAACACTTTATTTTTTAGTATTGAAATGGGCCTGTATAAAGCTGGATCTGATGGATCTTTACCCTCTTTAGGTATTAGAACTACTACTGCTTTTTCCCAGGATGTTGGTACTTCTTCAAATACTATTAAACTTCCAGATCTTTATCCATTTTTCTCCCTCCTAGCTTTCAAACTTACACAAGAATACCATCTATTCCTAAGGACTTCCCTGTAGATTTTTATTTCCTGTAGCATAGATATTTGCACTCTATATTTTATCTAATCTCCTCCTATTTTAACTATTAGTAATTGAGCCTCCTCCCTCTAGCCTTGGCATATTTAATTCTTCCATAAACATTTTCATTTGTACCTTTTCTTGATTTCCATATTTCTCTGCTTTATACAGACTTTCACAGAATTTCCCAAATATCTCTAATACTTCTACAGGATTCCTTGTAATCTTCATTGTTATAAACTCCCTAAGCTTGGTGACAGCCCTTTCTACTTTCTATTGCCTGAGTTGTCGTGCTAAAAGTTTTTTTGTTCTAGAGTTATTATTAACAGTTGCTTAACAGTAGTCTTTCTGAACTCATGCATATTATTGAGGTAATCTCTTATTTTCTGTTTAGCATTCTGCAGTTTTTCCTCTTCTTGTTCTGTGAGATTCCCCCTATTTTGCAATACTTTAACATTTGTCTGTCCCTCTAAATAATTATTATGTCTTAACCATATGCCCCTTTCTTTTATTTCCACCCTATTTTTAAACTCCACTTTAAATTTATCCCATTCCCTGGCTATATTTTCAGAAGAAAAAAAGCTCCTAAATAATTTCCACTACACATTTCTTAAATTCCTTTTTTTTAACAGATAGGTGGGAAAGTGCCAGTGTCTCATTTTTATTTCATTACCCTGTGTGTTTTTTTTAGTTATTATTGGTGCATGATCTGAAATAGTTATTGGGCGCATATCAAAACTTTCAATTAAATGTACATGTTCCTGTGAAATGTAAATTCTGTCTAGCCTAGTCCATTTTTGTAACTTTGGTAACATGTGTAAATTCAATCCGAACTCCTAGTGCGGAATTCACATCTTCCAAGCCAAAAGTCTACCCTCTTTTATTATATTTTCCCTTCTGGGCCCCCCAAACACATCTTTACTGCTGAAAATCAAATTCCAGTCCCCACCTATAATTAATATTTATTGCTGAAAGCTGATCATTTATCCCAAAATGTTCTTGCTCTCCATTATAGCAGTTTTAAGTGGAGTATAAATACATGCCAGCATAATCCTCTTCCCTTGCCAGTAGCCCCTTAGTACTACAAATCTACCGTTATCTTTTTCATCCTCTTCTATCACTTTTAGAGATTATCTTGCAATTACTATAACTACTCCTCTTTTCCTTTGTCCTATGCATTCCACAGAATAACCATCCTGAAAACATTTCATTTCTTTATCAAATTCACATGTTCAGTTATTTCCAATTGTATCTCCTGTAGCATAGCTATTTGCACTCTGCATTTTAGTATAATTCACTGCTCTTTATTTTTGTATTTATCTGTGAGACTATTGATATTCAAAAAAACTACAGAAAGCATTATTATATTAAAAAGTTATTATTCCCACCTTTTACGTATAACTGCTTTTTTGTTAACTGTCTAGCTCCAGTCTTTTTGTTACATACATACACTGTTTGGCAGGTTGAACTTTTATACATTTGTTTCCTGTCATATTAATTTCAGCCTATGTCACACAGCACATCCCCAATACCCCCTAAAACCTGTCATCTTAATACTAACACACAAAACTATGTACATCTTCAAATACTGAAATTTTACCTTTCTAATAGGAACAAATGTCCCAACCTAACAGCCACACTCATAGACTTGAGTAAACCTAAAAGAAAGGTTATCCATGCTAGATGCATGATGCAGCCTGTGTTTCTATTAAATGCTGTCTGTTTTTGTCTTATCTTTATAGCCCTCCCAGCTGGGAAAACACCTGACTGCTTTCAGAGAACATTATCTCCTAGCAAATTTCTCTTTTTTTTTTCTAGACAATTTATCTATCAGACTGCCCTCCAAGGAGACATGGAGCTGAGATACAAATTTGCTACTAAGCATACAGTTGCTAGAAAAAAGGCCTTATAATATTCAATATTCTTTTTCATTTATTTGGTTTCTCTTGAAACTTGTTACTAGATCAAGCCAAAGACCCCAATCCAGTCACTCCCCCATGCAAGAATGAGGAAAAAGCGCATTAATGTTTCTTTTATCATGCTCTTTTAAAGGATAACAGACGGGATATTAAAGCAGATTGCTCAACCTGCTGTCTCTTTTATTCCCCATTGTTTGACACAGCCAAAAAAAATCATCACTGCAGTTTTAAAAAGTAATGCAGTCAACTGTTTTACCTCTCAGGCTTCCTACCTTTCTGTACTGTTTTACTTTCACTTTGCAAAACAAGTTGAAAAACCTCTAGCTGGCTCTTAAATGATGATGTCACATCTGCCAGAGCTCTTGCTGTAGTTACCCGGACGTTTCCTCCCCCAAAGTGATGTAAGAGCTGCCTGATCTGCATGCTCTATAGAAGAGCCAGTGAACCTGCCACATTGTGATGTCAAAGCTGACTTGCCCAGCCCACTCAACCTAATATTACTGGGTATATGCTGTGTGGGGCTCCTTTTTTGTGTAAGTGTACCCTGTAGACTGCATTTATCTGAGGGATTTGAGGAAAGTTTGTATTGCCTGCATCTTCTCCAGGTGTGTGTGTGTGTGTGTGTGTGTGTGTGTGTGTGTGTGTGTGTGTGTGTGTATGTGTGTGTGTGTGTGTGTGTGTGTGTGTGTGTGTGTGTGTGTGTGTGAATGCACGCAGGAGGGTCGTTGTGTGTGTGTTCCATTCCTGGAAATATTACAACAAAAATGTCAAACTAATATATATTTCTGAAAAGCCCTACTGATGTGACAAAGCACAGTGAGGAAGTACAGGCAAAAGTACAGTAACAGCTGCATAATTTTAAAAATGACCATGCATAGACATTAATTGCATCCTTTTACATAGGAAGCAGATGTTTGCCACAATTAATAGAGAACACTACATAAGATTACATGAAGTATGAGAGACTGTCATTTTCTTAAATTACCACTTAAAAAACATGCAACTGCTGTCATGCAAGTCCTTGAAATATATATATTTTTATAGTCTATCATTTGTTAGCTATTTAACCACAGTGTAAGGAAAAAAACTAGGAGTTTGGTTTGCAAAGAAATTATTTTTTTCCCAGTGTTACAGAGCTTGGATCTAAATTTGACAGGAGGAGTGCAACAAAAAAGTATCCCACTTTAAGGAAGGAAAGGCTGTGAGAAGCAAATAGTACATTAGTCTGGTCACCTGCTGTGAGCTGTCAATTACATGCAGATAATGGGTCAAATTACCCTTAGCTCTTTGACAGCTAGGAGAGGTAGGTGAGAAGGGGGAGGGGACTTACCTTGAAGAACTAGATTTCTTTTGTCAAGCTTGAATTCAAGTTAGCATTTCTAAGAAGAAACAGCAATAAAATGCACTTTTCAGTTCTGTTCTGTGGCATTTGCACTGCTTGGGTTTGAAGTAGTCATTGAAAAAGGATAAAATGTTAACCAAAACTAGGTGTCTTCAACACAACAGTGAATGCCTGTAAATGAGTGCAGTGACAGGAGCTCTAGGGAAATAGTGGCAGATGTGATGCAATTTTTTGAGACGGACAATGCATACTGGGATACATAGAAGCAGACTAAACTATTGGAATTCCTTCAATATCCCAGACCCCATGTGGCCAGACTCAGAAATTATGTATAAAAATATCTAAAAACCTGTAAATAGTCCCAGAGTGGTGTTAAAATGTAGGAAACACCAAACCATGATGAAATAAACAAGTTTTTTGAGTCTGAGGGCACGGTTGTCCTTTAACCAGATTTTTCTTCTTCTTTTTACATTGCAGTGCCTACATTTCTTAAAACTGAACAAGGAGAAAGACAGAAGGGAGAAAGAAAAAAATGAAAAAAAAAACCCAGGAGCACCAGTTTAAAATACTATTACCATTACACTTAAAAATAACTGAAAAAGCATTACTTTATAGCATGCCAAGAAAATCATGCACTATAAAAATAGTACTATTAAGAAAGAATTTTATTTTGTTTAAAGTTAACTTTCTCCCTCCTCTTCCTTCCTCCAAGTCTTTTTCTCCCTCCTCTTCCTTCCCGTAAGTCTTTTTCCGAACATTAATGACATGAAGTAGGACATATGCTTTAGAGTCCCTCACAAGTCCAACAAAGTCTAATATTTCCAGATTTTCCTGTTCTGCTATATTTCACAAATATAATTATCTGTATGTAATTCCATATTAGCCAGGTTTCAAGTTACTGGTTTTATTCCTGCTCATCTCCATCTCCCAAATCCTGTCTCTGCTTCATTTCCAAAGTATCTGAATTTTTTTAGTCAACTATCGTGCTCCCTTCCTCTGAAAAGGTTTCAGTGGAACAGTCTCTCTGTGTTCTTTATTACCAGAAGAACAAGAAGCACAATATAATTCTGTTTCACAGCTTACTTTGTTGGACAAACATGTGTATTTCCTCTTTAGAATGTACTTTATTTTATTTATTCATTTATTTAAATTTGTTGACCGGGAGTGTCCGACTGGATGTAGGTCCATTTTCAGCGGAGCCACGGGGAGAAAAGCTCCACAGTAAAATAAACAGACAGTAGTTACATTGGATTACATAGCGATTAACAATTTAACATAGCAATTACTTACAACATATTTACAGATGAAGAACATAGTACATCAGTAGACAACTAGAATCTTTATCTGTGAAGTACATAACAGACATTAACAAATGTTACAATGAGAAGTTCCTGCTGTATAATAAGTACTAGGCTTATGAGCATCTGAGCTTGCTATAATCAAGGTAGTTAGTGGAGTGGAAAGAAAGGTAGTGGTTGGATGGGGTGGATCATATTAGAGTGGGAGTTGCAAGGGCATAGCCAGCATGTTTTTAGGTGCGCTTTTAGTAAAGTTTTGAAGTGGGTGCATGATGGTACGGAGGTAATTGTGGGTGGGAGTAAGTTACATAATTTGGCTATGGCGCAAGAGAATAGTGCTTCACCAGCAGAGTTATTGGCTTTAGTGATCTGCAAGTGATTTTTGTTGCTGGATCTTAGTGGTCTGGTGGTGCGATAGGGTTGGAGTAGATTCTGGAGGGATGGGACATTTAGTGGATGGTTTACTAGTTTGTGGGCGAGTGAGAGTTGATACCACTGAAGGAGGTGAGGGAGTTCAAGCCAGCCCAGTACAGCAAGTGAGAGACAGTGGTGACTATGGTAGGATGCCCCTGTGGCTAATTTGGAGATTTTGTTGTAGCAGGTCTCTAGCTTGTTTAGATCACATTGCCTTAGGTTGGTATATATTGGAGAGGCATAAAGTAGGGTGGAGATAAGGTGGGAATTTGCTATTGAAATCTTTGCTGCTTTGGTGAGAAATTGCTTATTTCTGTATAACGCTCCTAGTTTTTTATGGACTTTTTTTATGGTCATGGATATGTGAATGTCAAATTTTAGTTTATTGTCTATTTCCACTCCTAGCAATTTGGTGTGTTCAGTTGGGTATATAGTGGTGTTGTCTTTTGCTGTGATGTTAAAGTGAGAGTGGTTTCGAGTATGTTTGGTGGGTTGGAAGATGAGTAGTTTAGTTTTTCTTGGGTTGAGTATTAATTGGGCATTGGATAACCATGTTTCAACAGAGGAAAAGGCTTCCTGTGTGACTTTTTGCAGTTTGGGTAGGGAATGGGCTGAGCAGATGATGGTCGAGTCATCTGCGTATTGTATGAGTGTGCCATGTTTGTTGGCAGAGGCTAGATTATTGGTGCAAACAGAGAAGAGTAGGGGTCCAAGGATGGATCCTTGGGGAACCCCTATGGAGACAGGTAGTTGGGGAGATATGTCATTCTGCCATACAATGGATTGTTGGCGGTCAGACAGGTAACTCTGAAACCAGTTGGTGACTGATTGTGAGAAGGATAGGTTATTGAGGACAGAGATAAGTTGTTTGTGTGGGACCATGTCAAATGCTTTAGATAGAGCTAGGAAAGTAGCAGAGGAGAGATAGCCATTGTTTTTATGCTGAAGGATAGTGTTAGTAAAGGAGAGTAAGGCAGTGGTGGTGCTATGGTTTGGTCGGAAACCATGCTGAGTACTGGAAAGGAGGTTGTTAGTAAGGAGGTAGTCTGAGACCTGAGAGTGTATGCATCTCTCTAGTATTTTGGAGAGTGGAGAGAGAATAGCTATGGGGCGGTAATTGGTTAGTTCTGCGGAGGGTCCGCCTTTGTGGAGGGGAATTATATGTGATACTTTCCACAGTGTAGGAACGTAACTTTCTGACAGAGATTGGTTAATCAAGATGGATACTGGGTAGGCCAGAGCATCAGCTGCGATTTATAGGTATTCACTTGGGAGGTTGCTGCTAATTTGGCGGGTTTAAGTTTAGTTAAGAGTTTTTTTATGTTGGAGGTAGGTACAGGAGAAAAAGAGAAGGCATTGGGGAGATTACTAGTTGAAGGTGTGGGTTGGAGGGGAGGGGGGTTGTGTTGTTTAGCTAGTGATAGTATGGTTTGGGTGAAGTGTGTGTTGAATGAGGTAGCAATATTTTCTGAGGAGTGAGGGATGTTAGAAGGAGGGGTATTGACTTTAGCTGGGTGGAGGATGGAGTTTATGGAGGGCCAGAATTGTTTGGGGCTGTGCTGTGAGGACTCTAGGGCAGACTGGTAGTATTGGAATTTGTCCTGTTTTATTAGCTTTTTGACTCTATTGCGTAGTTCTAGGAATTTCTGTTTAGCTGAGGGGTTAAAAACTTCATCAAAAAATTATTTTGTCCCTCCAGGAAAGAATATTTTGAAGACAGCTTGGTATAGCAGCTTGAATCTCACGCCTTTTTCCCCACATTCCCTGATTAGTGGAATAAATGTACTCCTCTTCTGGTGTACAGTGAGTAATCATTCCCCCCACAAACACTCTGCTGTCTCCCACTTTTAGTACTTTGTCCTTCTGCCACAGTTATTTAAGAATCAATTCCTTCTGCTGGTAGGATTGCATCTTTACTATTAAACATCTAGGTTGCTTTCTTATAGCCAAGGTTTGGAGCATACACACAATGTACCCTTTCAACTAACAACACCTCCTTTAGAATACCTGTCCAGTTACTTATTTGTGCTTTCATAAAATTAATAAAGTTTGTTGCTTCCAGTTTGTCTGGTACAGCTGAAAATCTCAGGTTTCACTACATGCTCTATCCTCTAATTAGGTTCATAGGTAAGTACTAGGCTATCTACCCGAGGGCATCTATAAGCCTAGCCATAATGTGTTGGCTTTCGCCGTCCCCTTAGATTAGTTCCCTGTGCCTTGGTCCAGCAGAGCCATTAGTTCCCTGTGCCTCTGTCCAGCAGAGCCACTGCAGTGATCCCCGGGGTAAATTTTCTGTTTCTCATTCACTCGTCAAAGTTTCTCTTGAAGAGTGTTAGTGAGGGGCTCTACCTAATGTAGACTGGAATCCTGTTCCAAAGCATGGGGAGTCTCTGGGACAGGAATCTATCCCTCCAGCATGTCCTATTTATCACTGTGGTGAGGTTTAGATCCATAGAGTGTGTGGCTCTCGGGGATTTGGTTTTTTTTAGGTGGAGCATGTCCATCAGTTCTGGGTTGGACATGGCCTTGTATGTCAGGCAGAGATCACCTCTGAGTAAGCGGTATGCAACCAAGTACAGCTGGAGTTTCTTCAGTCGGGCTGCATAGGGCATATGTTTGAAGCCAGTAATCCTCTTGGTGAGGTACTTCCGTGGTCTTTCCAACTGTTGCAGGTGTCTTGTAAGGTACATCCCAAATGGGGCATTGTACTCTATGAGTCTGATGACTGATGAGTAGAGGGGCACAATAACCTCTTTTGTTCTAGATGCGAACCCTTTCATGTTTAGGTGGGCCACATAGAGGGATTTTCTAACCACCTTGGCAATATGATTATCAAAGGAGAGATTACTATCTACTTGGGCCCCCAGATGCCTTATTACATTTTCTGTACTTAGGGGACTACCACGTATGTGGTACATTGCAGGTACTTTGTTTTTTCCAAAGGGGGTGACTATGCACTTTTTGGCATTTAGCTTGAGGCCATGATTTTGATACCAGGTATCCATCTCAGTGAGACCCTTCTGAAGGATGTCTGTATCAGCTGGAAAGTCAGTTATGGCCCCCAGTTTGCAGTCGTCTGCGAACTTGGTCAGCCATAGTCTTCCTGTGTTTGCCTGTACCTCTGAGAAGTATATATCGAACAGGAGGGGTCCCAGGCTGAGCCCTGGGGGACACCACTTGTAACTGGTTTAGAGTCAGACCTAGAGCCTGCAACTCTCACCATGTGGGTTCTATCTGTGAGCCAACTGGCAACCCATCTCAAGATGTAGGGGTTTACGTTCAGGCTGATGAGCTTGTCTATAATGCCAGAATGGAGAATGGTGTCAAAAGCCGTTGCGAGGTCTAGTTAGGCTGTGTGGACCTTCTTTCCCCTCATCTAAAGCCTTGGTAACTGTCTCAAAGAAGTCCACCAGGTTTAGGCATGGTCTGCCCTTAACAAAGCCAAATTGGGTAGGGTCCAATGTTTGAAGGTTCCCAATGTCTCTGTTAATGAAAACCAAGATGATGCGCTCCATTGCCTTGCAGACCAGGCTAGTCAGGCTTATAGGGTGATAGCTTCCGGGGTCCGTTGTGGCACCACCTTTGTGGAGCGGGATAACTGTTGTTGTGCGCCACTCTATGGGTACGTAGCCTGGAGAGAGGCTGAGTTTGAACAGTGTGCTTAGGTGAGGGGTTAGTTCATTTTGGAGCTCATGTAAGACACAGCCTAGGACACTGTCTGGGTCCCATTGAAGCTGTATTTTTGGCTTTGGATAAGGCTATTTTAACCTGTGTGTGTGTCAGTGATTGCCGGGGCACTACATTCTTCTGGTATGGCTATGGGCACTTTAGGGTATGAGAGGGGGGTGAAATTTGCACTAAACCTGTCTGCCAGAATGTTATCAATATCAGTCGGTTCAGTGTATTTTGTGCCATTGTGCACTAACTCAGAGTAGATCTGAGAGTTTCCACTTAGGTTCTTGACATAGCTAAAGAACGCTTTGTAGTTATATTTGGAGTCCTTGGCAATTTTACTTTTGAAGCTAGCCTTGGATGATTTTATGAGGGATTATAGTTTCTTGCTGATATTAATCAGGGATGTCTTTCCTTCTTGGGATTTTACTCTTTTCTGCACTAGTTTCCTCCTTCTATTGTATAGCTTGTTTATGGCGGGGGTCCACTAGACTGGTTTCCTTTTCTTGGTGGAGTGAGTCTTGGTTTTGCTTGTGATAGCATGATCCATGCATTCTTGCAGATGCTCATAAAGTGCCTTTGTAAGGGATTCAGCAGCTTGGACAGCATTGTCCTTTAGCATGGGGGCTGTGAACCTTTCCACCTCAGTCTTAAGTAACGTGAAGCTTGCTTTTGAAAAGTTTTTCACGGTGGTTTCCTTGATTGGGGGTGGGGGGCGGAATGTGGATATTCAGACTGATTAGTCAATGGTCTGATCTAACCAGAGAGGGTTTGACCTTCAGAGTAGAACACCGGTCTCCCACGTTGGTGATGACCAGGTCCAATATGTTGTCACCTCTGGTGGGGGGTGTTGACCAGTTGATCCAGGGCGTTCGGGTTTATAAATTCTAGGAAGCGTTGGGCAAGGGAGTTAGTACTTGAGTAGTTCTCCCAGTTAATGATTGGGTAATTGAGATCACCCACTATTAGGGCCATTTGGTAGGAACTTCATATTTTCCAGTGTCTCCAGAAACGTGGAATGGGGGTCCTGGTTCATGGTGGGTGATCTGTAGCAAGCTACAGTTTGAATTGCAGTTTTACCCATTGTTAGTTGCACATGAATGATCTCTGAGGCATTGTGCTATGCCACTAACCTGCAGGTGTGGGTATCCTTTATGAATATGGATACACCCCCACCTTTTGTGTTTCGGTCTGGGTTCTGTGGCCGAAAAGTATGGTATGAGTTATAGCCTGGTAGTGCTGGGGTGCTCTTTGGAGCCTTCAACCAGGTTTCTGTTACTGCACAGATATCGATGTTCTCCATACTGAGGAGTGCCTCGAGTGCATGCATTTTGACGTTTAGACTTCTGGCATTGAGTAGCATTACCCTCAGTTTTTGGTTACATGTGCTATTTATGGTGGTGGGTTTGTCTTTTGAGCCTTGTCTAAAAAAGGCACTATGGGGACGGCAAAAGCCTTGGCCAGTATTCGAAAGTCTACGGGTGACAGGTGCAAGCCATCTCTTACGAAGCAACGTGGCTTTTCGAGCAAGTCATCCCAGGTGGACAGACACTGGATCCCCTTTGAATGACACCAGAAATTTAGCCAATTGTTGAAATTGATCATTTTTTCTTTATACTGTGGCATCATTCTTGGTGAGGGCAGGATGCTACTCAGGGTCAGGGTCATACTGGCCTGGGCTACGTGATCAGAGAGCTATTCCATGTCCCTTTTCATGTAGTCCAGGGGGGTACATCTCAGGTCATTCACACCAACATGGACAATGATAGAGTCGTATCTGTACTTGTTCTGGAGTGACCTGAGTGCTTGTGTTATGTAGCAGACCCTGGCGTCTGACAGGCAGCTAACTGTAACCTTCTCCTTGTCCAGCCTAGTTAGTGGGACATCAGTATGCCTGACTATAGAGTCACCTATTACTAGTGTGTTGGGTATCTTATGTTGCCTTAAGGGCTGTGATTGCGTAGCATACTGATTATGTGAAGTATGTATTTCATGGTTTGTGATGGGGTGTGGCGGTTGCTTGGGTGTCTGCTTTGGAGGTCTCTGTTGCTTTTGCAGATTTTTATTTAGAGCCTCCCAGTATGTGTTTGTGTATTTCTGTGTGTTATTTGCCGGTGTTAGTTTAGTAGGTCTATGTGAGAATGGTGGTGTGTTGCAAGTATTTTCTTTCTCCTCTTCACTGTCAGTTCCAGTCTTGGGTTGAGAAAGCTTTTCCTCCAGTTTGGCTGTATAACTGAATCTCTCGCATATATTAATGTTTGGTGGTAGGAGGAGAGGGTTGTCTGTGTACATGAGGCAGTTGTAACTTTGCCTCAGAATGGCCAGATTCACCATTTGGACTGGAGAGTACACTTGAAACTGCCCTTTGGACATGCCTGAATAGGTAAAGTGAGCTGTTTTACTGATTAGCTGGTAGGGGCGAATAGAGAGCCTTGTCCTTCTGGCCAGTATAGCGGGTCTAGTGCTAGGGTTAATTAGTGCTTGCTATGAGTTTTGAGCACCTGCTGGACTATGAAATGAATGGTTTGAGTGCTTAAGTTGAAAGTTTGTCTAGTTCCAAGGGAAAAATTGAAGAGCAGACTTTCTGGAGCCGGGAATAGTTTAACCCTAGCTAACTTCCACTGCCTGGCGCGCAAAACCACGCAAATGCATTTTTTATAGCAGGGAAATGAAAGAGATAGAAATTAGCCCAAAATGGCCAATAAACTACTAACTTCTGGGCTACAGCAAACACGGCACACAAATTTCAGAAAGAAGCAGATCAAATAAGCAGGCACAATAAGCCTTTAACCAGAAACTCACAGCTCAGAAGGGCAGAATCTAGCCTCTCGTACCACAAGAGTTCAGACTACAAACCTTCTTAATGTAAAATAACTGGCCTGAAGCTAAAGTGCTTAAACCAGAACTAATGCGCTTTTAGAATAACAGGCACTGAGCCTTCATTCAGCAATTCCCAACTTAGAAGGAAGTAAGCTACCTGTCCTGCCACAACAATGCAGTCCACAAACCTTCTTAATATAAAACAACTGGTTTGAAGCCTAAGTGCATAAACCAAAAGACTTAGAAAAAGAAGTTATGTATTCAGCATAACGTTCCATCTGAGTCGTTATACTTCCATTTTCTGCAACCTGTGAGTATTCGGATCCATATTGGATCCGAGCCAGCAACATTTTATCAAGCATCTGCTCCAAGCTCCTCCCCTTACCCATAATCCCTCACCTCACCTACCTTCCCTCAGATCGAGTTTGCCACTAACCAAACTATTAGCAACTCAATAATGTTAACCTAGAACAGGTTCGAGGGAAGGAGGGAGGGATGGTTGCAGAAAATGAAGTATAACTACTCAGGTGGAACGTTATGTTGAGTATATAATGTCTTTATCTGAAGTAGTTAACTTCATTTATCTGCAACCTGTGGGACAGAGTCCCCAGCTACCAAAACTCCTGGGAGGCTCTCATGGAAGGATATTTCTAAGCACTGCAGAGCCAAAGGATGATCTCCCTCTAGAGATCAAATCCAACTTATGAGAGATGAATGTATGTGACCTTGCCCAGGTCGGTGCTGCACAGATATCATCCAGAGAAACCCTAGACCAAAAAAAGCAGCAGAAGTTGCCATAGATCTGGTGGAATGGGATTTAATAGGACCAGGAGGGGAAAGGCCTTTATTCCTATAGACTTGCAGTATACATTGTGTAATCCACCTGGCTAAGGAGACCTTGGAAATGGCCTTGCCCAAAAAGGGTCTAGAAAAGCACACGAATAATTGGTCAGACTTATGAAATTGCTTAGTCCTGTGTAGATAGAAACAAAGCGGTCTATGAACATCTAGCAAGTGCAGCTTATATTCACCCTTGTTCTGGAAATTTGGAAAGAACACAGGCAGATTGAATCATCTGGTTAATGTTAGATTCAGAAGCCACTTTCGGTAAGAAAGAAGGGTTCATGCGAAGCAAAACCCTGTCTTTATGAAAAATCAAGTAGAGGGGCACGGCAGACAAAGCTTGGATCTCAGAAACCCTTTTAGCAGAAGTAATAGCCACTAAAAAAGGCTGTCTTCCAGGATAGACATTTTAAGTTTACTGACACTGCTGGTTCAAAAGGGGGTGCCACCAATGCCTGCAGAACTAGAGTAAGGTCCCAAGGGTGGATGGAATTCTTAACCGGGGGACACAAGAGAAAGGTACCTTTTAGAAAAGCCTTGCACAATCTCAACGAGGCCAGAGCATTCAAATTTTCGCCAATATGAAAATTAGATACGGCTGCCAGTTGTACTTTCACTGTGGAGGAACTAGCCCCTTGTTGAAAAATATATGACAAAAACTCCAAGACTGCAGGAACCGGGGCAATAAATGGATCTATGTTTCTCTGAGAAGCCGAAATAGAGAAGCGTTTCCATTTGCTGCGGTAAACCTTCCTAGTGGAAGCTTTGAGGGATGCCACCAGAATACTCTTTACCGAAGATGATAAACCGGGAGTCCTAGCGATCAGGGGAACTGGAGCAACCAAGCCGTCAGCTTGAGGTTGTCCAGGTTGGGCGGACTGATACCCGAGGGATGGGATATGAGATCCGGGCAGGAATCTAAAATCCGTGGAGGAATTAGAGCATGAGACCAGAGAAAGGGGAACCACACTTGACGTGGCCAGAATGGGGCAATGAGGATCACTTTGCACCCCAGTCGGTATGCTTTCTGAAGAAACTTTGGAATTAGAGGTAGCGGGGTATAGGCATACGGTAACCCGGGAGGCCAAGCATGGACTAGAGCATCTCTGGGGGGAGTCCCCTGGGGAGGAGATTAGAGCGAAGAACTTGCTGCACTTCGCGTTGGAAGGAGATGCGAAGAGATCGCAGCAAGGGTGACCCCACTCTAGGAAGATCTCCTCCGCTACTGACGGTTTCAGAGACCACTCATATGGCATTAGAATAGCTCGACTCAATCTGCCGCTAAAATGTTGGAGCGTCCCAGGATGTGTGTTGCGATCAGAAACCGACTGGTGGAAATCGCCCACTCCCACACTCTCATGTAGTAGTGGCTCACCTGAGGCTTCAGGGAATTCAGGTGTTTCCTTACCTAGACGACTGGCTCCTCGCTGCTACCACCAAGTGTCTACTTTGCATGGCCTCGGGGCAGAGAGGGTAAGATCTGGTCCCTCCCTGTTTGTTGATGTACCACACAACGGACATGTTGTCTGACTGAACTGCAATCGTCCCCATGGGGAGAACAGTGTGAAAGGCTTGCAACTCTAAAAGTACTGCCCTCATCTCCAGAACATTGATATGCAATCTGGTCTCAGTTTGGGACCACGTGCCTTGGACTGTCCTTCCCAAAAAGTGCCCCCCCACCCACCCAAGCTGGGAGGCAACCATGGTCACTGTGGCTTGGGCTGGGGATGTTAAGAATGGGTGACCTGACAAGATTTCTGGCGACTGGAGCCACCAAAGAAGAGAAGTCTTGCAGGCTTTGCTGATCCATATAGGGTACTCCATGGGGAGGTCTAACCAAGACCAATGAACTGCCAAGGTCCACTGAAGCACCCTCATGTGAAGGCACGCACATGGTAGAATTCAAATTGCTGCTGCCATGGAGCCTAGGGCACGGTGAATGTCGCTCGCCATCGGTGTCCTGGGGCCGAGCATCACTAACACATGGGCCCGTAGGTTATGGATCCTGTCCTGAGTGAGTAGAACTTGTAATAGTAGCGTGTCCAACCGTGCCCCTATGAATTCCAAGGTCTGTGTTGGATTTAGGCGGGACTTGGAGATGTTGATGGTGATCCCTAGATTGACTGCAAGATGCATGAAGGAGTCTCTGGCCATGCAAAGTAGACACTTGGTGGTGGTAGCAGCGAGGAGCCAATCGTCTAGGTAAGGAAACACCTGAATTCCCTGAAGCCTCAGGTGAGCCGCTACTACTGCCATAACCTTGGTAAACACCCTGGGGGCTGTGGTGAGACCAATGGGTAGGGCTCTGAACTGGAAATGATTGGATCCCAGCCGAAAGTGAAGAAATCTCCAGGAGCTTCTGCAAATCTTGATATGGTAGTAAGTGTCCTGGAGGTCTATCGAGCACATCCAGTCGCATCCTTGGAGATAAGGCAGGATGGACTGTAAGGTGACCATCCTGAATTTCTGCTTGGCTACTGACAGGTTCAGGGTAGACAGGTCCAATATGGGTCTGAGTTCCCCCGTCTTTTTTGGCACTAAAAAGAACCTGGAGTAAATGCCTAATCCAGACTGATCTGGGGGGACCGATTCGATGGCCCGATTGTAAAGCAGCTTTGAAATCTTGTGCGCTGCGGCCTCCCTTTTGCATGGGTGGGACATCTGGGAGGTGTTTTGATTGTACAGGTGGGGTGATGAACGGGATGGAGTATCCTCTGGATATTATTTGCAGCACCCAACGGTCCGTCGTGATGGACTCCCAAGCCGTTAGATGCAATGATAATCTTCCCCTGACTGTCTCCAGAGTAGGACAGTCAGGCAACCCCTTAGGGTTGCTGTGTGGGTCGGTCCGAGAAGGTCTCCCTTGACCCAAAGTTCCTTGGACTCCCTCTGCCTCTGGGGCGGCATCTGTCTTGTCCCCCTCTGCCTCTAGGGGATGAGTTATCCTGAGTGTCGCAGGAAAACTGAGATTTTCAGAACCACATCTTCTTCTGCCCTCTCTGATTCCTAGAAAAGGATCCCTGAGGGCTAGAGAAGCGGACTCCAAAGGCAGAGTCTTCCTGTCCTTCTCACTCTGGACTAAGGTGTCACGAACTGTCTTCCCAAAAAGGGAGGAACCGTCAAAGGAAGCATTCATGAAAGACACCTTGAAGGGATCCGTGAATTGACAGAGTCTGACCCAGGCGTGCCGCCTCATAGCTACACCAGTCCCAGCCACCCTAGCCACTCCTTCCGTGGCATGGGAAAGGAGATGTTTGGACATGTTAGAAATGGATTTCAGAGTCAACATTTTCACAGAGAACAGCCGCTTGTCCTCTGGGGGAGACACGGCGAATTCCGTGACCAGGTCCTGCTAGAGTCGAATGACATGTGCCAAATAATTCAACGCTCATATGGAAAACGTTGCTGAAGAAAAAACTCGCTTCCCAAAGAGGTCCACTGCCATAGACTTTTTGTCCGGAGGGTGGACCGAAGAACTTTCCTGAGCCAGTTCTCTCTTGGTGGCAGCTGCCACCACCATAGCATCCACATGGGATCCCTTGTACCAAGCCTGTCTGTGGGAGGGGTAAGGATCCTGTCTTGGCATTTGGGTATTGGCTCTATGGTGTCAGGCTCCTTCCATGCCTGCATGGTGATAAGATCCACTAATGGATCTGCAGGAGGGGACACCCAGGATGTAGATGGGCCCGTGCCAAAGGCCAAGAATACTGATCTGTCCGTTAAGGGTTTTGAGGCTGACGTACCTCCCCTCTGGCGGAGGATTTCCATGATGTCTCCAAAGGAGACATCCTCGGGAGGTGACCTGAGGGAACCTTCACCTTCATCCAAGTCAGTATCTTCAGTGAGGGACTCGGGGGAGTCCATGTGCCTTCTCTTACATGAATGCTTACGTGGGGCCTCCTCAGTGGGACTCTCTGAAGAGGGCTCGTAAGTCATGGGGGGTTCCACAATGGGATCCACCTGGGGGTCTTCTGGCACGGGATGTCCGTAGGACAAGCTGATGAGAGTCGTGAACAAATCCAATGCAGCCTGGGCGGAGTCCAAGGCAATGGGCTGAGGTCTCAATCCCTGGGAGAGAACCCTCTCCACGTCGAAGGCCAAACGAGAGCGCACCTCCTTGGCAACCAACAAGGAAGAAGTTCTCCCTGGCTCCGTCGTCAGGATCGGGGCCGAGGCCAAGGTAGCCAGGGATCTGAAGGAACGGCTCGGACCCGACAAGGTCGGAGCCGAAGACATCTCCGTTCCTTTGGATCCGGCTCCCCTGTTCTTGGCCCAGAGAGTTGCTCAGTTCCGAACAAGTCTGATCCAAGGAACTCAAGGTAATGGTCAGCGTCGAGGTTGGAGGAACCGTCGGTGCCGAACCCCCAGCTCAGAGGATCCTCGGATCCATAAACCCAGAGACCGATGGTTGGATCGGGGAAGGAGAGATAGGATGAGACTCCCATTTGGATCCGAATGAATCTACGCATCATCCTGTCCACGTCAAGCTCCGATAGACTCCAAGTCAACCGCGAGGAGGTGACCAACTCGGATCTGGCCCTATGAGACAATCTCAAAGATGGCCTCCGATCCAAGGGCTCCGTCGTCTCCGGGGAGTACCTCAGGGAATGGAGCCGAGGACAGGTGGACTCGGAAAAGGCTCCCGCTCAGGAGATCGCTTGCGGTGCCTCTCTACCCTTTTTTCTCTCTCTTTTTTGTCCTTATCTGCAACTTTTGTCCATGCCTCAGCATTCCTAGAGGGAGGTTGAGTCCCAGCCTGGGGGGTGGGGGTGGTCGGCTACAGGAGCCGATGTCGAGGCCGTCGTCTCTAAGGCAGAAACTGGTAGCAGGCTCTTGGCTATCAGTTTCGCCTTCCTTTCTTTAAGGGCTCTGGGAATGAACCCTGTACAAACAGCACATGGCACATTAAGATGGGAAACGCCAAGGCAAATAACACACAGAGTGTGGCCATCAGCCGGTGAAAGCTTGTGGCCACTCTGTGCATTTCTTGAACATTGGTTTCGGCTGGTTAGCCATAATACACTCTACTGAGCCAAACGCTAAACTAGACACGCACATACTCAGGGGATTGGCTAGGCCTACTCTGTTCAAGAAAGAAACACAAACTTTCTAACTACTTTTTTTTTTTTTTTTTTTTTTTAACAAACCGACGGCAAGAAGAAGGGGAGGAAGGGCTATCACAAACAACTACTCTCACACACTAACTAAAGAATCAAAAGTTCCACTTACACTACCCAACTTGGAGCTATAGAGACCACGATGCATATGCATGAAGCGGCAAACGAGATCTGGGGGAAGGTAGGAGAGGTGAGGGATTATGGGTAAGGGGAGGAGCTTGGAGCAAACGTTTGATAAAATGTTGTCGGATCTGATATGGATCCGAATACCCACATGTTGCAGATAAATGAAGTTAACTACTTCAGATTAACAGTTAGAATTTAATCAGGTTACTACCAAGCAGTAATAACTGCAGCAGAATAATACAATTGAGTACTTTTAAGAAGAAGCACAAGCAAAATAAGGTAATAAAGTGGGAAGAAACACAATTACAGTAGATGCAGATAAATAAAGTGCAATATATATATATATATATATATATATATATATATATATATATATATATATATATGGTTCTACCTGACATAATCGAAACCCCAGAACACCGACAACGCAATCACCGACACCACATAATTGACAGTGCAGAAACACGAAACCTCACATGCCCGACAACGAAATAACCGACGGTACACAAACACGAAACCGCATACATTGCACACACCACAATAACAACAATCAACAAACAAAACACATCTCCTGTCCAAAAACCACACACACAACACAAGCACACCAAAATCCCTACAAACCCACACTAAACCTCACATACACAACTATCTACAACCCTAACCCAAACCCTAACCCTAAGGTCCGTCACTATCGCATACTCAGCTAACCCGCGCCCTAACCCTAACTCACTTAACCCGCCCCTAACCCAAAGACTATCACTACCACACACTTACCTAACCCACTCCCTAACCCTAACTCACTTAACCCGCCCCTAACCCAAACACTATCACTACCGCACACTTAACTAACCTGCGCCCTAACCCTAACTCACTTAACCCGCCCCTAACCCAAAGACTATCACTAACACACACTTACCTAACCCGCGCACTGACCCTAACTCACTTAACCCACCCCTATCCCCACAGACCGTCAATATCCACACTTACCTTACTCGCACCCTAACGTCCGTCACTACCGCATACTTACACAGCCTTTTCCCATGTCGGCATCCTCGGCGTCGGTGTTTTAATCCGTCGCGTCGGTCTTTTGCATTGTCGATCTTCTGGCGCTCGCGATTCGCTTGTCGATCTTCACAGTTGTCGACGTACTCAGGTAGAACCATCTATACACATACACATACACATACACACACACACACACACATATACATATATATATATATATATATATATATATATATATATATATATATATATATATATATATAAAACAACAGAAAATGAGCAAATTCATTTAAACAAATTACCCAATTAACCAGTAAAAAAACTCAAAACTGAAAATTGTATTATTTCTTGAAACATCTCTTCTTGAGTAGCCTCATATTCAGCCAGCCTACATTTCATTTAGACCTCTGATTTTTGCAGTTTTGTCACCTCATCTGAATAAATGTTTAAAGCTTTTTTCATTTTTCCCAGCCTTTTGTTGTTTGAGTTAATACACTCCATCAGTTTTTCATTTATTTCACCCAGGTCTGTGTGCAGTTGCCTTGTACTTTCCTCTAGGTTACTGGAAGTCATGTCTGCAGCTTGCAATACATTTTGATGAACAACTGCATAATGTTTCCCAGACAATGTTTTTTCCTCATGTTTTGTTGCTGATTTTCTTTCCGGTCCCCTGTATTTCTTTTTTTTCCTAGTATCCAGGCAGTGCATTTACCTAGAAACACAAAAGTCTACTGGCCTTCTCTGCCAAATTTCTGTTTTCACACTGGGAGAGCTCAAATTAAGCTGTACTCAATATGTGGCCATCTTGGAAGTCCACCAGAAGATGAATCTTAGAAGAATAATTAAGGCCAGAGGACAATAGCTCACACAAATAATCAACAGCCAGAGGCAAATGGGCCTTATAATAGTCCTATTCTTAAGGGTGGCACTAATTACAAAATATTTTCCATTTACGCATAAATGATTCCCTGGTAGCAGTTTTTTTTTCACTTGCCTTAATACCTGCTGCACATCCTTAGAAAAAGTGCTTAAAGATATAGTACAGTTTTGTACCTACCATAAATGTAGATGTTCGAGGATCCACATTGCTGCAGTCCTAACTATTGGGTAGTCCGCTGTCCCAGTCGGCCCGAATACCAAAGTATATGGCTGACGTCAGTCAAGGCGCATTAGACTGACGTCAGTACGTCAGGGTACTAATGCGCATGACCGACGTCATATCCTCAGTCTTTTCTTGCCCCAGATGTCAGAAGACCCTAAAAAGACAAGGCCAAAACCAAAAACTCCAAACATTCCTGCACCAAAAATATGTACAATATATACAAAATTACCAGAGTATAACCTCACCTACACAACCACCCCTAAAACACAGAGGGGACGGAGGGAGGGTAAATTGGACTGCAGCAATGTGGATCCTCGAACATCTACATTTATGGTAGGTACAAAACTGTACTATGTTCTTCATTCCACATTGCTGCAGTCCTAACTATTGGGTAGAATCCCAAAACAGAGGTAAGGGAGGCTGGCAAATCACAAGGAAGCAGGAGCTGACAACATGCCTTGCAAAATAGCTGTGGCAAAACCAGCCCTAGATTTAGAGTAGAGAGGAAGGTGATAATGCTTAGAGAAAGTATGCACTGAACTCCAAGTAGCTGCCTCCAAAATATCCTTAGTTGCCACCCCCCTTAGAAATGCTGTTGAAGTGGCAGTAGCCCTAGTGGAATGAGGCCTAATCCCAGCTGGAATCTCCTTGCCATGATGGGAATAACAAAATGCAATGCAAAACCCAATCCACTTAGAAATAGTTTGTTTTGACACAGGCTTGCCCTGAGAACTCAAAGCAAAAGAAACAAACAACTGCTGAGACTGCCTAAAATCCTTAGTCCTGCTTAAATAATAACGCAATTGCCTGTGTACATCTAAAGTGTGCAAAATCTTTTCCCCTATATTTTGGGGATCTGCATAAAAAGTAGGCAAATGAATAGTTTGGTTTAAAGCCACACTAGAAACCACCTTAGGCATAAAGGAAGGATTAGTACGTAATGATACCCTATCCTTATGAAAAATCAAAAAAGGCTCTACCGCCATAAGGGCCTGCAATTCAGAAACCCTTCTTGCAGAAGTAATGGCCAACAAAAAAGCAGTCTTCCATGACAAGTATTTCAATTCAGCAGTAGCCGCAGGCTCAAAAGGTTGTAGAGTAAGTTTCTCCAACACAAAATTGAGATCCCAAGCAGGAGTAGGAGCTCTACGGGGGTCTTATATTCTTTGCCCCTCTAAGAAATTGCTTGAACAAAGGATGCGAAAACAATGGTGGGTCACAATCATAGTGAGCTGAAATTGCTGCAGCATGAATCTTAATGGAAGAGAAAGACAAACCTTTGTCCAATAACTCAGTAAGATATTGAAGAGCCACACTCAAATTAGGCTCAGAAATCTCCAAATTGTTTGCTGCACTCCAAAATAAAAATCTCTTCCATTTTTCTGTACACTTTCCTTGTACTAGGTCTTCTGGCTTCCATAATCACATTTAAAACTTGTTGAGGAAGTTGAGACCTGCTGTGGTTCAAAACAGAATATGCCAGGCTGTTAGATGAAGAGAGTGAAGCTTGACATTGAGCAGGTGACCTTCCCTCTGAGACAACAGGTGTGGAATCAAAGGTAAAGGCCATGGAGGCTTCCTTACCAGACTCCTCAGTAATGGGTACCAGTGTTGCCGAGGCCAATCTGGAGCTATTAAAATCATCCTTGGCTTGTCTTGTCTGACCTTCAGGAGCACCTTTGGGAGAAGAGGCAAAGGTGGAAAGGCATACACATGAAGATTTTTCCAACTGAAAGAAAGAGCATCCACTTTCCAAGCTGTGTGATGAAACCCCTTTGTGCAAAACTTTGGCAGCTGGTGGTTTAGTGGAGAAGCAAACAGATCTATGTCTGGAGTTCCCCATGACACTGTCAATTTTCGAAATACATGAAGATCCAGTTTCCACTCGTGGGGATCCATGATTTGTCTGCTTAACACATCTGCTAAGGAGTTCTGTGCTCCCGGCAGAAACCTTGCCTGAAGAGTTAGTTGCAAGCTGAGCGCAGTCTCCCATAAAATCATTGCTTGCCTGCACAACGGGTAAGAATGTGCTCCCCCTTGTTTGTTGATGTACCACATGACAGTTGTGTTGTCTGTTAGAATCAACACCTGCCCTGGAAGAAGTATCTCCTTGAAAGCCATTAATGCAAACTGGACTGCTAACATCTCTTTCATGTTGATATGTAGATGCTGTTGTCTGGCAGGCCACTTGTCTTGTATCCACTTTCCATTTAGATGAGCTCCCCAAGCAATGTCTGAGGCATCTGTCGTTAGAATCTGACTCGCCTCTGGCCGGGTCACAGAGAGTCCCTTGTTTAGGTGACATTCCTGAGCCCACCACAAAATTCCTTTTGAATGCAAGGTATTATTTGAATGACAGTGTCCAAATCCTGGCAGTGCTGTGTCCATACATTTTGAGATACCATTGCAGCTTCCTCATATGCAGTTTGGCATTGGGAAGCACCAGAATACAAGATGCCATGAACCCTAAGGCTTGAAGGACTGTCCTTGCAGTCAGCCCGGACTGAAGAGATAGTTGATGGAAGTAACTGGAAAGATTCTTTTGTTTGTCCGGGGTTAAAAAGGCCATCTGGGCTGCTGTATTCAGTCTCACACCCAGAAAGCACATGTCTTGAGAGGGTACTAGACTGGACTTTATTTCGCTCACAGAATACCCTAGGCATCTTAGCACTGCTATCACAAATTCCAAATGCTGTAAAGGTCTTCCTTTTCTTGAGCCAGAATCAGGCAGTCGTCCAAGTAAGGATAGATTTGAATTCCTTTTAGCCTGAAGTAAGCTATCACTGGAGCCAGAACCTTTGTGAATACTCTGGGCAGTAGATAAGCCAAAGGGCAATGCAGAGAACTGATAATGAGAATTTCCAGCTCGAAAACGCAGATACTTCCTGCAACTTAGTCTGATAGGCACATGAAGGTAAGCTTCCTTGAGATCTAAAGTTACCATCCAGTGATCTTTGCCCAGCAGAGGTAAAAGCTGTTGTAACGACAACATTTTGAACTTGGGAATGTCCAGATAAGTGTTGAGGAGAGATAAATCCAAAATTGGTCTCCACGTGTTCCCCTTCTTCGGTACTAGGAACAGGCGAGAATAAAATCCTAGGCCCCTTTCTGGCACAGGAACTGGCTGAATGGCCCCTATTTGGAGCAACAGAGAAATTTGCTTGTGAGCCTCTTTTCTTTGTAGAGGAGGAATGTCCGGCATGCCTTTGAAAGGAGGCAAGGTATGGAAGTAAAACCTGTAACCATGGTGAATGATATCCAAAACCCATTTGTCTTGGGTAATTAAATCCCAATTTTCTTTGAAAAGAGCCAGCCTTCCTCCCAAAGGTGCTGCCAGGCGAGAATGTACTGGCAGCTGAAAAGGTAGGTCATTGGGTCTGTTTACGAAAGGACTGACCCCTGCCCTCACCAGAAGACTGAGCAGGTGAACTCCCTGTTCTAGGCCTAAAAGAACCTTGAGCCCTGCCCCTACCACGTCTAGACCTACCCCTAGACTGGGAATCATAAGCAGGATATGTCCATCCCTTAGTAGGCCAATTTCTACTAAACTTCGGAGGCTGAACCTGCAAAAATTCCTTAACAGTTTGCATAGACTTAGCCTTGTCCTCCATTTTCTTTAAAACTGCTTCCACAGGCGAACCAAACAACACATCAGACTGTAAAGGAGCATCCAAAATCCTTGTTTTAACATGCTCAGCTAAATTCTGATCCCTCAACCAGGCGTGCCTACGAAGAACAGAACCAGTGGCAGCCACCCTCGAGGAGGCCTGCACAGCATCAAAACCACACTGCAAGGAATGCTTACCCACCTGTTCAGACACATGAACTAAATCCTGCAACTCTTTACACTCAATACCTTCTGCCAGAGCATCCACCTTAGACTTCAATTGTGAAAGGAGATAATTCTGATATTTTAACATGTGAAACTGACAATTCAACGCCCTCATGGCTAAAGTGGAAGAAGTATACACTTTCTTTCCCCATCTATCCAAAGCCCTTGCCTCTTTATCAGGAGGAACAGGATTTTTAACAACAGAAGCCTTCACACCTTTAGGCCCCTGAGAGACAGTTTCCGGGTCTGCCCTAGGACTCTTAAAAAGATACTTATGAGCTTCAGGCACCCTATAGTACCTATCCGGTTTAACTGGGGCAGGAGGCAAAGAGTCAGGATTCAGCGAAGCCTCTGCAAAAACATCTTCCACCACATTCAGAACAGGAGGTATAGCTAAAGGCCTATGCTGGGGTAAAAACAAGAATTCCCTAAGCCTCTTCCTGGAATCAGAAAAATCTTGACCTTCCCATTTAAAATGCTCCCTCATGGAATGCAGAGTCTCTGAAAATGAAAAATCCTCAGGAGGAGAAGCGGAAGGAGTAGAATCATCCACATCAGAATCAGAATAAGGAGGATACTCCTGCAAGTCTTCAGCCGAAGACTCAGAAGCCTCCGAACATTGCTCAAAACTCTCAAACTCAGGTTCCACCCTAGGCCTCTTATCAGGAGGGGGCATAGAACCTCTAATCATAGTAATCAAATCCTCTGCCATTTTAAGCATATGTTTTTTAGGCAAAGACCCTGAAGCACTAGGAGAACCCCCACTGAAGCTAAACTAGGCCTGCCTCTCAAAGAAGCCTTGGAAACAGAAGGGGAGGCTCTAACCACCTTAGGAAGAGAGGGAAGAACAGCCACCTGAGAAGCCCCTTCAGCCTGGCCTACTTCCTGAGAGGACACATCCTGTAACAGTAAAGTCTCTCCCTGAGACTCCAAAGAAACTCCTGGCAGAACCTCCGCCTCCACTGAGTTTACTAAAGAACCGACGTCCGGGACTGTCGGTTCTTCCACTCTAGGCTTTGCTGCTTTGTCCTTGCGCTTTTTGGCCGAAGCGGGCGTCGGAGCATCCGACGGCATTTTATAATTACAACGCTTCCCAAAACTAACCTGGCACAGTCCAACCTTCTCTTAATAGTGCGTTTGTTAAATCTAGCACAAGAGCGGCATCCAACAACGGCGTGCACAGGCACTAAACAAGGTATACACAAAGTATGGTAATCCCTATGAGGCATCTGTTTCCCACAAGAAATACAGTTATTCACTTTTTCTGACATCCGTTAAATACTGAGGCAAGAAAACCAAAATATTCCCCAACGGGTACTTAGCCAACTTTGATTCGGTCTGAAACTCTGACTTCAGAAACTTTCAGAACGCCAACCTGCACTCGCAAAACTGCTTCTGCATCGGACCATGCGGCAAAAAAGACTGAGGATATGACGTCGGTCATGCGCATTAGTACCCTGACGTACTGACGTCAGTCTAATGCGCCTTGACCGACGTCAGCCATATACTTTGGTATTCGGGCCGACTGGGACAGCGGACTACCCAATAGTTAGGACTGCAGCAATGTGGAATGAAGAACATCAAAGCTCTATCACCTAAGCAGTGAACTGAAGTGTTTTCAGGTTGGGGAGTATCAAACAACCCCTGCCTTCTGTGAGTAAATCCAGTCTCTGGGGAAAACTGTGTTAAATTGCCCTTGGTCGATTTAAAAAGGGAGGTAACCTCTACTGTTCTGGCCAAAATGGAGTCACCACCACAATCTTTTAAGAGCCCTTCTAGATCTTTAGAAGAACCCAAGATATCATTGGAAAGGGTGGAAAGGCATACAGCAACATTTCCCCCCATGGAGATGAGATGGCACCTCTCTTCCAGGCCTGTTTGCAAGGAGTCCTGGAAAATAATTTCTTCAACTGTCTGTTTTGAAAGAAAGGAAACAGATCCATTTGAAGTGTTCTCCACAGATGGATGAATTCCTGTAAGACCGTGCCATTTGGGTGTAATGTACATTCATGATGGTCTGTCCTGGTCCTGCTCAACTTGTCTGCTGCAAATTTTTGTTTTGACAAATGTATGAAATCTGAAGAGTCAGACTGAGCTGAGCTAAGATGTTACCTCCCAAGATATAGTTTTGCAATGATGTCTGGTTACCACTTGTTTATGTACCACATCGACATAGTATTGACTGTGCTAGCTTGCAGAGGTCTCGAGGACCAGAGTTGATTTAAGGATTGTAAAGTATTGATAACTGAGGACATTTTGATAGTTATGTGCTTTTGTCTGTCCTTTAAGTTACACAGACTTTGCACTTTCACCTCTTTTTAAACTGCTCCCCAGGGAAAGTCTGAAGGATTTGTTATGACAGACTGGGAGGAAGACTGAAGGGAAAACAGTAAACCTGGACTGAGAGATAACAGGTCCATCCACCAGAGTAATTCTCTTTTGACAAACCCCAGAATTTGACTCTGAAAAGATAAGGGGTGATGATGTGGCATCGAGACTGATCTGAGATACCACTGAATTATTTTCATGTGACGTCTGACTAAGGGAATCATAAGAATCATAGAGGTCATGAAACCCAGAATCCTAAGAAATTCCCTGGCAGAAGCCTCATATTGGGTGGAGAAGTCCAGGAAAATGTCCTTGTACTGGTCTACATTGTCCAGTGGAAGAAAGGCTTTTCCTAGGGGTGAATCCAAAAGATATCCCATAAAAAACAGTGATTTGAAAGGGTGAAAGTCTACTTCTGCAAATTCAGTAGAAACCCCAGACTGAGAAGGAGTTTCATGGCCTATGTCAAGAAATCCTGACAACTGGAAAAAGTGTCTGCAAATATAAGATAATCATACAAATAAGGATAAATATAAATGCCTTGAAGGCTTCAGTGACCAATTACTGGATCCAAGCACTTTGTAAATATCCTTGGCACAGTGACCAGACCAAACAGCAAGACAGATAACTGATAATGTGAGCTAAACACAGAAAATCTTTCAATAATGTAATTCCTTGCAAATTGGAATGTGACAATAAGCATCTTTTAGGTATAATGTTACTATGAAGCTGTAAGAATGTATGAAAGGCAACAGGGTTTGAAGGGTTAGCATTCTGAATTTTGACAATGTTGGCAAAAAGAATAAGAAACAAGAGGTCCAGGACTGTTCTCCAAGTTCCGTCTTTCTCTGGTACCAGAACAAATAATTGAATAAAAAAACTTTTTAATCTGAGTGGAGAGCTCAAGTTTTATCATTCACTAAGCAGGAAATGGGATTCTCACTACCATCTTTACCCTATTTGACAAGTCTCAGAATCCACCTGACTGAGATAATCTGACACCACTATGGAAGATAGAGGCCTAGGCTGATGAAGACAGATTTGAAGGGTTGCCAGAGTGGGAAAGAAGGGGAAATAGAACAGAAACAAACAGTCATTCAAACTTTTTGGATTGTCCTTGGTTCTAGTAGGCTCTCCTCTTTTTTCTTAACAAAATGTCATTATTCCACCATAAGTTACCAAATAAATTATAAAATGAAAAAAACATGCACTTTGGCAACTACAAAACCTTTAATAAACTGTACAGAACAGAGAACTTTGGCAAACCACCTTCAATAATTCCATCAACTATGAAAATCAATGCCTTCATTAAATATCACACGTTATATCTATTAAACCAATGAAAAATGCCAATTAACACCAATTAACAAAACCCTCCCACTCCAATGCCCTTGTGAATCTGTTAAAAACATACTATACCATTTCTAATACATATATGAAATAATATATGCATGTTTTCATTTTGTGAATATATATGAATTACAAAAGAAGTAAACTCGCAGTAAAAATTTCACTGAAATTTCATTATTCAAACGTTTAGGTTGTATCATACATAAATATAAACCATGATTCAGTATTTAATAATTCTTCAGAAATATTATAAATAAATTCAGAAGAAGAGAAATAATACATAATAAAAAATAAGGAACTGCTCAAAGTTCCTGTTATGTATTTCACAAAAATGAACTGTCACAGGACTCATGGACTTAGCATACCTTAGATCACATATGTGTTCCAATACCCTCTAACTGGTCTACTGCTATGTCCTATAGAACATTTATTACAAGGACACTTTAAGACATACAGCACTTCAGTATGATATCAATCAAAATTACCTGGATGAATAAACTTATGCCCACAGATAAAAAAGTCACCACTTTTACCCATATATTTACAAACAGAGCAGCCTTTGCAAAAATGCAAGGCTTTTCTCCCTGCTCCAAAAAGTACAGTTTTGTACCTACCATAAATGTAGATGTTCGAGTGTATACACTGCTGCAGTCATTACACTTGGGTTATCCTGCCGTCAGGCGGTCCCCCAGTCGGCCTAAGTTCCAAAGTCTTGGTCCAGCGTCAGTTGCTGTCGCCTCCTCCCTGACGTCAGTGCGACAGGGGTATATAAGATTCAGCCAACGCCATTTTCTTCAGTTTTTCTTGCCCTAGATGTTGGATGCCCCCAAAAAGGTAGGCAATTCAAATTGCTAATAAAACATACATAAGAAAAGCAATCAGCAACTTTCAGTTACCAGCAAATACTCTCCATAGTAAAGGGTAGAAGACATAGGTACGTACCAGCATGTAAGTGGAGAAGGAGGGAGGGTAACCTGGACTGCTGCAGTGTATACACTCGAACATCTACATTTATGGTAGGTACAAAACTGTACTATGTTCATCATGTTACACTGCTGCAGTCATTACACTTGGGTAGAATCCCAAAGCTGAGGTAGGGTGGCTGGTTTTATAAGGCATTAGGGGTGGCTATAAGGCCCTGCAGCACTGCAGTGGCGAAGCCAGCTCTGGATTTAGAGTAAAGAGGCAGATGGTAATGCTTGGTGAAGGTATGTACAGAACTCCAAGTTGGTGCTTCCAAAATATCCTTGGTAGGTACTCCTCTGAGGTAGGCAGTCGAAGTGGCTGTTGCCCTGGTGGAGTGAGATCTAATGCTGTTAGGTACAGGTTTCTCATGGTGTGTATAGCAGAAACGTATACAGTGTCCTATTCATTCTGAAATAGTTTGTTTTGAAATGGCTTTTCCCTGTGCTCCTGTAGCATATGCTACCAATAATTGCTCAGATTTTCTGAAAGCTTTGGTTTTGTCCAAGTAGAAGCGTAACTGCCTGTGTATGTCCAAAGACTGCAGTAGTCTCTCCCCTTTATTCTGTGGATTTGGGTAAAAAGTTGGCAAGTGAATAATTTGGTTTAGATCCACACTTGATACTACCTTTGGCATAAACGTAGGGTTAGTTCTTAAAGACACCCTGTCTTGGTGGAAAATGATGAAAGGTTCCACTTCCATTAGTGCCTGTAATTCTGAAACTCTTCGAGCTGATGTTATTGCCAGGAGCAGAGCAGTTTTCCAAGAGATATGTTTTAAATCTGCTGTGTTAGCTGTCTCAAAAGGAGGTAAAGTTAATTTTTCCAACACGAAGTTGAGGTCCCAAGTTGGAGTAGGTGCTCTACGGGGCGGTCTTATGTTTCTAGCCCCTCTGAGGTACTGCTTTAGCAAAGGATTAGAGAAAATTGGTGGATCCGTGTTGTAATGAGCAGAGATGGCAGAGGCGTGGATCTAGATGGATGAAAAGGAGAGGCCTTTGTCCAGCATCTCAGTTAAATATTGTAGTATCTGAGGAATATTTGGGACAAGAGGGTCAAGGCTGTGAGCCTGGTTCCAGGCACAGAATCTCTTCCATTTATCCAAATAGGCTTTCCTGGTACTAGGCCTTCTGGCCTCCAGAATGACATCCATAACAGCTTTGGAGAGAAAGGCATTGCTTGCTTGACTAAGGAATCTTCCATGCAGCTAGGTTTAAAGTCTTTAGCTGGCTGTGAATTATCTGATTGTTGTGCTGAGTCAGCAGATGTGGAATTTGAGGCAAAATCCAGGGTGGTCCTTGTGCTAAATTCTTTAAGATTGGGTACCAGTGCTGGCGTGGCCAGTCTGGTGCAATCAGGATCATCTTTGGCTCTTCTTGCCTGGCCTTTATGAGTACCTTTGGAAGGAGAGGTAGTGGTGGGAAAGAGTATACTTGTAGGTTTTTCCAGCTGAATGAGAGGGCATCCACTTTCCATGCTTGTGGATGGTAAGTTCTTGTGCAGAATTTCTGTAGCTGGCAGTTCATTGGGGATGCAAACAGATCTATGTCCGGGCTCCACCATTTCTGTGTTATCATTCTGAATATTTGTGGATTCAATTCCCATTCGTGGGGATCCATGATGTTTCTGCTTAAGTCGTCTGCCAGTGTGTTTTTCTCTCCTAGCAGAAATTGTGCTTGCAGATGAACTTGATAGTTTAGAGCTGTGTTCCACAAGGTCATGGCTTGTTTGCAGAGGGGGTAAGAATGAGTGCCCCCTTGCTTGTTTATGTACCATATAACTGTGGTGTTGTCTGTCTTTAGTAGTAGTTGTCCTGGATGCAGCAGGTCATTGAAGGCTATAAGGGCATTTTGTACAGCTAGCATCTCTTTTTGTTTGATGTGTAGATGCCTTTGTTCTGCGGGCCACTTGCCCTGAATACATTTGCCTGCCATGTGTGCTCCCCAGGCGTAATCTGATGCATCTGTTGTCAGTGTTTGCCTGGCTGTGGGTTGAGTAAAAGGCTGTCCCTTGTTGAGGTGACAAGCTTGAGCCCACCATCAAAACTCCTGTTGAAGGCAATGAATTAGTAGTATAACTGTTTCCAAACATTGACAGTGTTGAGACCAGACACTCTTTAGGTACCATTGTAGTTTCCTCATATGCAGTCTGGCATATGGAATTAGTAGTATGCAAGATGCCATGTAACCCAAGGCTAGCAGAATTTTTCTTGCAGGGAGTTGGGTTTTTGTTGCCATCAATTGAAAATACTGAGTTAGTTGTCCTTGCTTGTCTGGTGTGAGATAAGCCATCTGGGCCGTTGTATTCAAGCTGGCACCCAGGAATATTATCTCTTGTGAGGGCACTAGTTTTGATTTCTTTTCATTAACTGTGTACCCTAGGCAATTTAATATTTTTTTTTACAAACACCAGATGCTTTAGAAGAATGTCCTTGCTCTCTGCTTGAATCAGGCAGTCGTCCAGGTACAGATAAATTTGAATTCCTTTCTGTCTGCAAAATGCAATTACTGGTGCCAGGCACTTTGTGAAGACCCTGGGAGCAGTAGATAAGCCAAAGGGCAGTGCAGAGAATTGATAGTGCATTGAACCAGCTATGAATCTGAGGTATCTTCTGCAGTTTTGTCTGATAGAGACATGCAGGTATGCCTCCTTGAGATCCAAGGTTACGAGCCAAGCTTTCTTGCCCAGCATGGGAAGAAGCTGCTGTAGTGTCAACATTTTGAATTTCAGAACATCCAGGTAAGTGTTTAGAGAAGAAAGATCCAGAATGGGCCTCCAGGCTTTGTCATTTCTAGGAACCAGAAAGAGTCTTGAGTAAAATCCTTGTCCTTGCTCCTGTGGTGGTACCTTTAGAATAGCTCTCATGTCCATGAGTGCTGTAATTTGTTTTTGAGCTTCTGCCCATTGATTTGGTGGCAGATTTGGCATTCCTTTTAACCTTGGCAGAGTGTGAAAGTGGAACCTGTAACCTAGGGATACAATGGTGAGAACCCATTTGTCTTTGGTGATCATAGGCCAATTGTGATAGAAAAGTGCCAGTTTTCCTCCCAATGGGGCTGCCAAGAGAGAGCTGTTTGGCAGCTGTAGTGGGAAGTCATTCGGGCTGTTTTTTATATGGTTGGGGCCTGTCTTCCCCTTCTTTCTGGCCTGATGCACCCTATTGTCGAGGCCTGTAAGGACCTTGTGGTTGACCTCTACCTCTTGGACGTCTGTATCTGCCCCTTTGAGGTCTGTCTGTAACTGGAAAGGACCAATTCTTTGTTGGCCAATTTCTGCTAAATCGAGGAGGCTGAACCTGTAAGAAATCCTTCACCGTTTGCATAGATTTTGCCTTATCCTCCATTTTCTTTAATACCTCTTCTGCCTTAACTCCAAATAACACATCCTGCTGCAAAGGTGCATCCAATAGTTTTCCTTTAACATGATCTGGTAATGTATGTTCTTTTAACCAAGCATGTCTTCTAATGACAGAACCTGTAACTGCTGCTCTACAGGAGGCCTCTACAGAATCAAAACCACATTGCAAAGTATGTTTTCCCACTTGTTCAGCTGCATGCAATAAATCCTGCATTTCCTTAAAATTAGGAGGATCTGAATCTGGAAGCATTTTTTGTTTCAACTGAGACATCAAAAATTGCTGATATTTTAGCATGTGAAACTGGCAATTTAAGGCCCTCATTGTTAGAGATGCAGACGTATATACTTTCTTCCCCCATCTGTCTAATGCTCTGGAATCTCGGTCAGAGGGGACTGGATTCCTTGTTGATGAGGGCTTAACCCCTTTTGGTCCCTGAGAAATAGTTTCAGGGTCAGCAACAGGGCTTTTATAAAGAAATTTGTGTGAGTCAGGGACTCTGTAGTATCTGTCAGGCTTAACTGGCGCTGGAGGCAAAGAATCGGGATTTAAGTTGGATTCGGTACACACATCATCCACAATATCTAACACTGGCGGAATAGCAAGAGGTCTGTGTTGTGGTAATAAAAGGAAGTCTCTGAGCCTTTTCTTAGATTCTGAGTAATCCTGGCCTTCCCAAAGGAAGTGCTCCCTCATGGTATGTAAGGTTTCCCCAAAGGAGTAGTCCTCAGGCGGAGAGGCTGATGGAATTGATTCCTCAGCATCAGAGTCCTCATAAGGGGGTAAAGAATATCCTAGGTCTGAGGATGATTCTGAAGAGATGGACACCTGGTCGGATGAGTCATAGTCTGCATCCTGTCTAGGCCTTTTATCAGGAGGGGGATGGGACCCCCTGATCAGAGTGATTAGGTCTTCGGCCATTTTGAGCATTTGTTTCTTAGGCATGGAGGCCTGTCCTGGAGAATGCTGTATTTGTTTCTTTGTTTTTAAAGGAAGTTTAGCCTTAGGAAGGTTTAATGCTTAACTGAGTAGGTCTGAAAACACCCTCTGAAGCTGCGGGTTGGTCAGCTACTCTGGATGCCTCTGAAGGGTTAGTTTCGGTAGGCTGAAAATCTTGGGCGTCCGAAGGCCCAGACATCTCCACGTGGGAGTCAGAGGCGGCCTGTGGTTCTACAGAAGCGGTCGTCAGAGGCTGCGAAGGCGCCTCGCTGAAAACCGGAAAACCGGCGACTGGCCTAGAAGAGGCTGCGTCGTCAGTTTTGGGCCTCGGATGCCTATCCTTGTCTTTATGCTTTTTATGTATTCCAGTTGTCGGAAGTTCCGACGGCATGGTGTAATTGAATTTTCTGCCAAAATAATGTCGGGAAAAACCAAACCGATGTTTAATAGTGCGCTTGTTAAACCTAGCACAAAACCGACAACCAGTGATGTCGTGGTCTGGGCCTAGGCATGGGATACAATAAGAATGGAAATCCTTATGAGGTATTTGCTTCCCACAAAAAATACAGTTATTAACTTTTACTGACATTGGTCTGAGGCAAGAAAAAGTTCCCCCAACGGGGTACTCAGCTTTGTAGAAGACTTCGGTTCTGGATTCGGAATGAAAATATCAGGAGTCGGCCGACCGGCACTTGCGAACTGCTTTTGCTTCGGGCACTGCGCGGCAAGAAAAACTGAAGAAAATGGCGTTGGCTGCATCTTTGCCCATAACCCAAGTGTAATGACTGCAGCAGTGTAACACGATGAACATCAGGAATTTACCAACAGATCCCATATACTAGAGGAATTATAGTAACAAATCTTTAACTGTATATTCCTCAGAGATTCCTTCAACTGAATAATGTACCAATGTCTCCTGAGAATATGTGTTATCCCTTCCACAAAGGGGGCATAGGATGTAACAAAATATACATCTTCTTATTAAGCCCCCTCCCTCCGACCTTATATGACACAGGGTATCTATCATTCCCTACCGTATTCTGCAACTTATCCCAGGCACTTTTAGCTGTATATCAGAATATCCTTGGTTACATAATCTTTCCCCACAGCACAAATTCATAGTCCTGGAAAATTCCCCAAATGGCATAGAATTAACGAGATGCGGTAGATGAGCATTAGAAGCTTCAAAAAGTATATATAAACTGCAGTGGATTTCCCAAAAAAAGACAAATTTATAACACCTCTGATAATAAAATCCTTAACATCTAAATAAAATATGACCTACTTATGTGCAGTGTAAGTGAAAGAAAAAACACTATCACTACTATGCAAATGTGTCTTAAATTCATCAGGTAATTCAGGTGAACGCCTAAAATAAGAAAACAATCATCAATAAAACACTTACAAAACACTACATTACTTTTGTAATAGGATTCCTGATGAATAAATGTTTTCTCAAATTTTCCTAAACATAAATTTGCATAACTAGGAGCAAAATTAGCACCCATTGCAGTGCCGTGAATTTGCTTAAAAAACAACTCTCAAAGGCAAAACAATTAGTTATGTACTCACCATAACGTTAGATGTATGTAGTCCATCTCGCCTCACATTCTTCACTTGTGGGTTCGGAGCCGAATGTCGGCTCCGACTCGCCTATTTACTAGCTCGAAAGTCTTTGATTGGCTGGGCTAAGATGTTATCCCACAATACACTGCTCTACATCCCCAGATCTAGATTGCTGCCAACAGAAAAATCATATCTATCACTCAAACGTACACACATACTCATGATAACGAGGTCCAACAAATTATCCAAAGGAACTAGTAACGTGAGATATAAAAGGAGATACTACAAATCCTCCAGGTGTGGGGGACGGTGGGTGGGTAATGAAGAATGTGAGGCGAGATGGACTACATACATCTAACGTTATGGTGAGTACATAACTAATTGATATTATGTAGTCCTATCTCGCCTACATTCTTCACTTGTGGGACAGCGTCCCAAGCACCTACATCCTGGGTGGCTCAATGGAAAATACTCCTGAGCACTGTGGAGCCAAAAGATGACCTGCCCCTGGACACCACATCCAATTTGTAATGGGAAACAAACGTATGAGGAGAAACCTATGTTGCAGCTGCACATATATCATCCATCGATAACCTAGCCTGAAAGGCTGTGGAAGTGGAAACTGCTCTGGTAGAATGTGGTCTGACTGGAAAAGGCAGGCTCTTTCCCCCTGCCTGGTAAATAAAAGAAATGCAACCAGCTATCCACCTAGAAATGGTGACCTTGGAGACCGCAGACCCCAAGCGATTTTCTGAGAACGAAACGAAGAGCTGGTCTGACTTGCGCCAATCTTTAGTCCTGTGTAGATAAAAGCGTAGTTGCCTATGAACATCCAACAGGTGAAACTGGTACTCTGCCTTACTGGAGAAAGTACAGTTTTGTACCTACCATAAATGTAGATGTCCGACAGATATGCAACTGCAGTCTTTACATATGGGTTTGTCCTGCCTCAGGCAGCCCTTCAGTCGGCCGGATTCCAAAGTCTGGGTCCGGCGTCGGCTGATGTCGCCTCTTCCCCGACGTCAGAGCGACTGGGGTATAAAAGCATCAGTCGACGCCATCTTCTTCAGTGTTTCTTGCCCCAGATGCCAGGTGCCCTCCAAAGAAGGCTAAAATTAGAGACTGGATAAAAAATTCCAGACATGCACAACAGTAATAAACAGATACACCATAACAGGTTTCCCCAGCTAATTTGGAAAAGGGGAGTGGACCCAAAAAGGATAATTTACAGAGGGGTAGGAGGGAGGGAAAACCTGACTGCAGTTGCATATCTATCGGACATCTACATTTATGGTAGGTACAAAACTGTACTATGTCCTTCAAGAATGCAACTGCAGTCCTTACATATGGGTTGAATACCATAGCCAAGCTGGGGGTGGTAGGATCTAAGATAAAGATGGTGTAGCTAAAATGCCCTGCAGGACTGCCGAAGCAAAGCCTGCTCGGGATCTGGAATATAAAGGCAGGTTGTAGTGTTTGGAAAATGTATGCACGGAGCTCCATGTAGCAGCTTCTAGAATGTCCTTTGTAGCCACCCCTCTTAAAAAGGCTGTGGAGGTGGCTATAGCTCTGGTGGAGTGTGGCCTGATATTAGCTGGCACACCTTTTCCATGGAAAGAGTAACAGAATCTGATGCAGTGCCCAATCCATTTTGAAATTGTTTGTTTGGAAATTGCCTTTCCTTGTACTCCAGCAGCGTAAGCTACAAATAGTTGGTCAGACTTTCTGTTGGCTTCTGTTCTGTCCAAGTAGTAGTGCAATTGTCTGTGTATGTCCAAAGTGTGCAGCAGCTTTTCTCCTTTATTTCGAGGATTGGGAAAGAAGGTAGGCAAGTGAATTGCTTGATTTAGAGACACCCTGGATATCACTTTTGGCATGAATGAAGGATTGGTTCTTAAAGAAACTCTGTCCTGATGAAAAATGAGAAATGGAGGTACTGCCATGAGGGCCTGTATCTCCGAGACTCTTCTTGCTGAGGTAATTGCCAACAGGAAAACTGTTTTCCAGGAGAGAAATTGCAATTCTGAAGATGCTGCTGGCTCAAAAGGAGAGAGAGTTAATTTTTCCAACACGAAGTTGAGGTCCCATGCAGGCACTGGTGGTTTTCTGGGAGGTTTGATATTCTTAATCCCTCTTAGAAACTGTCTTAGCAAAGGATGTGAAAACACAGGTGGATCACTGATGTATTTTGCTGAAATTGCTGAAGCGTGTATTTTTATGGAAGAATATGAAAGGCCATTATGTAGCATTTCTGCAAAGTATTCTAGTATCTGTGGGATGCTCATTACTGATGCATCCTGACCCTTGCTGGCATTCCAGATGCTGAATCTCTTCCATTTGGCTGAGTAAGTTTTTCTGGTGGAAGGTCTGCGTGCTTCCAGTAAGATCTCTTGAACTTTCTTGGAGAGAGAGATATGGGGAGAAGTCATTGAACCCTCCAAGCCATCAGCTGTAATGTTTGCAGGTTGGGATGAGACGTCCTGTAATTGTGCTGAGTCAGAAGCAGAGGCCATTGAGGCAGGGGCCACGGTTTGGTGTGAGTTATGCTCCTTAGTAATGGATACCAGTGCTGTCTTGGCCAGTCTGGAGCTATCAAAATGCCTTTCGGTTGTTCTGCTTTGATCTTCAGTAACACCTTGGTCATTAATGGTAGAGGTGGGAATGCATAGATTGTTAGAGAGTTCCAGCTGAAGGAGAGAGCATCCATTCTCCAGGCTTGAGGATGGTGTGTCCTCGAACAGAACTTCTTCAGATGATCAGTAAGGTGTGAGGCAAAGAGGTCTATGTCCGGCCTCCCCCATGCATGAGTTATTTGTGAAAAAATGTCTGGATGCAACATCCATTCGTGAGGATCCAAGATGTTTCTGCTTAGACTGTCCGCCAGAACATTGTCCTTGCCTGGAACAAACTCGGATTGCAACTGTATGTTCAGTTTCAGGGCCTTTTCCCAAAGAGTCATTGTTAGCCTGCAGAGGTGGTAAGAATGAGTGCCTCCCTGTTTGTTTATGTACCACATAACAGTGGTGTTGTCTGTCTTTATTAGCAGTTGACCTTGCTGGAGAAATTTTCCGAAGGCCTCGATTGCATGAATCACAGACAACACCTCTTTTTGATTGATGTGTAGATGCAATTCCCGGGGTGCCCATTGCCCTTGGATGCATCTGCCCTCCATGTGCGCCCCCATCCATAATCTGAGGCGTCTGTTGTAATGGTTTGGCTTGCTTGAGGTTTTTTGAAAGACATGCCTTTGTTTAGCTGGCTTGCTTGTGCCCACCACAAAAATTCCTGTTGTAGACATGGAATGAGTGGAATAATTGCTTCTAAGTTGTGGCTGTGTTGAGACCATAAACTTTTTAGGTACCATTGTATTTTTTTCATGTGTAGTCTTGCCAGTGGAATCAGAAGAATGCAAGATGCCATGAAACCCAGAGCCTGCAGGATTTTCCTTGCAGTCATCTGGGTGAGCTTTGCTAGGCTTTTGAAGTAATGTGGTAATTGTTCTTGTTTTTCTTCTGTGAGAAAAGCCATTTGTGACTTTGTGTTCGGTTTGGCTCCTAGAAAAATTATTTGCTGGGATGGCAGTAGTCTTGATTTTTGAATGTTGACTGTGTATCCCAAAGCCTGTAGTAATTGAATGACATAGTTCAAGTTTCTTATCAAGGCTTGCTTGCTGTCCGCTTGTATAAGGCAGTCGTCCAGGTAAGGGTATATTTGTATCCCCTGGAGTCTGCAGTGCGCAATTACTGATGCCAGGCATTTTGTGAATACTCTGGGCGCAGTAGATAAGCCAAAAGGCAATGCTGAGAATTGATAATGCTCTGACCCTGCAAGAAATCTGAGGTATCTTCTGCAACTGTGTCTGATTGGGACATGCAGGTATGCCTCCTTGAGGTCCAGAGTAACCAGCCAAGACCCCTTGCCCAGCATGGGAAAAAGTTGCTGTAACGTCAGCATTTTGAATTTTGGCACAATGAGAAAAGTGTTTAGAGCGGACAAGTCCAGTATAGGTCTCCATTGCTTTTCTTTTCTTGGAACAAGGAACAGTCTTGAGTAGAATCCCTGGCCTTGTTCCTGAGGAGGAACCTTTTCTATTGCTTTGATTTGTAGCAGCTTTGAAACCTGTATGAGTGCCTCTGCCCTTTGATTTTGTGGCAGGTTTGGCATGCCTTGTCTTGTTGGTAAGGTATGGAAGTGGAACCTGTAACCTTTGTCTATTATGTCCAGAATCCATTTGTCCTTTGTTAAAACGTGCCAATTTCTTGAAAATAAGGATAATTTTCCGCCTAAAGGTGCTTCTGTTTGAGCCTTGGTCGGCGGTGTCAAAGTCAAATCATTGTGATTGTCCCTGTGGAGCAATAGAAGTCCCTGCGCCACTTCTCTGATTAGTCGGTTGCCATTGGCGGCCCCTGTAGGAGCCTCGGTATTGCCCTCTACCTCGAGCACGCCTGTTTTTTCCCCTTTGGAACTTGTCAGTGTCTGGAAAGGACCAATTCTTCGAAGGCCAATTCCTGCTGAACCTTGGTGGCTGAACCTGGAGGAAATCTTTGATTGTTTGTACTGATTTAGCCTTTTCCTCAATTGATTTCAACACATCCTGAGCATTAGCACCAAATAGCTTGTGTTTTTCCAGAGGTGCATCTAGAAGCTTTACTTTAACATGATCTGGCAATGCCTGTTCTTTCAACCAAGCATGTCTATGAATGACAGCCCCTGTCATAGCTGCCCTACATGAAGCTTCCAATGCATCATAACCACACTGTAGAAAATGCTTGCTAACCTGCTGAGTATTATGAACC
Source organism: Protopterus annectens (assembly GCF_019279795.1). Lineage (NCBI taxonomy): Eukaryota > Metazoa > Chordata > Ceratodontiformes > Protopteridae > Protopterus > Protopterus annectens. Next base: position 607,836,138 of record NC_056747.1, read on the forward strand.
AAATCCTGCAAGGCCTCTCTATCTAAAGGCTCAGGAGAGGCTAACTTTTTCTGCAAATCATCCATCAAGAAATCCTGATACTGAAACATATGAAAAAGACAGTTAAGTGCTCTCATGGCAAGGGTGGTTGAGGTATAAACTTTTTTGCCCCACCTCTCCAGGGACCTAGATTCCCTGTCAGCGGGCAAAGGATTTTTGGCCGTGGAAGTGGCCACTCCCTTGGGCCCCTGGGAAATAGTTTCTAGGTCAACAGAGTGGGCCTCAAAGAGATGTTTATGAGTTTCAGGAACCCTGTAATATCGGTCTGGCTTGACAGGAGCAGGAGGGAGAGAATCAGGAGAAGCACTCGAGTCTGAGTACACATCATCCAATACATCTAACACAGGTGGAATAGCTAAAGGCCTGTGCTGGGGTAACTTAAGGAAAGTACGAAGCCTTTTCCTGCAGTCGGAGAAATCCTGGCCCTGCCACTGAAAATGCTCTCTCATGGAGTGGAGAATTTCCCCGAAAGAAATATCCTCAGGAGGAGAGGCAGAGGGAAAAGATTCATCAGCATCAGAATCCTCGTAGGCGTGGAAGGATTCTTCCTGGGAATCTGAATGACCTGAGTCGCCAGAGGCTTCATCTGAGGAAAAGGTATCTGTGGCTGAGAACCTCTGTCTGGATGAGCCTGAGAGCCTCTGAGTAATGAAATAAGATCTGAAGCTAAAGTCAAGATCTGTTTATCAGAAGTGGGACCCTGAGAAAAAGATTTAGGAGGGAGAGACTTAGCCTGGTTGGCAGCCTTAGCACGTGTGTAGGCCTTGATGGACATAAACACTGGAGGCCTAACTGCCCCACTTGCAGGAGTAACTTTGTCCACCGGTATGGTGTCAGGCAAAACTTGGGTTTCGGTTTCAGGAGGAGAATCAACAACCGGCACCGAGGAAGCCTCAGGGACCGAAGTGTGCGGTAAAGCGGTGTCGTTGGTCTGGAGCGGTTGAATTACCACCTCCGAGGAGACCGATGTACTCACGGTAGGTTTTGGCGTGGTGTCGGTGGAAGTCGCGGGCCGAGAATGTTGGTCCCGGTCCTTCCGTTTTTTGGAAATAAGAGATGTCGGTTGTTCCGACGGCATGATATAGGAGAAATTTTCCCCAAAAAAGTCTACAGCAAATTCTGCCCGGCGCCTGAGAGTGCGCTTATTGAAGCAAGCACAGGCCGCACAGGCCAAGACGTCGTGGTCTGGGCCAAGGCAGGGAAGGCAGTAAGAATGGAAGTCCTTATGAGGTATTTGTTTACCACAAGACAAACAGTTATTAACTTTTGCAGTTTTATCTGACATCGGCTGAGGCAAGAAAAGGTTCCCCAATGGGGTACTTAGCTTTTTGATGACTTCGGTAACTGAAAACACAGGAGCTGACCAACCGGCACTTGCGAACTGCTTCTGCTTCAGGCACCGCGCGGCAAGAAAGACTGAAGAAGATGGCGTCGACTGATGCTTTTATACCCCAGTCGCTCTGACGTCGGGGAAGAGGTGACATCAGCCGACGCCGGACCCAGACTTTGGAATCCGGCCGACCGAAGGGCTGCCTGAGGCAGGACAACCCATATGTAAGGACTGCAGTTGCATTCTTGAAGGACATGTTGGGGAAGAAGACCGGCAGCTCTATGGACTGATTAATATTAGATAAGGAAGCCACCTTAGGAAGAAAGGATGGGTTTGGTCTGAGAGAGACCCTATCTTTAAGGAATATCAAATATGGGGGCTTGACTGATTGGGCCTGGAGTTCTGATACTCTTCTGGCTGATGTAATAGCTATCAGGAAGGCAGATTTCCATGTAAGAAACTTTAAATCGCAGGAAGCCGTGGGCTCGAAGGGTGGGAGAGTGAGGGCCTGCAGAACAAAATTGAGGTCCCAGGGCATAACAGGTTGAGATACAGGGGGACGAAGGAGAAGAGTACCTTTCATGAATGCTCTACACAGCCTGTGTGCCATTAAGCTAGGTTCATAAGCCACATGATAATTAGAAATAGCCGCTAGCTGAACTTTGATGGTGGCTGAGGCAGACACTTGGTAGAATAAATGAGACAAAAATTCCAAAACAGAGTCAATGGGAGCCATGTAGGGGTCAATACCTTTTGACTGGGCCCATACCGAAAACCTTTTCCACTTGCTAGAGTAGACCTTCCTAGTGGACAGCTTATGAGAGGACGAAAGAATATGGACTACGTCAGGAGAAAAATCGTGACACCTGACTATGGATGGAAGTGGAGTAGCCAGGCGGTCAGCCGGAGGGTCTCCAGGGAAGAGTGGAACTGTCCCGACATATGTGTCAGCAAGTCTGGACGAGGGTCCAGAGTCCAAGGAGCATCCACGATGTAAGGTTGAAGGAAGGGGAACCATACTTATCGAGGCCAGTGTGGCGCGATCAGAATCAATCTGATTCCCAAGGATAGCTCTTTCTGAATCACCCTCGAGATGAGGGGGAACGGATGGAAAGCATACAGCAGACCCGAGGGCCAATTGTGCGCCAGAGCGTCCCTTGGAGATCCCCCCGGTGAGGGGATCAGCGAGAAGTAGTTACTGCATTTTGCATTGAGAGGGCTGGTAAACAGGTCACAGCAAGGCTGACCCCATTTGCTGAATATGCTGTCTGCCACCTGGCGGTTTAGGGACCACTCGTAGGGCATGAGGATCACCCTGCTTAGCCTGTCTGTGATCACATTGGTTTTCCCTGGGATGTGCGTTGCCGCCAAGGCCCACTGGGAAGCTATCACCAAATTCCACACTCTCATGGCCTCCCTGCATAGTGGGTACAATCTGGTTCCTCCTTGTTTCTTGAGATACCACACTACTGACATATTGTCTGAGTGTATCGCAATAGTCCCTATGGGGAGGACATCTTGAAGCGCCTGCAACGCTAGGAGCACTGCCCTCATCTCCAGGACATTTATGTGCAAGTCTATCTCGTGCTCCTGCCACGTGCCTTGGACCATCCTGCTGAGAAAATGCCCCCCCCCCCTATCCAGGAGGTGTGTATGGTCACTGTGGCCACCAGGTTGGGTGAAACAAAGGGTTTCCCCTACGTCTAAATTGTTGGTGCATAGCCACCAACCGAGGTCCTGCTTGCATTTGCCTGTGATTAAGATCGGATGGGATAGTGGTAGTCTTTGAAAGGACCATTGGATAAATAGGAACCATTGTAGGATCCTCATATGCAACCTCGCTAACGGGACCATCATGATAGTGGATGTCATTGTCCCCAGTAACTGAAGCACAAGTCTTGCCCTCATGCATGCCAGAGGCATCATCATCCGAACCTGTCGTTGTAACCCTGTGATCCTCTCCATAGGTAGGAACGCTCTCAACCGAATAGTGTCCAACTCTGCTCCTATAAATGAGACACGCTGTGAGGGTAGCAAGGCAGATTTTTTCCAGTTTATTGTGATGCCTAACTGGTGACAAAGATCGATAACAGTATCTCTGTTCTGAAGAAGTAGATGCTTGGTGGGGGCGGATAGGAGCCAGTCGTCCAGGTAAGGAAACACCTGGAATCCTTGACGTCTCAAGTGAGCCATCACCACTGCCATGCACTTGGTGAACACCCAGGGGGCTGTGGTGAGACCAAAGGGCAGGGCTCAAAACTGGAAGTGCCTGGCTCCCAGCTGGAAGCGTAGATGACATCTGGATGCTCTGTCCATATTGATGTGGTAATAAGCATCCTTCAGGTCGATGGAGCACATCCATACTTCCTTTCCCAATAACGGGAGAATCGACTGCAGCATGACCGTCTGGAATTTGGACTTGTGTACATAATGATTGAGTCGGCTGAGATCCAAAATGGGTCTCAGATCCCCCGTTCTTTTCGGCACCAAAAAGAATCTCGAGTAAGTCCCTAATCCGATCTGGTCTGGGGGGACTGGTTGGATGACTCCTTTTTCTAGCAGCTGAGAAACCACTGTTGCTGCCTGACCCCTTTGACTGGGTGGAACGTCTGGGATCCTTTTGACGGGAGGAGGTGTGGTGTGAAATGGGATGGTGTAACCTCCGGCGATTATCCCCAATACCCATCTGTCCTGGGTGATGTTGACCCAGGCTTCCGGATACTTAGAAATTCGACCCCCAACTGGCTCCGGAGAAGCACAGCCGGGCACACCCTCAGGAATGAGAGTATGGGGAACCGCGGAAGGAATCACGGTCCCCCAAATTGCGGGGGCTCCATCTGCCTCTGGGGAGATGTCTCCCTGAATACGACCCCCCTCCCCTGCCTCGGGGGGGGGGGGGTGGTGGTTTCACCCTGTGCAGTAGGAAAGGACCTTTGCGATTTTTTGAACCACATCTTTCCTCCTCGCTGAGCCTTGGGATAAGGCCTCGACGTGAGGGAAAAATGGACTCCCACGGCAGACAAGGTCTTTCCCTCTTGCTCGCACCTGGTGAGTGTGTCTTTGACTTTGGTCCTGAACAAGGAGGAACCATCGAAGGGGGCAACAGTAAAGGAAGACTTAAAGGCCTCCGCAAAATGACACAGGCGTAGCCAGGCTTGCCTCCTGAGGGCCACCCCTGAACTAGCCACCCTACTAGCTCCCTCGGCCACGTACGAAATCAGTCGCATGGATGAGTTAGCAATGGAGTTGAGGGTAGAGAGCTGGGCGTTGACAGTCTGAGTCACCACCTCAGGCACATTACCCGTTAGAGTATCTCCTAACTCTTTAAGCAGATCTCTCTGGAGCCGTGTGAAATGAGACAAATAATTCAGCGACTGCAAAATAAAGGTCGCTGAAGACAGTGTACACTTCCCATACCGATCCATAGTCCTAGACTCCTTGTTAGGGTGATGGACCGAAGAGGAAGACTCAGCAACTTCCTTCTGTGTGGCAGTCGCCACCACCATAGCATCTACCGGGACTCCCTCTGTCAAAAACTCTTTCCCTTGGGGGGGGCAAGCAAAAATTTGTTGGGGCATCGAGGAACCGGCTCCACAGAGTCAGGAGTTTCCCACACCCTTCGACAAATAAGGTCCAGGAGCTTGTCGAAGGGAGGAGACACCCAGGAGGCGGAGGGATGAGTGCCCAAGGCCTTAAGGAATACTGACTCCTCCTCGGAGGGGGTTTTGGAGGGCCAGTCTACTCTTTGTTTCAAGATTTCCAGGATATCAGAGAATGAAACATCCTCAGAGGAAGACTTAGGGGACCCTTCCGACTCCTCGAGGTCAGTATCGGAAGTGAGGGACTCGTCCTGGGAGTCTATGTGCTTTCTCTTGCAAGCTTTCTTTCTGAAGGGTTCCTCAGGCACAGACTCTGAGGGCCCCTCAGAAAGAAGGGGACCACTCATGGGGGTATCCTTAGGCCCCTGCGCTCTGCTATCCAAGGATAAGTGGATGTCAGAAGCTCTCGCCGGTGTCGTAGGGGACGGAATGACTGATCAGAGAGAAGTAGCTGACCTAGCCAGCACCCTCCGCATGGCTTCGAAGGCGGGACCTCCCAAATCGGAGGACCGACCACCTTCCAAGGCCATGACCAGGACTGGAGTCCCCGCAGACGAGGCGCCAAGAGGAAGGCTCGGCACCGACTGGTGCTCCAAGATATCCCCCTCGGGCCCGACCGAGGAGACCAGAGTCTCGAACCCTGTGGATGGAGCCGACAGGGTCGGAGCCGATGCTGGCATCGATAAACCCCGCTGGGGGATCAGGTGCCGGCACAGGAATGTCCCTTGGAGCGGCTCCGACGACAAGGATGCACTTGGAGGAGGAATAGCAGGTACAACCAACAGAGCTGGCTCCGGAGCCGACTGGGTCGGAGCCGAGAAAAGTTTGGCCAACACTGGTGACTGTAGGAGCCTCTGCACCACCCTATCTACATCCAAATCGGAAAGCCTGGAGGATTTGGAGGAAATGGATGGGGAAGCAGACCTCCTATCTGGAGAAGCATGCCTTAAACTTGGCGACCAGCACCGAATCGGTTCCAAAATTATCGGAGCGGACGCAGACTCAGTTGATACAGTTACCTCCTGCGGCCCCGAAGTTGGTGAAGCCGAGGAAGCAGATTCCACAATGGAAATTTTAGAAGGTGGCTCCGAAACAATAGATGGAGCCGGCGACCTCTTCTTGGATTTGGAGGATTTAGACTTCGACTGGGAGCTGGGAGCCGAACCTAAATCCTCCTCAAAGGAAGGTTTTAGCAGTCCCTTTAGAATCAATTTGTTTTTCCTCTCTTGGGGCACCCGAGGACTAAAGGCGTGGCAGAAACTTCACGACTCCTGAAGGTGGATGGCTCCAAGACAGTAAACACAGACCGAGTGTCCGTCTGTGATAGACATTTTATAGGCACACTTAGTACACTTATTAAAGCCCGAGGGCTTATGCTCTTTTTGTTCTTTAGACATTCTAACAACTAGTAGCAGCCGCTACCGAAAAAAAAAGGCGGGAAACCGCTAACACAGAAGCAGAGAACATGAAAGAACACAACAAGGCACAGGGGAGAACCTCTAACTAAAACGGTTCTCAACGTAAAGTAAGAAAAATTAACCAGACACGTACACGAGGAGGACTAGGTCCTCTAACTTAAACGGGCCTAGCCCAAGGGTGTAAGGGATACCTCACACAACACACTCGCACTCTACAAAAACAATGCAGCAACACCACTAAACCACTCTACTGAGTAACACAATTATTTTAGCCAAGAATTAGCGAAAAATTTTCCACAAGAAATAGACTTTTTAAATACTTAGCCACAGCCAAGTCGAGACCACGTCCAAGCTCTACAAGTGGCAAACGAGATCTGGGGATGTGCAGCAGTGTGTATTGTGGGATACCATCTTAGCCCAGCCAATCAAAGACTTTCGAGCTAGTAAATAGGCTGAGTCGGAGCCGACATTCGGCTCCGAACCCACAAGTGAAGAATGTAGGCGAGATAGGACTACATAGCATCAATGATTCACTAAAGAAAATTTAATCAGATCCAAGATATCTGATAATCCATTCATATCTCAGAAATAAACTACAGCTCCTATTCCTTGTTCATGATGGACAGAAAAATACAAAAACACATTATCTACAGTGACAACAACAAAAAAAAAAGAAACTGCAACTGTACATCCTTTATAAGCTGTAGGAAATGTATACAATCACACACACACACACACACACACACACACACACACACATATATATATATATATATATATATATATACACACACACACACATATATATATATATATATATATATATATATATATATATATATGCAAAGCCATATATATATATATATATATATATATATATATATAAACGAAGCCAACTGAGAGAGATAATACTTCGATAAGCTATCTAAAATGGCTCCCAACCCTTCCACAGGACCTCATACTTTGGAAAATACAGGCCTCACAGGAGGATCATTTATGTTCTCATGCATTTTGGACAAAGCATAGAATAAAAGTAAGGTACACCTGGATTAAAAAAATACAAGTTTATTACCCAATTTTTCTGAAATAATGCCGCTCTGAATCAATCCCTCGACAGCAGATACCACATTTGTCTAAATCTCATTTAAGGGATTATAATCCAACTTTAAATATTTCTCCACATTATTCAACAACTTCAAAGACATATTTTATATACTTCACTATCCATAACTGCAATATTTCCCCCTTTATCAGCAGGTTTGATAAATAATTATTTATTTGCAATTTTTTTAAAGTTTGACACTCTTCCTTTGACATATTATATTTAATAAAACAACTAGCACATTTATCCATATATTTCATTATTTGTTTTTAACTATATTATAAAAAAACAGTCACAGCTATGTTAGAAAGTGGTAAAATTAAAGTTAATTTGTATAACATTATCAAGAAAAATCCCATTTATCTTAGCTTCTAGTACTTTAGATACAAAATAACACATTGCATGTAGTTTTCCAATAAAAAAACAGAAAACCAAGAAAACTTCTGATTTAGGCACTCTAGTTATATGAACATATTTTAACTCCTTACACAAAACATCTTCAGTTCCATCAGCCAATTTCAAGGTTGCTATAACTCATAGTTCCCTCCCATCTCTAAGTCCACAAAGTTCATTGTGATATACAGCACCATTTTACTTTTATTAGTTGTCTTTTTTTTTTTTAGAAAAAATGCTTGCTTGTCAGCAGCATTTACAGTCCCTTCTTTGGGGTCTTCATTGTGTACCTAAAATAGGCTTGCCACCCCTCCGTTTTTTTTCCGGACTATCAGGAAATCAAACCGATTCTCCGGTAGTCCAGAAAACACTATACAAACTCCGGTATTCTGTTTCAAAACGGAAACAGACTATCGGAGTTTGTAAATCGGCTGATTTGCTATGCTTTTTTTTATAGAAAAGCATAGCAAATTAGCCAAAAGCAGTCTGCGGGAACCAAAAGAGGCGTTCCGTTGATCGGTTGATTTACTATGCTTTTTTTACAGAAAAGCATAGCAAATCAGCCAAAAGGAGGCGGCGGGAAACGAAAAAAGAGGGCGTTCCCGTTGAGTGATGCTGTCGTGACATCACAAAATAGGCGGTATGTTGGCGGGAGAGGGGGTGGGGTGGACGGGGTTACTGGTGACGCGAGGGGCGTGGCGTGGCTATGGTTTTAGCCGTGAACGAAGGTGGCAACCCTAACCTAAAATGACAACTTTTCACTCCCTCTAAAACCACCTTCATTTCCACTTTGTTTTAGCTGGACATATTGCTGATGAGCTCCACAATAATTGTCTTCCAATAATTCTGAGGCATTATTAAATAAGGAAGCAAGGTTTATATTTATGTATGATACAACCTAAACATTTGAATAATGAAATTTCAATTAAGTATTTACTGAGAGTTTATTTCCCCTTTTGTAATTCATATATATTCACAACATGAAAACATGTATGTATTATTTTTTGTGTGTATTAGAAATGGTATAGTACAGGGGTTCCCAAAGTGTGCATTGCAGTGCCCTGGGGAGCCACTGCTTCCTCACAGTCGAGCCGCGGCATCCTAACAGGGGCGCCGTGAACTAATACCCTTCATATATGATTTTTTTCTTTTGTTTTTTATTTTTCGCACTGTTTGAGCTGACATCACCTGCACAATGACGTTGGGGCTACCAGCCTGTTGAAATTGAGCAAGGAGCTCACGCATTGTAGGAAACCGAAATTTGACCTGCCTTAGTAAGGACCGCGGCTGGGAAAGTACAGTTGTGCACACTTACCATAAATGTAGGTGTTCGATTGTATTCACTGTTGCAGTCATTACATTTGGGTTATCTGCCTGTAGGTAGCCATCAGCCGGCCTGAATATCAAAGTCTTGGATCCCAGCATCGGATGCTGTCTCTTCTTCCATAACGACAAGTCGTCAGGGGTATAAAACATGCAGCCGATGCCATTACATCAGTTTTTCTTGCCCAAGATGTCAGGTGCCTCCATAATGGGAAGCAATTATATGTTAGGTTACACCTCCAACAAAAAGCAAATACACCAGAAAGCTGAAATACACTAAACAAGAAGAAAAGTATAGCCAAGAGAAGTCAGGGGGCTGGAGGGAGGGTAACCAGGACTGCAGCAGTGAATGCACTCGAACATTTTATGGTAAGTGTACACAACTGTACTATGTTCTTTGTGTTTCACTGTAGCAGTCATTACATTTGGGTTAATTCCCAAAGCTGAGGAAGTTAGAGAGCATTAGGACCAGCTATTAAGCCCTGCAAGACTGCAGTGCCAAAACCAGCTCTGGATTTACAAAAAATAGGCATGTGGTAATGCTTGGTGAAGGTATGTACAGAGCACCAGGTAGCAACTTCTAGGATGTTCCTGGTAGGGACACCTCTGAGAAAGGCTGTAGAGGTAGACGCAGCCCTGGTGGAATGTGATCTTATCCCCTGTAAGGTAGGTTTTCCATGGTGCTTATAGCAGAAATGAATGCAATGGATTATCCACTTAGAAATGGTTTGCTTTGAAATGGCCTTCCCGTCTGCCCCTGCAGCAAAGCCAGTGAGCAGCTGCTCAGATTTTCTGACAGGCTTAGTCCTGTCCAAATAAAATCTAAGTTGTCTGTGCACGTCCAAAGAGTGCAGTATTCATTCTCCTTTGTTCTATGGATTAGGGAAAAAAGTAAGCAAATGAATAGACTGGTAAAGGGCCACACTGGATACCACCTTGGGCATAAAGGAAGGATTGGTCCTGAGGGACACCCTGTCCGCATGAAAGATGATGAAAGGCTCCACTGCCATGAGGGCCTGTAATTCAGACACTCTTCTTGCTGAAGTGATGGCTAGAAGGAAGGCTGTTTTCCAAGAAAGGAATTTCAACTCTGCAGTTGCAGCTGGCTCAAAAGGAGGTAGAGTGAGCTTTTCCAATACAAAGTTAAGGTCCCAGGCTGGAGTAGGGGCTCACCTTGGTGGTCTTAAATTTTTGGCCCCTCTGAGGAACTGCTTTAGCAGGGGGTGAGAGAAGAGGGGAGGTTCAGTATTATAATGTGCTGAAATGGCAGAGGCATGAATTTTAATTGACGAGAAGGAAAGGCCCTTGTGGAGCATCTCTGTTAAGTACTGAAGAATATGCGGTAAGCTGGGCACTGTTGTGCCCATCCCCAGAGTCTGGGTCCAGGAACAGTTTCTTTTCCACTTTTCAGCATATGATTTTCTAGTACTAGGCCTCCTTGCCTCCAGAATGAAATCTAGCACCTGTTTGCTGAGGGATGCTATTGGAGAGCTCAAGGAATTAGCCAGGCTGCAAGGTTAAGGGTTTGAAGCTGAGGGTGCAGAATCTGGCCCTCCTGCAGGGACAGCAGGGAAGGGGTCTAAGGCAGGTGCCATGGTTCCAGCAGTGACATACTGCGCAAGGGGGGGGGGGTACCAGTGCTGGCATGGACAGTCTGGTGCAATCAGTATTGTCCTTGGTTTGTCCTCTTTGGTCTTTAGCAGAATTTTCGAGAGGAGAGGCAGAGGTAGAAAGGCATAAACTGAGAGGCTTTACCAGGTGAAGGACAGGGCACCCATTTTCCAAGCTTGACTGTGGGAAGTCCTTGTGCAGAATTTGTCCAATTGGTAGTTTTGAGGGGAGGCAAACAGGTCTACCTCTGGATTCCCCCATTTGTTTCTCAAAAGGTTGAATATCTTTGGTTCCAGTTTCCACTTGTGTGGGTCCATGAGATTTCTGCATAGGTCTGCCAGTGAATTTAGCTTGCCTGGCAGGAATTGAGCTTGTAGGTGCACTTGGTAGTCTGCAGAGAGGGTACGAGTGGGTTCCCCCCTTCTTGTTTATGTACCACATAACAGTGGTGTTGTCTGTCTTTACCAATAATTGTCTGGAAGAATGTGGTCCTTGAAGGCTGTAAGGGAATTCTGTACAGCTAACATTTCTTTTTGATTGATATGCAAGTGCATCTGACTCGGGTTCCATTTTCCCTGAATGCACTGCCCTGCCAAGTGAGCACCCCCATGCATAGTCTGATGCGTCTGTTGTTAGGGTTTGGGCAGCAGGGGATAGAGTGAATGGGAGTCCCTTGTTGTGGTAGCAGACCTCTGCCCACCAAAGGAACTCTGTCTTTATACAAGGAATGATAGGAATCATTGATTCCAGGTCTTAAGAATGTTGACACCATAGGCCTTTTAGATACCATTGTAGTTTCCTCATAAGCAGTCTTGCATATGGAAATAGTAGAATGCAAGAGGCCATGAACCCCAGGGCTTGCAGGATTTTCCTTGCAGATAGCTGGGTCTTTGTGGCCAGTACTTTGAAGTAGGCTGCCAAATAAACTTGTTTTTCTGGCATGAGGTAAGCCATCTTGGAAGCTGTGTTCAAGCTTGCTCCCGGGAATACAATTTGTTGGCAGGATACTAGATGAGATTTCTTTTCATTTATGGTGTACCTCGTGAGGTAGAAGTTTCTTTACAAATGCCAGATGTTTCAGTAGCATGCCCTGGCTTTCTGCCTGAGACAATCGTCCATGTATGGGTATACTTGAATATTTCTTTGCCTGCAAAATGCAATGGCTGGAGCTAGGCACTTTGTGAATACCCTGGGCGCAGTAGAGAAGCTAAAGGGAAGTGCAGAGAACTGAGAGTGCATGGAGCCTGCTCTGAAGCATAGGTATTTCCTGCAAGATTCCCTTATTGGAATGTGCAGATAAGCTTCCTTTAAGTCTAAGGTTGCCAACCAGGCATCTTTGCCTAGCATAGGAAGCAGCTGTTGAAGTGTTAGCAGTCTGAATTTTGGGATTACCAAAAAGGTGTTTAGAATAGAGAAGTCCAGGATAGGACGCCAGGAGCTGCCTTTTCTGGGTACCAGGAAAAGTCTTCAGTAAAAACCTTGTCCCATTTCTTCTGCTGGGACAGGTTGAATAGTCCTGATACATAGAAGAGAGAACCTGCTGTTGAGCCTCTGCCCATTCATTTGAGGGTAGGTCTGGCCAACCGTTTGGGGTTGGTAAGGTGTGGGAGTGAAATTTGTATCCTTGGAAAACTATATTTAAAACCCATTTGTCCTGGGTAATGAATTCCCAGTTTTTTGCATGTCGGGCGATCTTTCCCACTAAGGGAGCAGGCAGTTGAGCAGGACTTGGAAGGTTTAAGGTTAAGTCATTGTGACAATTTTCCATAGAGGGGTGTCTTACTACTTCCAGCTTTGGAAGTGGGAGCCCCCCACTGCTTAGGCTTGTCAGTACCTTGCGACTGTAGCCTAGGTGGTCTGCTGTTCCTGGGTTTGGACTGCGAAGGCCTGGAAGAGACAGGAAAGGACCAATTCTTAGAAGGCCAATGCCTACTAAATCTGGGAGGCTGTACTTGTAAGAAATCTTTAACAGTGTGCATAGATTTAGCTTTTTCCTCCATCTTTTGAAGAAGTGGTCTTGGTTTAAGGGAACATCCAGTAATTTAGCTTTAACATGATCTGGCAAATTTTGCTCCTTAAGCCAAGCATGCCCTCTAAGAACAGACCCAGTGACAGCAGCCCTGCAAGATATTTCTAAAGAGTCAAAACCACATTGCAAAGTAGGTTTACCAACTTGTTCAGCAGAATGCATTAAATCCTGTAATTCTTTATTTTCAGCACAGTCAGGAATCAACATCATTTTCTACTTAAGTAGTCCCATAATATGCTGCTGATACTTTAACATATGAAACTGGCAGTTTAAGGCCCTAATGGCCAAAGTAGCAGAAGTGTATACCTTGTTACCCCATCTGTCCAAGGCCCTGGAATCTCTATCAGAGGGGGTATGTTTTTTGGCAGTAGTAGCCTTACTGCCTTTAGGTCCTTGGGAAATGGTCTCTGGGTCCACAGTAGGATTCTTGAAGAGGAACTTGTGAGAGTCAGGTACTCTGCAATACCTGTCAGGTTTCCTGGGAGCTGGAGGTAAAGTGTCTGGGACCAAGGGAGATTCCAAGAAGGCATCATCTACAATGTCCAGGACAGGAGGGATGGCTAAAAACCTGTGTTGAGGGAGGAGTAAGAATTCTCTAAGCCACTTTTTGGTAAATAGTGTGGGAAGAAATAGCCAGGGAATTATTATGGCTAGGCTTATATAGGCCCTAGGGCCGATAGCCTAGTACCAACCTATAAACCTATGGAGTCAGAGTAATCCTGGCTTTCCCAGTGGAAGTGCTCCCTAAGAGTGTGCAAGGTTTCACCAAAAGAAAAATCTTCTGAAGGGGAAGCAGAGGGAATGGAGTCCTCTGCATCAGAATCCTCATAGGTAGATAAGGGCAAATCCTGGTAATCAGAAGAAACAGAAATTTCAGAATCCTGATCAGAAGAATCAGAAGGAAAATCAGTTCTAGGTCTCTTAGAGGGTGAAGGCTGGCTTCCCCTAATTAAAGTAATAAGGTCTTCAGCCATTCTTATCATTTGTTTTTTAGGCATATGGGCCTGACCATGCGGTTTGGACGTCGGTTTTCTAGGCGTGGGTCGAGTTTTAGGCCTTGAAGAAGAAGATGGTGTCGGTCGAAAATGTAAGTCAGTAGGCCTGAATACACCATCAGAAGCAGGTGCCTGCACAGCGGCTCCGGACCCATCCAAGGTAGAGACATCCACAGGTTCCATGGTCGAAGAAGCATCTCGCGGCATACCGGACTCCGAATGGGTCTCAGTAGAGGTCTGGGAATCTGAAGTAGCGGGTATCAGGGGCTGCGAAACCGCCTCACTGAGTACTGGCGAACTGGCGACTAGCTTAACGGAAGCATCGTCGGCAGCTTTGGACGTATGCGGCCTGTCTCTGTCTTTACGTTTTTTTTGGAATGTCGGTAGTCAGATGGCTTACCGAAGCCATTTCTGGATAGTTAAACTGAGTACCAAAATAATTTGCTGCAAAAATAAACCGACAACGAATAGTTAGGGGGTTGAATAAGGCACAAAACCGACTGCGAGGGATGTTGTGGTTTGGGCCTAAGCAAGGAATGCAATATGAATGAAAATCTTTATGAGGTATTTGCTTTCCACAGGTAATACAATTGTTAACTTTTACTGACATCTGTTTAGAGCAAGGAAAAAGGATCCCCAACAGGGTACTTAGCTTTTTTGAAGACTTTGGTTCTGAAACTCGAAAACGAAAATTTCAGGAGTCAGCCGACCGGCACTTGCCAACTGCTTCTGCTTCAGGTACTGAGCGGCAAGAAAGACTGATGTAATGGTGTCCGCTGCATGTTTTATACCATTGACGACCTGACGTCATGGAAGAAGAGACAGCATCTGACGCAGGGATCCAAGACTTTGATATTCAGGTCGACTGAGGGCTACCTGCAGGCAGATAACCCAAATGTAAAGACTGCAACAGTGAAACACGAAGAACATCTGTATCACTCTAAACAGTTAGCTAGTTGCTTTTTGTTAGCCATGGGGCCAGTGGGTTAGCTCTGACTTGCTTATTTCTGACAGCTGCATGTTCATTTACTACGTTTGAGTAAACTTGGCTGAAACGGAACACTGAATCACTTAAAGACCTTGTTTTGAAGACTTTCCAGTTTTTTTTATTTACTTTTTTAAGTGCAGACTGAAGCTGATGGAAGGAAAAAAATCTAACCTTCCTTTAAAAGTAGCGGAATACTCAAGTCACATTGACGGTTTTAAGAAGTTTCTGTACGGAATCACTACATGCTGATTTTACAGTTCACGGAGAAGACCCGACATTCTGAATTGGAGGAGTGGCTCTTTCATGGACGTACGCCATTTTTGCAACTGCATCATCAGGAGCTTAACTGTGCGAGTCCAGGTACTGTTAGAATTTATCTAGTTTTAAGACGGAAAGCAAATAAGGCCGATGGGTGTGTTACCTATCCAGGTACTGATAGCATTTATATAGTTTTAAGCAGGAGAACATAATAAAGCTGACTGGGTGTGTGTGTGTTATGTTTCCAGTTACTGTTATCATTTTTGTAGACTTACGGAGGAAAACACAAATAAAGCCAATGGGTGGGTGGGTGTGTGTGTGTGTGTGTGTGTGTGTGTGTGTGCGTTTGTGTGTGTGCGTTTGTGTGTGTGTGTTATGTTTTGTAACTTATTTTTAGGGTTAGGGCTTTTTGAGTGTGTAGTTTAAGGAAGACTGAACTTTGTTTCAGTGTGATGAAGGACTGCAGAGTGTTACTTTGGCCCCAACACAAAATGTTTGTTTTATAACCAATGGTGTAGTTTTTAGAATTCGGTGTCTCCAAAACACCCACCGACAAAGCTCTCAACCATTTATCTCTAGAATGCGGCACATGTATGATGACTATTTTAAGACTCAAAATGAGGAACTTTCCTCAAAATGATGTACACTATGGAAGTATGCCCACCAAACACTGATTGCAAATAGCTGCTCATTCTGCAGTGGAAGTAGGCATTAATTTTGTCTACGTGTAGTAGATCTTAAGTTTCTCATTGTGTGGAGGTGAGAGAAAAAAACTGTTAAGTACCTGGTGAAGGGCGAATCAGCAGTAGGTCTACTCTAAATAGTACCAAACCGTCATCCCAAACTGTAGATGTGAAAGCTTGTTGTATAAGAAACTTGACAGAAACTTTGTGCCACTTTTTACAGTTTGTAATTTATGTGCAAGACATCCACTATAATGTGAGAACATGGTCTTTTAAACAAGGAAAAATATCTGGAGCACTCGGCTAAGAATCTCAAAGCATCATTAAATGTTAGTTTGTATTGTATTCAAACTCTTTTGATGAGTTAGAGATCCATTATTGCTTGCCATGGACATTATTTAAAAAAATTTAACAGTGAATGTGTGACAGACCGTTTCAGTGGGGATGAGGAGGAACATGAAATTTTTTAAAAGACTTTGAATAAGGAATAATAATGAGATACATTTGAGAGGTATGAATGAAGCTATCTATTTTATAGCCGCCCCTCGCCCCAATATCTTCAACTGCTTGGTCACAAGTATAGTGTTAGAGTATTTATTTAGCCTAAACAAAAAATCATCTCCATTTCTGGGCTAGGAAAATTTTCTGACTTTCACCGTCCCCCAGCCAGATCAGTAATAGGGAAAGGAATTCTACCTTGCTCAGCTCCTAACTGCATCAGGATCTTGAAAGAAATACTGACGATATACAGAGATTTAATAACAAAACATGCCATTTAATTACTGTCTTACCTTAACAGGAACATCACTGCATCACACTCCAAAAAGTAAAATGGCTACCTACACATCAAATGGTAGATCTTCTGCTAGGATCACTCTTTTTTAATCTTCTACATATATGAGC
The DNA here is from genome assembly GCF_019279795.1 of Protopterus annectens. Lineage (NCBI taxonomy): Eukaryota > Metazoa > Chordata > Ceratodontiformes > Protopteridae > Protopterus > Protopterus annectens. The sequence continues at coordinate 607,852,809 of NC_056747.1, forward strand.
CTCCCTCCCTCTTGAAGCAAAACATATAATACACTGGACATTATGCTACTGTCTGAGAACCTAAGCCCATGCAGGTTGTATTCTCCTTACTCCTAGAAACAACCTAAAGCAGTGGTTCTCATTGAATTCAATGGGCTATAGTTTCTATTTATCTGTTTTTTTTATTTTGCATATACAATTTTGATCACTTATTTATGTATTTAGGTATATGTATTGTTAGAGGTTGATTTATAGCTTGGATTTAGTTGAATTTTGATAGTGGAGGAAGTGAAGTAGCATGGAATGTAACACTGGTCACCAAGTGCAATGCAGCAAAGGATTTAAATTGTGTGTTTTTACTGAATGTATTAGTTCTGATGAAGTCTAACCAGAGATGAAAGCACTAAACTCGTTTTCAACAATACAGTTGTTGTTTTATGAAGAAGTTCTTGTGTTCAGCCTTTGTTTTGTGGTCTGGTCATCTTTTGGAGGTACTCGGTTATTGGTCTTATTTTTTGTACCTCGTTTTTGACTACAACGGTTTATGTGGTTAAAAGCTCAATAACTTTTATGCTGTGTGTAGTCAGACAGAGCATATGAGGGCTCCCTATAGCTAGAAATATGAAGACTTACACTGCCAAGTCTTGAGAGACATAAAAAAAAACTACATAAGAAAAGTGAATATTGAACATTGATTTTCTACAAACTTCTGTTTTGTGATGGGCAAGCTGCTGACACCCCTCAAAATACTATATGCCAACACCAAGACTGCTGTACCTCAGAGAAAAGTGAATATTTCAAGAGGTGGCAATCTCACATTTAGTATATGTATGTCCAGAGTTTTTGGCCATTCATCTTCTACACTTTGGAACTCAGCAGTGCAAGCCTCAAAATTTTAAATGGTTATCATGTTAGAGAGGTAGTCATGTTAGCAACGACTATGCCCAATGATGGCTACTGTCACCAGCTTGGGATTGCCAATCCCAAGTTCCCCAGATGTACAGCCACTGGTTGTGTGCAGCTCACTCTATCTGGACCGTTAACATTTTATCCCCTAGGAAAAATAAGCTCCCACCCCCTCATCCCTGTTTTAAAGTTAATAAGGTTGCCATTAGGTTTGCTTACCTCTCAACCATAGTAGATCAGTGTTATGCCGTTAAGCAGAATGTACACTTTTTTTTGGTAATTGTCTTTTTATTGTACTTTTGAGCTTTTCTCCCCAGGTCTCCTAGTCCAGTCAGGCAGCCTCGTTAAACAAATGTCAAATAAATAAATGAAATATGCACTTTATGCGTGCTGCGGGGGCTTGGGAAAACCTGGATTCAGCAAGGGAGTTGAAAATCGAAAAAGTTTGGGAACCATTGGTATAGTATGTTTTTAACAGGGTCACAAGGGCGTAGGAGTGGGAGGATTTTGTTAGTTGGTGTTTTTCACTGATTGGTTTAGCTTTTTTTAAATAAAAGTTTTGTAATTGCCTAGGTGCATGTTTTCCCCCTTTTTTTCTTTGAGCTGCCTCATCACTACTTTTTTAAAACTTTGCGTGTTAGAGCTTTGCTGAGACTGCTTACTCTGTTTCTTAGAAGGAGATCTTGAAAAGGAAGGAAATTTTTTTAGTAAACTTTGAAAAGGAGGGTGGAACAATCTGAGTGACTCCTTGAATCAACTTTCCTCTGTCATCAATTTTTTAAAGACCTCAGCAGCTGAGGACCCAGATATTGCACCTTTGTACAGGGAAAAATTCCAGAATCTCAGCTTTAACATCTTCTGGCAGGTTTTGAGACTGTAACCAAGCAAAACTTCTCATAAATGGATCAGTAGCAGTAGCTCTGGATACATCAGCAGAATCATAACTACTTTAGAGAGTGTCTACTTAAGTAAGAAGCAGATATGGTTAAGGAATTTAAAGAAGTTTCAGTTTCAGAAGAAGGAAGGTTAATGGTTGATGTCCTCATGTTCTAAAAAGAAGCCAGTAAAAATGTTATCATATGTGGCTGGCAGTTCAAAATTCTGAATTTAAGGTAGTAAAGTACAGTTGTGTACACTTACCATAAATGTAGATGTTCGAGTGTATTCACTGTTGCAGTCATTACATTTGGGGTACTCTGCTGGCAGGTTGCCCTCAGTCGGCCTGAATAACAAAGTCTTGGGTCCTGCGTCGGTTGCTGTCTCCTCTTCCATGACGTCAGGGGTATAAAACATGCAGCCGATGCCATTTTATTCAGTTTTTCCTGCCCCAGATGTCAGGTGCCCCCCTAATGGGGAGAGGGAAAAAAAAAAATATATATATATATATATATATATATATATATATATATATATCAATAAGCAGAAATATATATAAATGCACTTTTAGCAACATAAACTTTACCTTCATCTAAAAGCAAATACACCATAAAGGCTTTAGTGTGAAGGAAAGAAAAGGTATAGAAAGGGGGATGGCAGGTGGGTAACCCGGACTGCAACAGTGAATACACTCGAACATCTACATTTATTGTAAGTGTACACAACTGTACTATGTTCTTCGTGTTTCACTGTTGCAGTCATTACATTTGGGTAGAATCCCAAAGCTATGGATGGGAGTATGGAACTAAACAGCATTAGGAGCGGCTATAAGGCCCTGCAGAACTGCAGTGGCAAAGCCTGCCCTGGATTTGGAGAAGAGAGGAAAATGATAATGCTGTGTGAAGGTATGAACAGAGCTCCAAGTAGCAGCTTCTAGGATGTCTTTGGTTGGAACCCCTCCGAGAAAAGCTGCTGAAGTAGAGGCAGCCCCGGTGGAATATGATCTGATCCCCTTGGGTACAGGTTTACCATGGTGCAAGTAGCAGAAACGGATGCAGTGGCTTATCCACTTAGAAATAGACTGCTTTGATATAGCCTTCCCCTCTGACCCTGCAGCAAATGCTACCAGTAGTTGCTCAGACTTTCTTAGAGATTTGGTCCTGTTTAAGTAGAATCTTAGCTGTGTGCGTACGTCCAATGAATGCAGAATCCACTCCCCCTTGTTCTGCGGATTTGGGTAAAATGTTGGCAGGTGAATGGTCTGCGTAAGAGCCACACTGGATACCACCTTAGGCATAAAAGAAGGACTGATCCTGAGGGACACCCTGTCCAGGTAAAATATAATAAAAGGCTCCATTGCCATGAGAGCCTGCAGTTCTGAAACCCTTCCTGCTGAAGTGACTGCCAAGAGAAAAGCTGTTTTCCAAGACAGAAATTTTACATCCGCAGTAGCTGCTGGTTCAAAAGGAGGCAGGGTGAATTTTTCCAGCACAAAACTGAGGTCCCATGCAGGAGTTGGTGATCTTCTGGGAGGCCTTAAACTTTTGGCCCCTGTAAGATACAGTTTAAGCAGAGGATGAGAAAACAGGGGAGGCTCTGTGTTGTAATGAGCCCAGATGACAGAGGCATGGATTTTTATTGGAGAAAAAGATAGGCCCCTGTCAAGCATCTCAGTCAAATACTGTAAAATCTGAGGAATATTGGGCTTTGCTGTGTCTGTTCCTTGTGCTTGGTTCCAAGCACAGAATCTCTTCCATTTATCAGCATAAGATTTTCTAGTACTAGGCCTTCTGGCTTCCAAAATGACATCCATCACAGATTTACTGAGAGGTGTTGTTTGAATAATTAATTGATCAGCCAGGCTGCGAGATTCAGAGTTTGGAGCTGAGTGTGCAGAATTTGATTGTTCTGCTGACACAGTAGATGAGGTATTTGAGGAAAGTACCATGGAGGAAGTTGAGACATATTCCTTAGAAGTGGGTACCAGTGCTGGCGAGGCCAGTCTGGAGCAACTAGGATCATTTTTGTTTTTTCCTGTCTGAATTTTAGTAAGACCTTGGAGAGTAGAGGCAGAGGGGGAAAGGCATAGACTGATAGGTTTTTCCAGCTGAAGGATAGGGCATCCACTTTCCATACTATTTTTGTGATGAGTTATTGTGCAGAATTTGTCCAACTGATAATTTTGGGGAGAGGCAAATAGATCTATGTCTGGGCTCCCCCATTTCTGTGTTAACATGCTGAAGATTTGTGGATCCAGTTTCCATTTGTGCGGGTCCATAAAATTTCTGCTTAGGTCGTCTGTCATAGTATTTTGTTTTTCTGGCAGGAATTGAGCTTGAAGATGTATTTGGTAAGTCAAGGCTGTGTTCCAAAAGGCCATGGCTAGTCTGCAAAGGGGGTAGGAATGTGTACCCCCCTGCTTGTTTATGTACCACATAACCATGGTGTTGTCCGTCTTTATCAGTAGTTGTCCTGGATGAAGTAAGTCCTTGAAGGCTGTCAGAGCATTTTGAACAGCTAGCATCTCTTTCTGGTTGACATGCAGATGCATTTGGTTTGGGCTCCATTTGCACTGAATGCATCTCCCTGCTAGGTGGGCCCCCAAGCATAGTCTGATGCATCTGTAGTTAGGGTTTGGGTGGCAGGGGGTAGAGTGAATGACAGTCCCTTGTTTTGGTGACATGTCTCTGCCCACCAAAGAAACTCCTGTTGTAGGCAGGGAATGAGAGGAATCATTGTTTCCAGACTGTGACAATGTTGACTCCATAAACGTTTTAGGTACCACTGAAGTTTCCTCATATGCAGTCTCGCATATGGAATTAGTAGAATGCAGGATGCCATGAACCCCAAAACCTGCAGAATTTGTCTTGCAGATAACTGGGTTTTTGTTGCCATTTGTTTGAAGTATGTTGTCAGTTGCCTTTGTTTGTCTGGCATAAGGTAAGCCATCTGGGCAGTTGTATTCAAGCTTGCACCCAGGAATGTAATTATTTGAGAGGGTACCAGTTGTGATTTCTTTTCATGTATTGTGTACCCCAGGCATGCTAGAAGCCTTTTCACAAATGCCAGATGTTGAAGAAGAGTGTCCTTGTTCTCTGCTTGAATGAGACAGTCGTCCAGATAAGGATAAATTTGAATGCTTCTTTGTCTGCAGAATGCAATTACTGGTGCCAGGCACTATGTAAAGACCCTGGGCACAGTAGATAAGGGCAGTGCAGAGAATTGGTAATGCAAAAAACCTGCTTTGAAGCGGAAGTATCTTCTGCTTGATTCCCTTATTGGGATATGCAGGTATGCCTCTTTGAAGTCTAGAGTTACTAACCAAGTATTCCTGCCTAGCATAGGCAGTAGCTGTTGTAAAGTCAGCATTTTGAATTTTGGAATGTCCAGGAACGTGTTCAAAATCGATAAGTCCAGTATTGGACACCATGAATTGTCTTTTCTGGGTACCAGGAAAAGTCTTGAATAAAAACCTTGTCCTTTTTCCTTTTCCGATACCGGATGAATAGCCCCCATATCCATAAGGGACACGACTTATTTCTGGGCCTCTACCCACTGGTTTTGTGGCAGATATGGCCATCCATTTGGAATTGGCAAACTATGGAAATGAAATCTGTACCCCTGGGATACTATGTTTAATACCCACTTGTCCTGGGTAATTAACTGCCAATTTTGAGCATGAAGTGCTAGTTTTCCCCCCAAGGGGGCTGCCAACAGGTAAGTGCTTGATGATGGTAGAGGAAAGTCATTGATACTGCTTACTGTAGGGTTGTGCTTTGTTTCCTCCAGTTTTGGAGGTGGAGGCACCCATTGCTTTGACCTGTAAGAAACCTGTGATTGGTATCTGGAGCCTTTTGAGCACCTGGATTTGCCTTGAGTGGCTCTGTTGGACACAGGAAAGGACCAATTTTTAGTAGGCCAGGGTCTACTGAACCTGGGTGGCTACACTTGCAAGAAATCTTTTATAGTTTGCATAGATTTAGCTTTGTCTTCCATCTTCTTTAAAACCTCTTCTGCCTTATTACCAAACAGAGTATCATGCTGCAAAGGGGCATCCAACAATTTAGCTTTAACATGAACAGGCAGATTTTGCTCCTTGAGCCAGGCATGCTCTCTAATCACAAATCCAGTAACGGCGGCCCTACAAGAGGCCTCCAAGGAGTCAAAACCATATTGCAAAGTATGCCTTCCAACCTGTTCTGCTGAATGCAATAATTCCTGTAACTCTTTATTTTCCACACAATCGCAAATCAACATCATTTTCTGTTTCAGTAAGCCCATAACATGCTGTTGATATTTAAGCATATGAAACTGGCAGTTTAAGGCCCTGATTGCCAAGGTTGCAGACGTATAAACCTTCTTTCCTCATCTATCCAGTGCTCTGGAATCTCTGTCAGAGGGGGTAGGATTTTTGGCTGTAGAGGCCTTTACACCCTTGGGACCCTGAGAAATAGTCTCAGGTTCGGCAGCAGGATTTTTGAATAGAAATTTGTGGGAGTCAGGAACCCTGTAATATCAGTCTGGCTTACTAGGAGCCGGAGGCAGGGAATCAGGAGCCATGCTTGATTCCGAAAACACATCATCAACAATGTCTAATACAGGAGGTGTTGCCAAAGGCCTATGCTGAGGAAGAAGAAGGAAATCCCTAAGCCTCTTTTTTGATTCCTGACTCTCCCAGTGAAAATGCTCCTTTAAAGTATGCAAAATCTCTCCAAAAGAGTAATCCTCAGGAGGAGATACAGATGGGATGGATTCCTCTGCATTAGAATCCTCATAGGGTGGAATAGAAAATTCCTGATCAGAAGAGGAATCAGAAGAAATGGAAACCTGATCTGAAAATTCATAATCAGTGCCTTGCCTAGGCCTCTTAGCAGGGGGGGTTTGGGAACCCCTGATCAAGGTAATTAAAACCTCAGCCATTTTGATCATCTGTTTTTTAGGCATATAGGCCTGAGCACATGTCTCATGTGTCGTTTTTTTAGACATAGAAGATGTTTTTGACCTTGTTTTTGAGGCTGGCGTTGGATTAATATAAAAATGTTGAGGCCTGAAAACACCCTCAAAAGACGGTGCCTGCTCAGCGGTTCCGGACCCATCCAAGGGAGAGAGACATCAGCAGGTTCAATACTCTGAGAATCTCGCAGCATACCAGACTCTGAATGGGTCTCGGTAGAGGCCTGCGACTCAAAAGTAGTGGGTATCAGGGGCTGCGAAAGCGCCTCACTGAGTACCGGCAAACAGGCGACTGGCTTAGGAGAAGCTTCATCATCGGTTTTGGACCTCGACGGTCTGTCTCTGTCTTTTTCTTTGCGTTTGTTGTTAACTCCGGTAGTCAGATTGCTAACTGACGACATTTCAGGATAATTAAATCTTGAACCAAAATATTTAGAAGCAAAAATATACTGAAGCTTAATAGTGCATTGGTTAAATCTAGCACAAAACCGACAGCAAGGCACATTGTGATCTGGGCCTAGCCAAGGAATACAGTACAAATGAAAATCCTTATGAGATATTTGCTTCCCACAAGTAATGTAATTATTAACTTTTACTGACATCGGCAAGGAGCAAGAAAAAGTTTCCCCAACGAGGTACTTAGCTTTAGTTTGAAGACTTTGGTCCTGAAACTCGAATGCGAAAATTTCAGAGGTTGGCCGACCCGCACTGCTTCTGCTTCGGGCACCGTGCAGCAAGAAAGACTGAATAAAATGGCGTCTGCTGAATATTTTATAACCCTGACGACCTGATGTCATGGAAGAGGAGACAGCAACCGACGCAGGACCCAAGACTTCGTTATTCAGGCCGACTGAGGGCAACCTGCCAGCAGATTATCCCAAATGTAATGACTGCAACAGTGAAACACAAAGAACATCAAAGTAAACTCTTTTTCCAAATCTGTCAAAAGCTTTCCCATCCTTGTCAGAGGGAATGGGATTAGCATTCACAATATGTTTAGCAGTAGAAGGCTTGTATGAAAACAATCACTGCAGAATCTAATTTGGGGTTAGAGAACATGAATGTATATGTCTGAGGTACTTAATGTAACTTGTCAGACCTTTTGGGGGGCAGGACACATACTGCCAGGCATAATACAGGTTGTTAAAGCATCCTCAAAGGAAGACAACACAGGAGGAACAGCTGCAGGTTGATGAAGCTCCACTTGTAACAAATCGTAATACATTTTTGGGAGATAGGGATTCCATTCTGTTCCCAGTGAAATAAAGCACTCATTTCATTAACAGTGTCAGAAAAAGATAATTATTCTGGCAGGAAATCTGGAGACGCACCTTCCACAGAATCAAAATCTTCAGCTTAAGGAGAAGTAAATGAAGAATCACACTCTCTCTCCCATCTCTGATCATTTGACCGTAAATAACTGCTAGACTGTAAGGGAAATCTTTTTCTATTAAAATATAGCTTGGAACCAGAATTTAACATTACATGCAGAGTGAAATCCCTTACCAAATCCCAGCAAATCTTCCCTGTTCATGGTTAAAAAAACTTTAAGTTTCTCTTTTTTTTCTTCCTGACAGACTTCCTGCAAAAGGGCCAATTCATGACAGGAGCACTAGGCCTGGAATCGGGCACCTTACCCAGGTTAAATGAAAAACCTTTACCCTCTCCTTCCCTTGAGCTTGAAAACAGTGGTTCTTCCTTGCTCGGTGAGGGCAACCATACAGCTACAGAGTATGTGACAATCTCCCATTCTTTAGTGACTTCCTGAGGAGCTACACGACTAGGAACAAAAGATGATGGTTCAAGGAATCAGTTTTGGACAGAGCAGACTCACCCACTAGCAGCAAAGGTGGTGATGGAGATGGCCAGACAACTAAACACTTCCTAAAAATTTCTTCTTATTGTGGACAGGGAAGGAAGAACTATGGAGACTGAATCATGCCATGTTCAACCTGGGAAAGAGACCTTACAAGCAGGCTGAGGATCTTAACAGAGTCAGTAAACCTTCTGAAAGGAAAAAAAAACAGGTTAACCTTTTGTGATAGTTCACAAAAGCACCAAATCTTGTCAGAGTAGCACCTATTCCCACAGTAAAATGCAGAAAAAGTTAATGAGAGATTTTTTTACAATTTCATCACAAAAGATTAACCCAAGTAAAAATCATTTAAAACAACATGACAGTCTAAGTATAAAACATTTCCAAACAAAAAATAAGATAAGTTTCACAGAAAAAAAGCCCCACCCCCCCACAGAAAAATGATGTAGTAGAGGGTTTTCCCTAGAGGGGAAAATCTGCCCAGCTTTGAAAGGGTTGCAAGCAGATTACCGGTTCCATGAAGTCAGCATAGGCAGAGCACTTTGGTGGCAAGAAACCTCTGAAGCTTTTGGCAAACAAACTGCCTGTTACATCCCTCTGTTCTGAGTCGGGCAGAATTTTTTCCCGCCGTCCCACCCATTTAAGATGTCTTGTTATATACCACTGTCTTTCTAGTTGCCCGCCTCTTATGTTAATCTGACCATATATCTCATTTCTCTCTACTTTCACTGGCTTATGTGAGTAATCACAAAATCATCATTTTTGAAATCTCACCCCTTCAATTATTTAAATTTATTGGCCATCCTACAGTATTTCATAGTACCAAAATACAAAAGTGACCACCCCTTTCAATCCATCTTGCTGTTTTAAAAATAGTAACTCTCCACTAAACCTTAACTTTTAAACAGGTAAAACTCAAGTTACCTACTTTCACATATAACTTCTCTAGTGCACACTGCAGAGTGCATTCTTTTCAATCTTACCTTTAAGCATCCCTGTGACTAGCACTTTCTCTAATACCTGCTGGAAAGCACTAGGAAGCCTTAAACTCATACAAACACTGAACTCTCCTTGTTAACAAGGAGAAATTAATAGTAGGCACTAAGCCTATAATTGCAAAGTACCTTGCTAAGGAAACAGCTCCTATACTTTACAAAGAAAAAAAAAAAAGCCCCAAACCAGGCATGTCCAAGGGTCAGCTTCTGGTGATTTCTCCTGTCCACCTGGTGAATCTGGGCATACTGGGGCAATGCAGCAATTGCCTCATGTACACAGGCAACCCTCTCCTCCTACCACCCAACACTACAACCTGTGAGAGATGCACTTACATAGCCAAAATGGAAGCAAAGCTCTCTCCACCCAAGATTGTGCTAAACAGTGAAGAGGAGAAGGTTAACACCCACACTACACCTCAAGCAACACATAGCCCTTCTAAACCCGCACCACCAACACCCACATATAGCAACACTAAATCCACATATGCAGTGGCCCTTAACTGTAACCTGCCCAAGCAACAAAGACCTCTGAAGCTGAAACGCAAACAAACACCAATCACAACCAATGTGTCACATAGTTCACAACACCAGTGTGCCACCCAGCAACAGCCCCTAAGGCAAGACAATGTACCTAACACTTTAGTCATAGGTGACTCTATAGTCCGGCACACTGATGTCCCTCTCACCAGGTTGAATAAGGAGAAAATTACAGTCAGCTGCCTGTCGGGTGCCAGGATCCGCCACATAACGCAAGCACTCAAGTCACTCCACAACAAGTACAAATATGACTTTGTCATTGTCCACGTTGGAGTGAATGACTTGAGACGTACCTCCCTGGACTACATGAAAAGAGACATGGAAGAGCTCTCGGATCATGTGGCTCAGGCAGGTATGACCCTAGCCCTGAGTAGCATCCTGCCTTCACCCAGAATGATACCACAATATAAGGATAAAATGATTGACTTCAACAATTGGCTAAGCTTATGGTGTCATTCAAAGTGGATCCAGTATCTGTCTGCCTGGGATGACATGACTGACAGACCACGATGCTTTGCCAGAGATGGTCTGCATCTGTCGCCCCTGGGATTCAGGTTACTGGCAAAGGCTCTTGCCACCCCTATAGTGCCTTTTTTAGGCAAACTTCAAAGGACAAAACCACCACTGTAACAGGTACAAGCATGCAAAATCTGAAGGTAATGCTACTCAATGCTAGAAGTCTAAACGTCAAAATGCACTCTCTTGAGGCACTCCTAAAAATGGAGAACATCGATATCTGTGCAGTAACTGAGACCTGGTTCAAGGCTCCAGAGAGCACCCCTGCAATACCAGGCTACAACTCTTACCACACTTTTCGGCCACCAAACCAGGACCGAAACACTAAAGGTGGAGGAGTGTCAATACTCACCAAGGATATTCACACCACCAGGCCAGTTGGCCAACACAATGTGTCTGAAATTCTCCAAGTGCAACTAACACTAGGTAAGACTGCAATCCAAATTGTAGCTTGCTACAGATCCCCCACCATACCCCAAGATTCTCACTACACCTTTCTAAACATACTGGAAAATATTAAGATAGAACCAAGCACCCTAATACTGGGTGATTTTAACTACCCTGCCATTAATTGGGAAAACTACTCATGTCCCAACACCTTTGCATAGCGGTTCTTGGAATTCATAAATTCCAACGCCCTGGATCAACTAATCCATAGTCCCACCAGGGCGTCCAATATCCTAGACCTGGTCATTACCAACATGGGAAATCAATGCTGCATACCTATGGTCACCCCTCGTTAGTCAGGTCTGACCATAAACTAATCATCCTTGACATCCACATCCCACCCCACCCCCAGTAAAGAAACCACCATAAAAAACTTCTCCAAAGCCAACTTCATGCTACTCAAGTCAGAAGTGACAAACTTCATGACACCCATGCAGACGGGAACTGAAAGTTCAACTGCTGAATCCTACACTAAGGTACTGTACGAGCACATCCACTCATGCATGAAGCATGCCATCCCAAATAGAACCAAAATGCTCTCATCCAAAAAAAGGAAGCCAATCTGGTGGTCCCCTGCCATAAACAAACTTTACAACAAAAGGAAGAAACTTTTGCAGAAAACAGGAAAATCCCAGGATGCAAAAAACTCCCTTACTAGCCTCAGTAAGAAACTGAGATGCCTCAAAATCCTCTGACCATAACCTAATCACCCTTAACATCCACATCCCACCCCCACCCCCCAGTAAAGAAACCACCATAAAAAACTTCTCCAAAGCCAACTTCATACTACTCAAGTCAGAAGTGACAAACTTCATGACACCCATGCAGACGGGAACTGAAAGTTCAACTGCTGAATCCTACACTAAGGCACTCTACGAGCACATCCACTCATGCATGAATCGTGCCATCCCAAACAGAACCAAAATGCTCTCATCCAAAAAAAGGAAGCCAATCTGGTGGTCCCCTGCCATAAACAAACTTTACAACAAAAGGAAGAAACTTTGGCAGAAAAGAGGAAAATCCCAGGATGCAAAAAACTCCCTTACTAGCCTCAGTAAGAAACTGAGATGCCTCATAAAATCCTCCAAAGCTAGTTACGAAAATAAAATTGCCAAAGATTCCAAAGACAACCACAAAGCATTCTATAACTATGTCAAGAATCTAAATGGCAATGCTCAGATCTGCTCTGAGCTAAAACAGAATGGCATTAAATATACTGATCCGAAGGATATTGCCAATATCCTGGCAGATCGATTCAGTGCCAACTTCATCCCCCTCTCACCCCCTAAATGGGCCATCTCAATACCGGAAGATTGCCAAATTCCAGTAATAACGGCCACACAGGTACAAAACACACTCTCTAAAGCCAAGAATACAGCATCCATGGGACCAGATGACATCCCGGGTTGTGTACTAAATGAACTACAATATGAACTGCCACCTCACCCAAGTGTCATGTTTAATCATAAACTCACCTCAGGTTTCGTGCCCACTAAGTGGCGCAGAGCTACAGTTATCCCAATCCACAAGGGGGGATCCACCTTGGATCCCGGAAACTACCGTCCCATCAGTCTGACAAGCCTTATCTGCAAGGCCATGGAGCGTATTATCATGGAACTTATAAACAAAGACATTGGCAACCTTCAAACACTGGACCCCACCCAGTTTGGGTTTGTGAAGGGCCGATCTTGTCTCCTGAACCTGATTGACTTCTTTGAATCAGTCTCCAGAGCCATGGACAAGGGTAAGGTGGTCCACACAGCCTATCTAGACCTTGCCAAGGCCTTTGACACCATCACCCACTCTGGAATCATAGATAAACTTACTAAGTTGGGCATTAATCCCTATGTCACACAATGGGTTGCTAAATGGCTTACTGATAGAACCCACACTGTAAAAGTAGCCGACTCCAAATCCAGCTCCAGACAAGTGACAAGTGGAGTACCTCAGGGTTCAGTCCTGGGGCGCTCTTGTTTGGCATCTACTTCTCTGAAGTACAGGTCAACACTAAGGGACTCTGGCTAACAAAGTTTGCAGATGACTGCAAACTGGGAGCCATTATTGAATCCCCAAATGATGTGGATACTCTACAAAAGGGCCTTACAGAAACAGATGCTTGGTGCCAGAGCCATGGGCTCAAGCTCAATGCCAAGAAATGTATTGTTATCCCCTTTGGGAAAAAACATGTATCCATGAATTACCATATAGGTGGCAGTACACTAAACACAGAAAGTGTGATAAGAGACTTAGGGACACAGGTGGACAGTGGTCTCACCTTCGATAACCACATCGCCACAACAGTCAGGAAATACTTCTATGTGGCACACCTCATTACGAAGGGCTTTTCATCCAGAAAAAAGGAGGTCATTGTCCCACTATACTCATTCCTCATTAGACCCATTATAGAATACAACGCCCCATTTGGTATGTACCACTCAAGACATCTGCAACAACTGGAAAGGCCTCAGAAATACCTCACTAAAAGAATCACAGGCCTAAAGCAGATGCCCTACGCTGACCGCCTTAAAAAACTCCAGCTATACTCTGTCGCATATCGTCTACTCAGAGGCAATCTCTGCTTGACATACAAGGCCATGTCAAACCCAGAGCTGTTGGACATGCTACACTTAAAGAAATCCCAATCCCTCAGAGCTACACGCTCCAGGGATCTAAACCTTGTCATCACAATAAACAAAACATGCTGGAGGGATAGGTTCCTGACCCAGAGACTCCCCAGACTCTGGAATAGATTGCCCATACATGTAAAGCAAAGTGCCTCTTTTGACCTCTTCAAGAGGAACCTTGACGATTGGATGGGAGAAAGGAAATTCACCCAGGGATCATGTCAGTCGCCCTGCTAGACAGGGGTCCAGGAAAGTAAATAATGTGGGAAGAAATAGCCAGGGAATTGTTATGGCTAGGATTGTATAGGCCCTAGGGCTGATAGCCTAGTACCAACCTATGAACCTATGAACATGGTTGGCACACAGAAGGTGTATATAGCTTTGAAAGCTGCCCAGCTGTTATTTTTTTCCCAAAATCTCTTTATTTCAATTTTCTTTTTTTCCAAATAATAACAATACAATAACTCAAAAACACAAATAAACAATGCAAATACATATCTAAAGAAAACAGACAACAATCTCATTTTGAGAAAATTATACATATATATATATATATATATATATATATATATATATATATACACACACACACACACACACACATATATATATATATATATATATATATATATATATATACATATATATACAATATATACACTAGAAGTCACTACATCGTCAAGTAGAGTATGAGAATTCTTGTGTTCATTTGGTCTCATAGGGGATAGTGGAATGGGGATAGTCTATATAGAAAGTAAAGACAGAAATTCAACCATTTATTGCATGGTTACGGAAAATATCTAGATACACATATACTAAGAGAAGGGGGAAGATGCAAGAAAACTGGTTATACTACACTCATTTATTATTAAAAGGTTAGCTTTCATGTCCATTTGTGGGCAAATTTTATTTCCACAAAGTCCAAAGTAAGTAAACCAAGAAAAAAACTTGCCCGGCAACAACAGGACCCGGAATAACCACTTAGAACGATTTAAAATAAATTAAACTTTTATTAAACAAAAATAATACCAAGGGCTTTCGCTCAGTTATTACCGAGCTTTTTCAAGGTGACAAAACATCTGATGCTCAAATTAGAGCAATTAAATACATTTGAACATGTCACATGACCGTCCTTAATTGATTTAATTTTTTTTTAAATTCTTTTAAAGAGCATCAGCTCAAATCAATTAAACAAAAGACAATCCGACAAGTCTTGTGCAAATGGCAAATATATGTTACTAAAAATCATCTTAATGAAATCTGTCTCAAAAAGTCTAATCAAAACAACCGAGAAATCAAAATGCACATAAAGCTAAATATACAGGTCAAGCTAAAAATATTTAAAAATATGTGAGTGTTTAAAAATATATACAAAAATGTATATAAATAAATAAATATATAATATTCCTATGTAATCATGGTTTAAACTACATGCGTGTTTTATACCAAAACACAGAGTTATGTTGACCTCTGTTATTAGGTAAACCCTAATTACATACATCCATTACTGTAACAGAATAGTAATAAAATAAAAGTATAAAACTGGTTCTGATCGAAAAGGGTATATCATAAACACTTCTAACAGATGTTATAAATGGGCCTTCCTCAACTTCAAAACACTGTTAATGTTAATGTTCTCATTCAAACCGGGAAACTTCCCTGCATCCAACCTGAGCTGCCAATATAGCTCACGGTACTCCAGTCTGGTTTCCCAGCTACCTCCCCTAATATCCGGAGCAACCTGTTCTAAAACCATAAATTTAATTTGCAGGTTCTTACATGTCTGGGAGTGTTTATAGAAAGCGTTACTTTCTTTAGCTTTAGAGATGTTGTTAAAATGCTCGTAAACCCTTTTTCTTAAATGTCTTTCGGTTTTACCGACATAGAAACTGTTACAGGTTAAACATAACCCTAGATAAACTACCCCTTTAGTTCCACAGTTGTAGTATTTCATTGAGCTGAATTTAAATTTCCTAGAGGGGATATACACCGTATCTTGGTTAAGCATTGCACAGCATTGCTTACAACTCCCACACTGGTGGGTACCAAGCTTAGTTCTCATTATGTTTAGCCTTAAATCATTTTTCTTCTCAAATAGTTTCTTCAAATTAATGTCCCTTCTCCTAACAAAGTGTGGAAAGGTTGGAACGAACTTTTTTAACTCATCATGCAGGGTGAGGATAGGCCAATGCTTAAAAATAATTTGTTCAATCTTCTCAGAGTTAGCAGAAAATGTGTGAATAAAACTGCTCTTACCATCAAATTTGTTCGCTTGATTCGCATGTTCTGAACCACTAAGTCCTGTACCTAACAGAGGGGGATAAGTGGTTTCCCTGCTTAAGGTGACCTCTTGAATCATACAATCTATTAAAGTAGATGGATAACCTTTCTGTATAAAAATTTGTTTAAGGGTTTTAACTTCATCCTTAAAACCCTCTAAGGTACTGGACATTCTTGATTCTCGTATAATTTGCCCTTTGACTATACCCTTCTTTTGGTAAAATGGATGTCCACTAGTAAAGTGGAGATACGAGTTTGAAAACGTGCTTTTCCTGTATAACATAGACTGAAAGCACTGATTATTATAATCTTTAAGCAGGGTAACATCCAAGTAATGTAATCTATCATTGTCAATCTTATACGTGAAATTCAAAAAGAAAGTTGTGTTGTTAATGTAATGTAAAAAATCAATAAGCATCTCTTCAGTACCCTTCCACAACAAACAAATATCATCCAAGTACCTCCTATAATGTAAAATGTGTTGAAACCAGGAGCTTGGAAAAACAAACTTCTTTTCCCAGTAATATAACACCACATTAGCGTATAATGACGCGCAGGAAGCCCCCATTGCTACCCCCTTTTTTTTACGATAAAATTCACCGTTAAAATGAATAAAATTATTTTCGAGAACTATTTCCATAAGTTCTAAAACTAAGTTGACAGTTTTACTGTCCAAATCGGACTCAGTTGCCAACATTTGTCCAAACCAATCCAACCCAGTTGGGTGGGAGATGCTGAGAAAAAGTTCTACTACATCTACGGTGACCATCAGTAATTGCGGGTCAAACAATTTTTGGTCAATCCCCTTCAAAAAATCCCAGGAGTCCTTACATATGTGTGTAATGGTAGACACAAACTCTTTTAAAGTAAAATCTATAAATTTAGCCAAAGGTTCTGTAATACTACCAGCTCCTGGAACAATTGGTCTAAATTTAATATGGTCCAGGGTTTTATGAGTCTTAGGAATACCAAATATTTGGGGGGGTTTGGCTTATCTACATGCAAATAGTTGTAAAGACGTTCATTAATCATCACATTTTGTAAAAGGTGATCGTATAACTGAAAATTAGAAGTTATGTACCTACCATAACGTTCCATGTTAGTTGTCTTCTCTCGCCTTCTTTCTTGCTGGATGGGTTCGGAGCCGATCCTCGGCTCCGACTCGGCACTTGCATTAGCTTGAGAACTCCTTTTACCAGCTCGAGGCAACCCTATATCCCATGATGCAAGGCAGAACTTCCTCAGATCTCGTTTGGTAGCTAACCTACCCTGCAAAGGACTAACCTAACATAATTAGGAAACCCAAGTTCATAATAAGAGTCCTCAAATGAAGGCTCAGGAGGAAACAACCTGATAGGAACTCTTCAAGATCTGTCCAGGCCAGGGGGGAAGGAGGGAGGGGCCGAAGAAAGAAGGCGAGAAGACAACTAACATGGAACGTTATGGTAGGTACATAACTTCTAAATGTTAAGTTGTCAATCTCGCCTTCATTCTTGCTGGATGGGACCGCGTCCCTAGCACCTGTATCCCGGGTGGCTCAATGGAACAGACTCTTGAGAACTGTGGAACCAAAACTGGCCCTGTCTCTGGAGGCCAAGTCTAACTTGTAATGAGAGACAAAGGTATGAGGAGTGGCCCAAGTAGCTGCTGCACAAATGGTATCAATGGGTAGTCTATCCTGAAAGGCTGCAGAAGTGGATAGACTCCTGGTTGAGTGTGCTTTCGGTTTAGAAGGTAGTTGCTTGCCTCTGAGAGTACACATAGGAAATGGTGGAAGACAACCATCTGGATAAGGTCACTTTAGAAACTGGAAGACCTATCCTGTTTTCTGCATAGGAGACAAACAATTGGTCCGATTTCCTGAATTGTTTCGTTCTATGCAAATAGTACCTGAGCTGACGATGGACATCAAAAAAATGAAGCTTTTGTTCAGCTCTGTCAGAATAGTTTGGGAAAAAGACTGGTAGATCTATGGATTGATTAATATTGTTTTGAGACACAACTTTGGGGAGAAAGGACGGGTTCGTTCTTAAGGATACCCTGTCCTTATGAAAAACCAAGTACGGGGAACGGATGCAGAGAGCTTGAATCTCGGAAACTCTTCTTGCTGAAGTGACAGCCAGTAAGAAAATAGTTTTCCAGGTCAATAATTTCAAAGAACATGAAGCAGACGGTTCGAAGGGAGGTAACATCAAGGATGCCAACATCAAATTTAGATCCCATTGCGGAGGAGGATGCTTTATTGGCAGCTTTAGGAGAAAAACTCCTCTTAGAAAGGCCTTGCATAATCTATGAGACATAATGTTATTATCATGCAAGCCAACATTATACTTGGAAATAGCAGCCAGTTGAACTTTAACTGTAGATGAAGAAGATCCTGACTGAAAAACTTCAGCCAGGAAATCTAAAACAGAATGCACAGGAGCAGTAAAGGGATCAATATTCCTGGAATTTGCCCAAATAGAAAAACGTCGCCACTTGCTAGCATAAACAGTTCTGGTGGACGACTTTAAAGAAGACACTAAGATGTCCCTGACAGAATCAGAGATCATCGGAAGCCTGGCTAGGGAAGGAAGTGGAGCAACCAAGCAGTGAGGTTGAGAGAATGAATGGCCCGGTGCTGCTGACCCGACTGGTGGATCAAGAGATCCGGAACTGGGTCCAGATGCCAGGGCTGCACCAGGAGGTGACGATGCAGAGACGGAAACCAAATTTGTCGAGGCCAGTAAGGGGCAATGAGAATCAACTTGGCCCTCAAAACGGTGGCTTTCTGAATGACCTGTGGAATCAAGGGAAGGGAGGAAAAGCGTGCAGAAGTCCCGGGGCCAATCCTGGGTTAGAGAGTCTCTCAGGGGTTGGCCTGGTAGGGAAAGAGGGTGAAAAATCGGGCACTTGTTGTTTTGAGGTGTAGCAAAAAGATCGCAACAAGGTGTGCCCCACTTCAGAAAAATCTGATCCACTACAGATTGATTGAGAGACCACTCGTGAGGCATCAGAATGGATCTGCTCAGCCTGTCCGCCAAGAGGTTGGACCTGCCGGGGATGTGTGTTGCTATCAGAAACCGATGAGAGGAGATTGCCCATTGCCAAAGTCTGAGAGCTTCTCGACACAACGGATAGGATCTGGTCCCGCCCTGCTTGTTGATGTACCAGACCACGGACATGTTGTCCGTTTGTACTGCAATAGTCCCCGTGGGAAGAAAGTCGTTGAGGGCTTGCAATGTTAAAAGCACCGCTCTCATCTCCAGGACATTGATGTGCAGATGGTATTCTATGGGTTGCCACGTCCTGTGGACCATCCTGCCCTGATAATGCCCCCCCCCCACCCGATCAGAGAGGCATCCATAGTAACTGTGGCAACTGGAGGAGGGAGAATAAAGGGTCAGCCTTGATGAAGAAGAGGGGAAGATATCCACCAGTTCAGATGAGTTCTGCACGATTGTGTGACTAAGATTTCGTGCCTCATCGGAAGACTGTGGTACGACCACTGAGTGAATAACATCCACTGCAGAAGACGCATGTGGAAGCGAGCTAGTGGTAGAAGAACAATGGCCGCAGCCATAAGACCTAGAACCTTTAGTATCAATCTTGCTTTGACCTTGCTGCTCTGCAATAGAATCCGAACGAATTTTTGGATGTCCAGAATTCTTTGATCTGTTAGTCTGGCTAACATTTTGACAGTGTTTAATTCTGCGCCTATAAAGGTGATAGATTGGCAAGGCCACAGAGAAGATTCTTCGAAATTTACTGAAATTCCCAAACTCCTGCAAAGCTGCAGAGTGTAGTCTCTGGTCTGAAGAAGTTGACACTGGGTGGTGGCGGAGAGGAGCCAGTCGTCCAAATAAGGAAACACCTGGAATCCTTGACGTCTCAGATGAGCTGTGACCACTGCCATGCATTTGGTAAACACTCTGGGGGCTGAAGTGAGGCCAAAGGGCAGGTCTCTGAATTGGTAATGACTGGTCCCTAGCCGAAAGCGGAGAAACCTTCTGGAGTGCCTGTGAATCTTTATGTGATAGTACGCGTCCTGAAGGTCTATAGAGCACATCCAGTTGTCCTTGCCCAGAAAGGGCAGAATGGACTGAAGCGTGACCATCCGGAATCTTGCCTTCTTGACAAATCTGTTTAGATTGCTCAGGTCTAAAATTGGTCTCCAATCTCCCGTCCTTTTGGGGACCAAAAAGAATCTCGAGTAGATGCCGGATCCTACTTGGTCTGCCGGAACAGTCTGGACGGCTCTTTTTCCTAGGAGCTTTGAAACCTCCTGTTCTGCCAAATCCCTTTGACCAGGTGAGATGTCTGGAAGGGATTGTTGAGGTATGGGATACCTTTCGAAGGGGATTTTGTAACCCTTGGATATGATTGACTGTACCCACATATCTTGTGAGAGGGAATGCCAGGCTACTGGGTACAGCGAAATCCTTCCCCCGACTGCCTCCAAGGGTGGACAGTCGGGCAACACCTCAGGGGTGCTGAAAGGGCTTCTCAGGAAGAGACTCCCTGTTGCCCTGGTTCTGAGGACCCCCCCTGCCTCTAGGGCGGCGTCTATTGTTGTTACCCCCTCTGCCTCTGGGGGTAAACTGACCACGTGTGTCCGGTGTAGCTCCTTGGGCTTTGCGGAACCACATCTTCCCTCCCTTCTGACCCTTGGGATATGGTCTAGAAGGGGTGGAAAAATGGACTCCAACGGCAGAAAGAGTTTTACCGTCCTGCTCACACCTGGTCAAAGTATCCTTCACCTGAGGTCCGAACAAAGCCGAACCATCAAAGGGGGTATTGGTGAAGGACGCCTTAAAGGGGTCCGCAAAATTACAAAGCCGCATCCAGGCTTGACGTCTAAGAGCCACTCCTGTGCCTGCGGCCCTGCTCGCTCCATCGGCTGCATAGGATATGAGCCGCATGGAGGAGTTAGATAAGGAATTCAGGATTGCTAGCTGTGAGGCAATCTTTTCTTGAGCCCCAGCAGCAGAAGGATAGTGGACCACTTCACCTAGTTCCTTGAGAATATCTCTTTGAAGCCTGGTGAAGTGACAAAGGTAGTTCAGCGAACGCATAGCAAAGGTCGCTGAAGAAAACATCCGCTTTCCATACCTGTCCATGGTCCTAGAATCCTTATTAGGAGGATGGACAGGTACTGAAGGATCCGCAAGTTCCTTCTTAGTGGCCGCCGCCACCACCATAGCATCCACAGAGACTCCCTTGGAAAGAAAATGTTTGTCCGTAGGGGCCGTAATAAACTTGGATGGTCTCCTGGGGACAGGTTCCACAGAATCTGGAGATGCCCACGCCTTCCGTGCCACTACCTGCATAAGTGGGTCGAAAGGCGGAGACACCCAGGAGGTGGAGGGTCGGGATCCAAAAGCCTCCAGGTATACGGACTCATCCTCGGAGGGATCAATGGATGGCCAATTCCCCCTCTGTTTGAGGAACTCAAGGATGTCTGAAAAGGAGACATCCTCAGAGGGGGATCGTGGGGAACCCTCCGACTCATCTAAGTCGGTATCAGATGTAGTAGACTCAGGGGAGTCTGTGTGTTTCCTCTTACACGTCCTCTTCCGAGGGGGTTCACCTGCAGGAACAGGAGAAACTTCGAAGAGGAGGAAATTCCCAATGGGGAAACCTGGGGCGATGGATCCCTGGGCCTGAGAGCAAGAGGCTGGCAAGAGGTGTCTACAGGCACCGAAGAGGGAGGAGCTAGAGGGATGGACCGTTGACCTGGCTCAGGAGCCAGGACACTCCTCATCACCTCAAAGGCTCCCCTCCCCGGGAGACCGGAATATCCCCGTTCCGAGGACACAGGAATTCCCGGCTCCACTGAGAGGGAAGGCTCCGAGGCCGATGTCGGTGCCGAGCTTACCAAAGCCGAATCCCCGAGAGGGAGAGCGGGGTCGGACAAGGGTCCGATGCCACTAGCCCCCTCGGAGCCGACCAGGGAAACTCGACGACCGGATCCCTCCAAGGAAGGCCTCAAGGAGGAGATCGGAGCCAAAGACGACGGAGCCGAAGGATATATCGGCTCCGGCGCCGAAACAGTCGCTGTCCTGAGAAGCTCCGGCTCCGAACTCTGGAGGGGAGTCGGAGGAGGAAGTTCAAGGGGTGAAGCAATAGCTGAAGTCTGCTGAGACGGGATATGGAGCATTTGGGCCAGTGCCTGCGACTTTAACAGCCTGCTTACCACCCTCTCTAAGTCGTGGTCAGACAGCCTGGAAGATCTCGAAGATCGGCTCCGATGGCTCCGCTCCGACAAAAGAGGAGACCTCAGAGCCGAGTGGATACTCTCCAACGAAGGGGACCGAGATCTCTTTCGGGACGAAGTCATCGGAGCCGAAGTCCCTTGAATTCCAGATGGAGCCGAAGGTTTCTCGGCTCCGATGCTGGATAAGGTGTCGGCTCCAGCCGGGGCCGACAAGGCCACAGTAGATCGGGTGTCGGGACCAATCGGTGCGAACCCACTACTCGATGCAGAAAGATCGGCTCCAGCGGAGCCGATCTCGGTCACGGGCGGAGCCACCGGAGGAGGCTTAGATACTGTAGCCTGAACCTTCGGAGGCTTAGAAGGTTTACTGGACCCTGTTTTAGAGGGAGAACCTTCTGGCTTAAGTAAGCCACGGAGGATCAATTTATTCCTCCTTTCCTGCAGGACTCTCTGGCTAAAAGAGTGACACAAAGCACAGGAGTCCTGCAGGTGCAAAGGCCCCAGGCAATAAACACAAGAAGTGTGACCGTCTGTCAGAGACATTTTCTGACAGCACGAGTCACACTTCTTGAAGCCTGAGACCTTGCCTTCCTTAGACATAATCCTAGAGGAAGAAAGTCACACACACCCCAACAATCACACAATTAATCCCCCAACACACAGACACACAGGTAGGGATTAAGCAATGGGGTCTAGGCCTAACTTAAACTCTTTTATAATTATAAAAAGAATTTAAAACTTTTTAACTATAAGGGAAATAGGGTGGGGTGTAGAAACGCTACACAGTATAAAAAGGGGAAAAAATGGAAAAATAAATCCCTGACTAAGCTTTTCTTTGACAAAATCAACTTACCTCAGCTGGCAAAGGAGACCTCTTTCGCTAAGCGGCAAACGAGATCTGAGGTAGTTCCGCCTTGCATCATGGGATATAGGGTTGCCTCGAGCTGGTAAAAGGAGTTCTCAAGCTAAAGCAAGTGCCGAGTCGGAGCCGAGGATCGGCTCCGAACCCATCCAGCAAGAATCAAGGCGAGATTGACAACTTAACATTTAATTTTAGCATAAGCAATGTTAATTTCATTAATAGATACCAACTTGTATTGATCTACTTCTTGTAACATATTATGCATGTATGAATCATAGTCTACCGTGTACATCAATACAACTCCACCCCCCCTTGTCTGGTTTCATCACCCTGCATCCCTCTTGTTTCAAAAATTCAATCAGAGCTATCTCTTTGTCATTAAAGTTAGTAGGGCAAATACTGTGACGTTCTTGTTCCAAATTCCTAATATCCCTCTCAACCAACTCTTCAAATACCTTAAGTGAAGCGTGGGTGGGGGGATTAAAAGTAGTTTTCCTTGTTAAATCTCTACTAATATTATCTTGACCTTTAAAAAATAAATTTAAATTCAACTGTCTTATAAAAAGTTTTAGGTCAATCAGTATGTTCGTCAAATAAGAAGGGCGGGAGGGAACGAACTGGAACCCTTTAATAAATAGGTCAAAAAATTCTTGAGTAGGATCAAGCCCATTGTAATTAAAAATTGTAAATTTATTCATTATACAAACCACTGGCTTGTTAGTTGTAACCTCTGACATAATATAAAAGTTACCTATTTCTGGGGGTTGTTGTTCCAACTCCTGTATTGTTGTCGCTGCCCCCCCCCCCCTGTTGGAGGGATACTGAAAATCCTGTGAAGATTGCTTCCTACCTTTCTCTGCAATTCTCTCACTTCTTCTGAGAGTATCCACACCTACAGACTTATAACCGTCAGTATTAGTTTGTTCCTCCCTATTCACAAATACAGTATCAGAATTATGCTTTTTCCATCCCTTAATCGTGGGAAGGGGGTAAGCTAACCCGTCTCTATACTCGTTAAGGTCCCTATCTAATTTTTTAATTTTACGATTTAAAACTAACACAATGTTGGTCAACTTCATCAAATACTTTGTCATAATAGATTTTCACACTGAAAAAATTGGTGTCAGTGACCATTTTTTTCATTGAAAACATTAAGCTCTTTTAATAAAATGTTCGCTTTCTTTTCATAATCAATAATCATTAACTTTAGCATTTCCAGATAAGTATAAAACATTTCCAAACAAAAAATAAGATATGTTTCACAGAAAAAAAAGCCCCCGCCCCCACCCCACAGAAAAATGATGTAGTAGAGGGTTTTCCCTAGAGAGGAAAATCTGCCCAGCTTTGAAAGGGTTGCAAGCAGATTACCAGTTCCATGAAGTCAGGATAGGCAGAGCACTTTGGTAGCAAGAAACCTCTGAAGCTTTTGGCAAACAAACTGCCTGTTACATGGTTGGCACACAGAAGGTGTATATAGCTTTGAAAGCTGCCCAGCTGTTATTTTTTTCCCAAAATCTCTTTATTTCAATTTTCTTTTTTTCCACATAATAACAACAATATAATAACTCAAAAACACAAATAAACAATACAAATACACATATAAAGAAAACAGACAACAATCTTGTTTTGAGAAAATTTTATATATATATATATATATATATATATATATATATATATATATATATATATATATACATACATACACACAATATATACACTAGAAGTCACTACATCGTCAAGTAGAGTATGAGAATTCTTATGTTCATTTGGTCTCATAAGGGATAGTGGAATGGGGATAGTCTATTTAGAAAGTAAAGACATAAATTCAACCATTTATTGCATGGTTAGGGAAAATATCTAGATACACATATACTAAGAGAAGGGGGAAGATGCAAGAAAACTGGTTATACTACATTCATTTCTTATTAAAAGGTTAGCTTTCCATGTCCATTTGTGGGCAAATGTTATTTGTCAAGAATTATATCTAGCAAGTAACCCCAATATTTTTGGTAATAGCATTTGTTTTTTGTTTTTGAATAAACTAATTTGTGAGAGGAGATATATTTGATAGCAAGATTGCTAAAATTTTCCCAAGCTGCCCAGCTGTTATATCTTAAGGAATAACATAACCCTACTTAAAGCTATTGCAACAGTGAACTAAACATTGAACATATTCAGAAACTACTTTATGTATAAAGGATTGGTTGCTCTAAGACTCGCCCTGTCCTTGTGAAAAACAAGAAATGCTGAATAACCATAAGGGCCTGTAATTCAGGTACTTACCTAGCAGAGGTTAAAGCTACCAACAATGCAGTCTACCAAGTTAGGAATTTTAGAGGAGAACTGTTTATCTAAAGGAAGTGGAGTTAACCTTTCTTAAACAAAATTCAAATTCCAAGCAGGAGGCACATTCTTTCTTGGTGGTTTAATATGCAAAACCTCTTTTAGATTCAGTTTTATTTGAAAAAGAAGCTCTACAGGTGATCAGACTGATATGGCCAAAAGGTGTACTCTTACTGAAGTATAAGCTAAGCCGGCATTG
The DNA here is from genome assembly GCF_019279795.1 of Protopterus annectens. Taxonomy (NCBI): domain Eukaryota; kingdom Metazoa; phylum Chordata; order Ceratodontiformes; family Protopteridae; genus Protopterus; species Protopterus annectens. The sequence goes on from NC_056747.1 coordinate 607,878,338, forward strand.
AGCAAGTCATACAAGTACATAAGAATCATGGAAGGCCCTACTTGAGAAGGGTCCTATACTTATTTTGGCACCAAACTGAAAATATTTTCTAATTTGATAAGTAATATTTCAGAGTATCAGGTTTACTTGCCTCCTTCAATACCTGTTACATGCCCTGAGGTAAAAAAGCTGCCTAAAAGAAATCAAAACATTTTCACCAGTTAAGTTCAAACTTTGAATATTTGGATGAATCAGAGATCTCTTGTCTTGTGTGAGCAACTCCACCCTGAGGAAGTTTCTGGTGACTGACATTGGTCAGTTGCATTTGAAGGAAAACCAATATTGTCTGAGCTAAAAGGATGTCACCAATAACATCTTTGGTAAGTCTTTTCTTATCTTTTGAAATACTCTGGAATTGGGGGACGAGTATAAAGGGTCATCCCTGTTTAGGGAACTGCAAAGGCATTTGTCTTCCAGGCTTCTTTGCAAGCTGTTCTGCAGCAGAAATGTATCAGTTTAGAGGCAAACAGAACTATTGAAGGGATTCCCCACTAGTTGACTACATGCAGGAAAACCTCCCAGTGTAGCATCCACTCAAGAGTCTATCCTTGATCTTCTCAAGGAGTCTGCCACTGTATTCTGGTCTGAAGGGATGCAAACTGCCAAAGGAATAAGTTGCAGTGAAAAGCCACATCCCAGGCAATCACAGCAAGTCTGCAAAGGAAGTAAGTCCTTGTTCTACCCTGCTTGTTTATGCACCATAGTTAAGTGATTCTTCCATGCAACACTGAAAAGAAATTGCCACCTTATTCCAACACTGCATCCTTACTCCCACTCTGCCAAGTGCCTTCAACATCTCTGGTCAGATCTTATCCATACAGACAGCTTTGCTCCTTTGAAAGCCTATGAATACTGCAGTAACTCTAGTTACAGTGAAGAAAAAAAAATGTAAAGACTTGCTGTCCAGTTTTGAAATATGACATGTAATATGTCAGTAAACAGATAAAACCATAGTAATATAGCTAGTGCCATAACAACATACATTTACAAACCTTAAATTGCATAATAAGCAACTGCTCTCCATTGTGCATCAAATTATAAATAATGATATAATATAGTAATTTAATATGTGAAACCATAATAAATGAATAAGATCAAGAAACTACTACAGAGAAGTCCTACCCCCAAGTGTTTTTCAGAATCCTTTCTTCTGTGAAATGACTAGTAGGCTCCAACCAGTACAGACGGCTTCCATACATGTGGCAGTTGCCAGTCAACAACTCCTCAATTGAAACTCCTGGATTTTTTCCCCAATCATATTTGCTATTAATAAACCCTCCTGCGAAAAGAGTACTACATTTTGCTTCATGGATATACTATCTGATCATTTGTGAATAGGAAGTTTACTTTCAGGACCTTATATGTCAATGCAATAGTGGAACCCACAGCAAAACACTTTTGCTAATTTGTATATACTGAGCAAATGTACATACTCAGTAGCCCAGCTTTTCACAGTCTCTGTACAGCCTTTAACTTTAGGAAAATTCAACATCAGTTTCTTTGCCTGTATTTACTAATTTATCTATAGAAAATGTCATTCTTATTAATAAGATATAAATTTCTCAATCTGGGATTTTACTACTCTTGACTTCTCTGCCATGCTCATTCCAGTTTAACATTTAATAGATGCAATTCTCCATCCTCTTTTGTAACCCCTCATACTTTTTGAGCATTACACACTACCATCTTGCCTTTGCTGGAAACCACTATTAATTGTTCTGACCCTCATCTTCCTGAATGTTTACTTACTTTACACAAAAGCTCACTGTGTCAGTAACAGCAGCTCTGATGTAGCTTCATTACCCTTGTTGCATATTTTGTTTTAATCCCACTTCCCACTGATCTTATGCTAAACAGAATCAGCAAACAGCCTACATGTTATTTGTTCTCTCAAGAGGTAAAGATTGAATTAGAAAACTCCTATGGAGGGGTGAAACTGCAAAGAAAAGCTTTATGTTCGCCCCTTCCCCCTAAACAAAGGTAAACATAATGTAATGTTAATGTAGGAAACATGTAATGCCTGACACAACTTGCAGCTAGATGCACAGCTGATATCAGTGTTGTGTGCAAACAGTTCCATCCTTACAGAATACTGTGAGACACCGCAGCCCCAAAAAGCCTGCCTTTGACCACAGATTCTTTTCATTCCTGTGGGAGCACTTACACATGGATACCTGCACAGGTGGTCTTCAACCTTCTTGTTTAATTGCTATAGATTTTCTAGTGCACTTGAACATTTTGTCTGCATTAAGCCTCCCAAACTCTATCAGTGTCGCCAAGCATACCCTCTGTACTTAATAGAGCACACTTTTATTGACGAGCTTCTTCCATCCAGCTAAAAGATGGATTACCAGATCTAAGTTGGATTCGACATTAGTCCCTTTTAAAAGCTTGTGGATCCAGGGCTCAGGATCCTTCCCCTACCCATAATTCCTTCCTGTCCATACAATAACTCAGAAAGCACAGTTCTGTACCTACCATAAATGTAGATGTTTGAGTGTATTCACTGTTGCAGTCATTACACTTGGGTTATCCTGCTGGCAGGCTACCCGTAGTTGGCCTGAATTCCAAAGTCCTGGTCCGGTGTCGGTTGCTGTCGCCTCTTCCTGACGTCAGTGCGCCAGGGGTATAAAAGATGCGTCCGACGCCATTTTATTCAGTTTTTCTTGCCCCAGATGTCAGGTGCCCCCAAAAGGGTAGGCTAAAAATCATTGCTTATAAAAGCATGCACTAAAATAAACAATACCTTCATCTACAAGCAAATACACCACATAGGTTGCAAAGGATAGAGAAGTACAGATAAGTCCCAGCAAAGAAAGGGGGATGGTGGGTGTATAACCTGGACTGCAACAGTGAATACACTCGAACATTTACATTTTTGGTAGGTACACAACTATACTATGTTCATCGTGTTTCACTGTTGCAGTCATTACATTTGGGTTGAATCCCAAAGCTAAGGTTGGGCGGCTGGGTCTAAATAGAATTAGGAGTGGCTATAAGGCCCTGCAGAACTGCAGTGGCAAAGCCTGCTCTGGATTTAGAGTAAAGAGGTAAGTGGTAGTGCTTAATAAAAGTGTGCACTGAAGTCCAAGTTGCAGCCTCCAAAATATCCTTGGTTGGTACTCCTCTGAGGAAGGCTGCTGAGGTGGCTGCTGCCCTGGTAGAATGTGGTCTAATGCCCTTAGGCACTGACTTGCCATGTTGTGAATAGCAGGAACGAATGCAGTGTCCTATCCATTTTGAAATAGTCTGCTTTGAGATCGCCTTTCCTTGTGATCCCGCAGCATATGCCACTAAAAGTTGCTCAGTCTTTCTGAAAGCCTTAGTTTTGTCCAAGTAGAAGCGTAGCTGTCTGTGTATGTCCAAAGAATGAAGAAGTTTCTCCCTTTCATTCTGTGGGTTTGGGAAAAAAGTAGGCAAATGAATGGTTTGGTTAAGAGCCACACTGGACACTACCTTAGGCATAAATGTTGGGTTTGTCCTTAGAGAAACCCTGTCCTGATGGAAGATAATAAAAGGTTCCACAGCCATTAATGCCTGTAACTCTGAGACTCTTCTTGCTGAAGTTATTGCTAGGACCAGAGCTGTTTTCCATGATAAGAATTTTATCTCAGCTGTATTGGCTGGCTCGAAAGGAGGCAGTGTGAGTTTTTCCAAGACAAAAATTGAGGTCCCATGCAGGTATTGGTGCTCTCCTTGGAGGTCTTAAGTTTTTGGCCCCCCTGAGGAACTGCCTAAGCAATGGATGTGAAAAAATAGGTGGGTCTGTATTGTAATGAGCTGAAATGGCAGAGGCATGGATCTTAATTGATGAGAAAGATAGGCCTTTGTCCAGCATCTCAGTTAGATATTGTAAAATCTGAGGAATATTTGGAACATGCGTGTCAATTCCTTGTGCCTGGTTCCAAGCACAGAATCTCTTCCATTTTTCTGCATAAGATTTTCTGGTGCTGTGCCTCCTGGTCTCCAAAATAACATCCATAACCGCTTTAGAGAGAGGTGTAGTCTGAATGGTTATACTATCCGCCATGCAGCTAGATTTAGGGTTCTGAGTTGGCTGTGCAGGATCTGATTGTTTTGTTGGGTCAGTAAATGAGGAATTTGAGGCAATGTCCAGGCTGGGCCTTGGGACAAGCTCCTTAGGATTGGGTACCAGTGTTGGAGTGGCCAATCTGGGGCAATTAGTATCATTTGTGGCTTCTCTTGTCTGACCTTTAGGAGTACCTTACGGAGGAGAGGTACTGGAGGAAAGGCATATACTGTAAGGTTGTTCCAGCTGAATGACAAGGCATCCACTTTCCATGCTTGTTTGTAATACGTCCTTGTGCACAATCTCTGAAGTTGGCAGTTGTGAGGGGAGGCAAAAAGATCTATGTCTGGGCATCCCCATTTCCTTGTTATGCTAAAGATTTGTGGATCTAGTTTCCACTCGTGAGGATCCATGAGGTTTCTGCTTAGTTCGTCTGCCAGAGCATTTGTTTTTCCTGGCAGGAATTGTGCTTGCAGGTGTACTTGGTAGGTCAATGTTGTGTTCCACAAAATCATGGCTTGTCTGCAGAGGGGGTAGGAATGTGTGCCCCCCTGCTTGTTTATGTACCACATAACTGTGGTGTTGTCCGTCTTTATCAGCAGCTGTCCTGGATGAAGTAGGTCCTTGAAGGCTGTCAGGACATTTTGTACAGCTAGCATCTCTTTTTGATTTAAGTGAAGATGCCTTTGGCTTGGGGGCCATGTGCCCTGAATACATTTTCCTGCCATGTGGGCCCCCCAGGCATAATCTGATGCATCTGTTGTTAGTGTTTGCCTGGCTGTGGGTAAAGTGAATGGCTGTCCCTTATTGTGGTGACAGGCCTGTGCCCACCATCGAAACTCCTGCTGCAGGCAGGGAATGAGTGAAATTAATGATTCCAGGCTGTGGCAATGTTGAGTCCAAACACATTTTAGATACCATTGTAGTTGCCTCATATGCAATCTTGCATATGGAATTAGCAGAATGCAGGAGGCCATGTAGCCCAAAGCCTGCAGATTTTTTTTTTTTGCAGATAACTGGGTCTTTGTTGCCATGCTTTTGAAGTAAGAAGTCAGTTGCCTTTGTTTGTCTAGCGTGAGATAAGCCATCTGGGCAGTTGTATTTAAGCTTGCACCCAGGAATATTATCTCTTGAGAGGGTACTAGTTTTGATTTCTTTTCGTTTACTGTGTACCCTAGACAAATTAGTAATCTTTTTACAAACGCCAGATACTTTAGTAGAATGTCTTTGGTCTCTGCTTGAATAAGGCAGTCGTCCAAGTAGGGATATATCTGAATTCCTCTTTGTCTGCAAAATGCAATTATTGGTGCCAGGCATTTTGTGAAAACCCTGGGCGCAGTAGATAAGCCAAAGGGCAGTGCAGAGAATTGGTAGTGCATTGAGCCAGCTATGAATCTGAGGTATCTTCTGCAAGATTGTCTGATTGGGACATGCAGGTATGCCTCTTTGAGGGCCAAAGTTACAAGCCAAGCCTTCTTGCCCAGCATGGGCAGAAGCTGCTGCAGAGTCAACATTTTGAATTTCGGCACATCCAGAAAAGTATTTAGAATAGACAGGTCCAGAAATGGTCTCCATGCTTTGTCCTTTCTTGGTACTAAGAAAAGTCTCGAGTAAAATCCTTGTTCCTGCTCTTGTTGTGGCAATGGCTGAATAGCTCTCATGTCCATGAGAGATGAAACTTGTTTTTGTGCCTCTGCCCATTGATTGTGTGGCAGGTCTGGCATACCTTTTGCCTATGGAAGAGTGTGAAAGTGGAACTTGTAGCCCTGAGAGACTATATTTAGGACCCATTTGTCCTGGGTGATCGTGTGCAAATTTTGTAAAAAAAGTGCTAGTTTTCCCCCTAAGAGTGCTGCCAAAAGATAAATGCTTGTCATTGACAGAGGGAAGTCATTGGGACTGTTTCCTATATGGCTGTGATTTGTCTTCTCCGCTTTTGGAGGTAGAAGCGCCCCATTGTTTGGGCCTGTATGAGCCCTGGGGCTGTTGGCTGCCTCTAGGGCATCTGTATCTGCCTCTTTGTGGCCTGTTTGACACGGGAAAGGACCAATTCTTAGAAGGGCAGTTCCTACTAAATCTGGGTGGCTGTACCTGTAAGAAATCATTCACTGTCTGCATAGATTTAGATTTATCCTCCATTTTCTTCAACACCTCTTCTGCCTTAACACCAAACAAAGTATCATGTTGTAATGAAGCATCCAATAATTTTGCTTTAACATGATCAGGCAGAGTCTGTTCCTTTAACCAAGCATGCCTTCTAATAACAGAACCTGTTACAGCGGCCCTGCAAGAGGCCTCCAGTGAATCATAACCACATTGCAAAGTATGCTTTCCCACTTGTTCAGTTGCATGCAATAAATCCTGCAAATCATTGTTCTCAGAACATTCAGAATTTGTCAACATTCTATTTTAACAGTGACATTAAGTATTGCTGATATTTAAGCATATGAAACTGACAATTTAAAGCCCTTACAGCCAAGGTAGCAGAAGTGTAAACTTTTATCCCCCATCTGTCCAGTGCCCTAGAATCTATCTGAGGGGACAGGTTTTTTTGCAGTAGCAGCCTTGACCCCTTTGGGACCCTGAGAAATAGTTTCTGGGTCAGCAGCAGGGTTTTTATATAGAAATTTATGAGAATCTGGAACCCTGTAGTATCTGTCTGGCTTAACAGGTGCAGGAGGTAAAGAGTCGGGAGACAGGCCGGACTCTGAAAATACATCATCTACAATGTCTGGAACAGGCGGAATAGCAAGAGGTCTGTGCTGAGGCAGAAGAAGAAAGTCTCTAAGCCTTTTCTTAGAATCTGAATAATCTTGGCTCTCCCAGTGGAAATGCTCCCTCATGGTATGCAAGGTTTCCCCAAATGAGTAATCCTCAGGAGGAGAAGCTGAAGGAATAGATTCTTCAGCATCAGAATCCTCATAGGGAGGAATAGAGTATCCCTGTTCTGAAGAGGAGTCAGAGGAAATGGAAACTTGATCAGAAGAATCATATTCTGTATCTTGCCTAGGCCTCTTATCAGGAGGGGTAATGGGAACCCCTGATCAAAGTAATTATGTCTTCGGCCATTTTGAGCATCTGTTTCTCAGGCATGGAAATCTGTCCTGGAGAATGCTGTACTTGTTTCCTTGTCTTTAAAACTGTTTTAGTCTTTGTCTTGGATGCTGAAGTTGGCTTGATATAAAGCTGTGTAGGGCTGAAAACACCCTCAGAAGCCGATGATTGCTCAGCGGCTCTGGACCCATCTGAGGGATTAGTTTCCGAAGGCCCAATACCTTGAGTATCCAGAGGCCTAGTTGTCTCCACGTGGGAGTCGGAGGCGGCCTGTGGCTCTGAGGTAGCGGGTGTCAGGGGCTGCAAAAGTGCCTCAATGAGAACCAGCGACTGGCCTAGAAGAGGCTTTGTTGTCGGTTTTGGACCTCGGATGCCTGTCCTTTTCTTTTTCCTTGCGCTTTTTATGAATTCCGGTCATCGGTTGTTCCGACAGCATTATATAGTTAAACCTTCGGCCAAAGTAATGAAAAGCAAAATCGTACCGATGCTTAATAGTACGTTGGTTAAATCTAGCACAAAACCGACAACTAGCAATGTCGTGATCAGGGCCTAGGCAAGGAATACAGTAAGAATGAAAATCCTTATGAGGTATTTGCTTCCCACAAGAAATACAATTGTTAACTTTTTCTGACATCGGTCTGGAGCAAGAAAAAAGTTTCCCCAATGGGGTACTTAGCTTTATAGAAGACTTCAGATCTGAAATTCAATTTCAAAAATCTCAGGAGTCGGACGACCGGCACTTGTGAAATGCTTTTGCTTCGGGTACTGCGCGGCAAGAAAGACTGAAGAAAATGGCGTCGGCTGCATCTTTTATACCCCTGGCGCACTGATGTCAGGGAAGAGGTGACAGCAACCGATGCCGGACAAGGACTTTGGAATTCAGGCCGTCTGCGGGTAGCCTGCCAGCAGCATAACCCAAGTGTAATGACTGCAACAGTGAAACATGATGAACATCAAGTTTGCCTGCTTGTACCTACCTAACAGATTCTCCTAAAATTCACTGAAAGGAAACCAAGAGAAAGTAGGACAACACAGGAAACAGATTGAAGTTGTATATCAGACAAGGTTCTGGATAGAATAAATTCCAGTGTGGCCAAAAGTAAAAAACACAACGGCTTTAATAATCCACATGTAGAACAACAAAACAATGAAAATCCATCTGTAACTGACTAAGCGCTTTCACCCAACAAAGGGCACCCTCAGAGTCAGTTAAATCATAGTTACAGATCATATATAAAGAAACTTTCAACTTAACTTTCTCCAATGAGAAATAACTTCCAATTAAATGATTACCATAAATAATTGTGCTATTGACTTCACATATATTAACCCTTCATGGTTATAACACAGTTACACAGTTGCATTATTAAAGTTCATTTGTCAATTTAATCAATTTAAATTCTAGTACATGACCAAAAATAAATTTGTATTATACGTAACAAATCTATGTAAAGTGTAAAATGTAAAAATGTAAAAAAAAATATATATGTTTTTGGTGTATAAAAAACAAATTCATAACACATTTTCCTAAAAATAAATAATGTTCTAATAAATTTAAAAGTACTATACCAGCAGAGCCCTATGTTTTAAAATGCAAGCCAAGGAGACAACATCATTAATGCCAGGAGAAGTGCTAGCATCCAATCTAACTTGCCATAAGCACTCCTTTACTTCTAGCATATTCTGGTAATCACCCCCAAAATCTTTTTTATATATCCTGTCTATAACAAAAAATATAAATTTATTAAAACGTGCACATCTTTGACTGTGAATAAATAAGGAATTTGTTGCTTTTTTGTTCTTAATATCTCTTACATGCTCCAATATTCTTTGTCTCAGCTTTCTAGTTGTCATTCCTATGTAGAAAGCTGTACAAGATAAACAGGTTGCTGCATATATAACCATACTAGTATTACAATTGCAATATCCAGGGCTTGCTATTGTTCTTTTAAAATTCCCAATTAAAACGTAAGGTCCATCATTAATGAACTTGCATGCCTTACATTTTCCGCACTTAGCCATCTTGGCTGGTCTCAGGCTAGTGGGTTTCGGTTTCCTTTCCAAAAGTTCTTTGATGTTTGAACCTCTACTGTTTATAAACCTTGGAGAGTATATTACATCCGAAATATGGAACCCAATTCTGCCACCAGATGACCCTGCTATGTCACCAGAGGTATTGTTAAGAATATCACAAAATCAAGAAGAACAGGCAATTGATCTGACTAACAATTTAGAAGGAAAAGTAGACAGTGAATTGTGTCCTGTAATTATTAGTGATGGTATGTTCGGTATATACAATTATTCAGATTTTGGGGTGTCCAAAGATCACTTATCATTATTGAAAAAAGGTTTTACTTTTGTGCCCAATGTTAGACAATATCTGGGTAGAATGGTTATTAATTTGAAATTATACACTAGACAATTGAACCTAAAATTATATTTTGAAAGTAGACTAAAGGTTACAAGAGACGCACAAACTTTTACACCTAAAAGGAGTAGTACATTTATTCCACCATACAATTCCTTAATTTTAGCTTTTGAAAGACTTTGCACTTTACAAATAAGGAGAACAAATGCTTTTTGGGAAGCTGTCCCAAACAATTTAACTTTGGCAGAGAAGTTCTGTTTAAATGATCTTGTAAACAACCACCACTATAGAGTTATGAAACCTGATAAAGGAGGAGGTGTGGTCATTATGACAAATATTGAATATACATGGAATATGCAGAACATGTTGCAAGAGAGTGACACCTATGGTTTAGTATCCAAGTTTGAAGCACAAAAAGCTTACACTAAAATAATTTGGCAGTTATACGAATATTTAAGTGTAGGTATAATTAATCAGGATGAATTTGATTATTTATCTGTTGAACATCCTGTTATGCCTAATCTATTTGGGATTCCAAAGATACATAAAAGCATGAAAAATCCCCCCTTCAGGCCAATAGTGGCGGCAAAAGGATCAAAAACAGAACCCTTAGCTGCATATGTAGATATTACATGCAAAAATGTTTTAAACAAAGTACCACACATATTAAAAGATTCTTGGCACTGTCTTGATTGTTTGAAAAGTTTGACTAGTGCTGACTTAGGAGAATTTTGTTTTATAACAGTGGATGTTATAAACATATTCTCTGTCATACCACATGACAAGGGACTTGAAAGTTTTTCAAGGAGCTTACTGAAATATGGGAACATGCATCAAGTTAAGAGAATTTTGTTGGTGGATTTAATGGAGATGGTTTTAGAAAACAACTTTATCCATTTCGAAGCAGAATTTCACAAACAACTTACGGGGGTAGCAATGGGTGCCATATGTGCACCCATATATGCCAATTTAGTGTTAGCCGATTGGGAAGTTCAATATGTGTTGTCTTCACCTTATGCCTCTAAGATGTTAATTTACCTGAGGTTCTTGGATGATGTACTACTTTTGTGGAAAGGTAATGGTCAAGAGCTAGACGAATTTATTAAGTACCTTAATACAACTACTACATTTTTAAGGTTTACTAGTACAGTTGGAAAAAATTCCATTAATTTCTTGGATCTGCACCTATGCACAAAAGAAGGGAAATTACATTCAAGTCTGTATAGGAAAAAGACATATAGTAATTCTTTTTTGCACTTTATGAGTTGCCATCCTTACTATATGAAAAGGAATTTAGTTAAGGGCCAGATGATCAGGGCATCCAGAATAACCAGTGAGGATGGAATATTCCTTGAAGAACTAAACTCGTTGATTGAGTTGTTCTCTGAGAGGGGATATCCCATGGATTTGCTAATGTTGACCAAGACTGAAATATTATCTAGAAGAAGTGTAGATTTTAAACCTATTTTGTTAGACACTGATTTTGGAATGGCTAACACCCCAAAGAGAAAGCATGCAGTTAATAACCCCCATGTAGGTTTCATATTACCTTATAATGAAAACTCTGGAAAATTTAAGGAAATCATTCAAACAGGTTGGCAAAGCATACTATCTGAAGATATTACTAAAATAATGGGGGGGGCTCCAAGATTTATAAACAGTAGAGGTTCAAACATCAAAGAACTTTTGGAAAGGAAACCAAAACCCACTAGCCTGAGACCAGCCAAGATGGCTAAGTGCGGAAAATGTAAGGCATGCAAGTTCATTAATGATGGACCTTACGTTTTAATTGGGAATTTTAAAAGAACAATAGCAAGCCCTGGATATTGCAATTGTAATACCAGTATGGTTATATATGCAGCAACCTGTTTATATTGTACAGCTTTCTACATAGGAATGACAACTAGAAAGCTGAGACAAAGACTATTGGAGCATGTAAGAGATATTAAGAACAAAAAAGCAACAAATTCCTTATTTATTCACAGTCAAAGATGTGCAAGTTTTAATAAATTTATATTTTTTGATATAGACAGGATATATAAAAAAGATTTTGGGGGTGATTACCAGAATATGCTAGAAGTAAAGGAGTTCTTATGGCAAGTTAGATTGGATGCTAGCACTTCTCCTGGCATTAATGATGTTGTCTCCTTGGCTTGCATTTTAAAACATAGGGCTCTGCTGGTATAGTACTTTTAAATTTATTAGAACATTATTTATTTTTAGGAAAACGTGTTATGAATTTGTTTTTTATGCACCAAAAACATATATATTTTTTACATTTTTACATTTTACACTTTACATAGATTTGTTACGTATAATACAAATTTATTTTTGGTCATGTACTAGAATTTAAATTGATGAAATTGACAAATGAACTTTAATAATACAACTGTAACTATGTTATAACCATAAAGGGTTAATATATGTGAAGTCAATAGAACAATTATTTATGGTAATCATTTAATTGGAAGTTATTTCTCATTGGAGAAAGTTAAGTTGAAAGTTTCTTTATATATGATCTGTAACTATGATTTAACTGACTCTGAGGATGCCCTTTGTTGGGTGAAAGCGCTTAGTCAGTTACAGATGGATTTTCATTGTTTTGTTGTTCTACATGTGGATTATTAAAACCGTTGTGGTTTTTACTTTTGGCTACACTGGAATTTATTCTTATTAATTTATTTTTGCTTATGACAAAGGTTCTGGATAGGTCTAATGCAGTCATTTGATAGTCATAACATGGAGGGACAGAAGGTTAAGCCGGATGGAAGAAGACAACATGGATCTATAATTATGGTAAGTATATAATTTTCATATCCGATGTTGTCTTTCCTGTGCGATTCAATGGGTAGGGCAGATTCTCTAGCTACTAGCACACCAGGCTAGTATCATGGAAAGATATTCTGAAGCATGGTGGAGCCGAAGGATGCACAGGATCCAGACTACACGTCCAGCTTGTAATGGTAGATAAAGGTGTCAACATTAGACAAAGTAGCCACAGCACAAATATCATCTAAAGGCAGTCTGGCAAAATATGGTATAGAAACTGCAACTGCTCTGGTTGAATGAGCTCTAGATTTGTAAGGGAGAGACAGACCTTTCTCTCTGTATACACAAGTAATACAATCAGAAAGCCACCTGGACATTGCCACTTTTGAAACAGTGTTTCCCAATGTGGCTCTTGAAAAGGAAACAAAAAGTTGCTTTGTTTCTCTAAACCCTTTGGTCCAATAAAAGTAGAACCTCAATTGATGATGAACATACAGCAAGTGCAAGATTTATTCTCCTTCATTAGGAAAACTTGGAAAGAAGACTGGTAAATTGATTGACAGCTTAAGAGCAGCTTCCAACGCCACTTTTAGAAGAAAATTTGGATTAGTTCACAGAGGCACCCTGTTATTATGCAAAATCAAATTAAAAGCTAGCAAAGTAATGCCTGCATCTCAGAAATTCTCTTAACTGATGTAACGGCCAACAGAAAAAATAGTTTTACATGACAGAAAATTCAGTTCTGCCGAAGTTGTAAGTTGAAAGTTTCAAGGAGGCAAGAGAATTCTGTTTTTCTCCTACGTGAAACTTAGAAATAATTGCTATTTGTGACTTAATGGTATGAAAGGTAGCACCTCCCCTAAATAAACCTACCAAAAATTCCAGAGTAGATACTAATGGTGCTGAAAAGGGATCCATTTACTTTTGTAAACTTTTCTGCTGTTCAGTTTTTGCGAGGAGGATAAGATATGAATAACTGAGGCATGGCATTTCTGGTCATTAAGGGACTATGTGGTTAATTTTAGGGCTTTTATGTCCCGGAGAGACTGAATGGATGGGTGAGACAATGGATCTGAAAGCAAGTCCAACACGCACGGAGGGTGTTTCAGATAAGGCCAAAGGAAGAGGAGCCAAACCTGACAAGGCCAAAAGGGGACAGTGCTAATCACTCCTGCTTTGCACCAAATAGCTTTCTGAAGGAACTTCCTTATAAGTAGAAGAGGTGGGAAAGCATAGGACACCCAGGGGACCAAGTGTGAATCACAGCACCCTTCAGTGACTGAACTTCCCATGGATCAAGGCAAAGTAGCTGTTGTATCTGGTGTTCAGATGGGATGCAAAAAGACTGCAGCATGGCTTGTCCCAGTATCTGAAAATCATAGTTGCCACTGGCTGATTGAAGGACCACTCATGAGACAGGAAAATGGATCTGCCAAGCTTTTCTGCTGAAACACGAACTCCCCAGGATATGCATTGTCAACAGCAAGTGTTGGAACGATATTACTCATTGCCACACCCTCATAGCTTCTCAACATAATAGGCATAAGCAGGTTCCTCCCTTACCTTCTGAGGTACCAGACCACAGCCATATCAGCCATCTGGATGGAAATCACACCTGGGGAAGGGAATCATGAAAGGCCTACAATGCTAGGAGGACTGCCCTCATTTCCAAGACATTGTTGTGAAATTTGGTGTCTGAAATCATCCACGTGCCGTGAACAGTTTTTCCTTTGAAATGTCCCCTCCACCCCAGAAGGGAGGTGTCCATGGTCACAATGGCTTCTTCAGGTAGAAAAATGAATGGTAGACCCCACATCACTAGTGGGGAAGTCATCCACCAGTGGATGTGACATCTGCATATCAGTATGAAACAAAATAAGAATTACTTGGGTTGGTACAACATCAACCACTGGACAGAGGGGTCTGTCTGAATCTGACCTGAGGAACTACATTAATCAAATCAGCCACTAACTGCAGTATTCAAAAGATAAATCTTGCTAGGGGATTCGACATATAGAGGATCTTGGAAGCCTACCGATGCAGGAATATTACTCAAGTCCAGAAGTTTGGCAATTTGAGATATCTCCAGGTGGCACTCTATGAATTCTATTGTCTGTATCAGTGTTAGCTGGATTTTCTGTAGGTTAACACTGATCTCCAGCTAATGAAAACTGGAGCAAGAAGTCCCTGAACTGAATAAGTAGATACTTGCTGGGTGTGACGAGGAGACAGTCGTCTAGATAAGGGAACACTTGGTACCCTTCCAGCCCTAGACATGCAGCCACCATTGCCATGCCCTTGGTGAATGCCCTGGGGGCTGTGGTGAGACCAAATGGCAGTGCTCCGAATTGAAAATGAATGGCCCCCAGCCAAAAGTGGAGAAACCTCAGACTGACTCGCTATCTTATTATGACAGTAAGCATCCTGAAGGTCAGTCAAGCACATCTAGTTGATCTTCCTCAGAATCAGAACCATCCAGAACTTTGTTTGCTTTACAAACTGATTGAGGTGGCTGAGGTCCAGGACTGGCTTGAGGTCTCAGGTCTTTTCTGAAACCGAAATAAATCTTGAATTGATTCCATATCCTTGATGGTCTGGTGCGACCTCCTGGATTATTTGTTTTTCTAACAGCTTTGAAACTTCTGCTGCTTCTGCCAGTTTCTTCTGACCGGGTGAAACACTGGGAATATTCAGCCTGTTGCTGAGAGGAAAGCAAAGGGAATAATGTAGCCTCTAGTAATTACCTCCTGCACCCAAGAGTCCGGAGTGATGGCTAGCCAGACATGAGGGTGCAGAGACAAGCACCCACGATTGCCTCCAGAGTGTAACATTTGGGAAATCTTTCAGGAGTGCTGGAAGGATAAAGGGACCCTCAAACCCCTTGATTCTGCAGTCTACCTCTACCTTGAGGGCAATGTCCATTGAAAATGTTTCCCCCTCTGCCTCAAGCAGTCTGTCACCAAAAGAGTCCCAGTCAAAACTATAGAATTTATGGAACAATAACTTCTATCTACCATTTTGGTTCCAGGAAAAAGTCCTTTGGGGGTGGAAAAAATGGATGCCTACAGCAGACAGGGTTTCACACTCCTTCTTGCTTGTGGTGAATACTTCATTGATCTTGGGTCCAAAAAGTATAGAACCATCAAAAAGAGCACTGATAAAGGACGTCTTGAAGTTCCCTGCAAAGTCACCAAGACACATCTAGGTGGGCCTGTAAATAGCAATGCTAATGCTGGTAGCTCTTGACATGTCAACCTCTGCACATGAAAGCAGTTGCATGGACATGTTAGACATCAACTGAAGGGTAGTTAGCTGCGATTCCACAGTTTTCTGTACATCAGCATTCAGGTTACCTGAGGGGGACTTGGAAAGCTATTTGGTCAAGTCCACTGGAAATGAGGTATATGGGCTAGGTAATTCAGCATGCATAGAGCAAACATCGCTGAATTGAAAGTTTGCTTTCCGAATCTGTAATACACCCTCGACTCCCTGTTAGAGGGATTAACAGAAGTGCTGTCTTCAGAGAGTTCCTTTTCATTGGCTGCTGCAACCACTATGGTATCTACATTGCTTCAATACAGTCAATTCCTAGGGGATACCAATATTTTGTCAGGTTTCCATGGGACTGACTCCACCACATCATGTTCTTTTCAAGCCAGATTAGAGACCAGGTCAATGAGCTCATTAGCGAGTGGGACCGTCCAGGAACTAAGTGAGGCAGCCATGAAAGTCTCGAGGAATACAGACTCCTCCTGGGAGGGGGCTTCAGTGGACCAACCCACTTGCTATTTCATCATTTCAAGAATGTCTCCAAATGAGACATCTTCTAAGGAGGACAGTATCTTCCATGAGTGACTCCTGAGGGGAATTCAAACGTCTCCTTTTGCAAGTTGTTTCCTATTCCCTTCTCTGATGGGAGGTTCCAGAGATAGCTCTAAACTTGGAGGGGGAACTTGCCAAGTGAGTGTCCTTGAGACTTACTGAGCTTGGCTGTCCCTGCCTGACAGGATGATCACAAACAGGAGCTGTAGAATCCAGAGAGGATCTGGACAGTGCTGAGTGTGTGTGAGAGAGACCTCCTTGTTTAACCTAGAGAGCTCGAAGGCTAAAGCAGAGTAAAAATTCTTATTGGACTCTGCTCTGAAACTGACATCTGGGCCAAGCTGTCTAAGGCTGAAGTAGCCAAAGGCAGGGATGGTGCTGATAACCTCTGAGTAAATCTTGAATCCTGGACTTCCTGACTCAGACCCTTTCAGATCTGATGCTGGAGTCAAATGGGTAAGAGAAACTGTTAAAGCCAACCAAGCTATTGGCTCTGACAAGGTCAACCTTCTAGTTTCACTCAGCTCCCTGGATACTAATCAGAATCGGTTGCTGAATTAAATGCTGATCCAATTGTCTCAGCATTTTTGGAGCTGGGTTAGAAGGGCCTAATGGACTGGAGATCTCTTCTGGGCCCTTTCCCTGACATCAGTTTTCTCTTTCTGCTTTTCTTTGTTTTTCTCTCTCCTTTTCTTTCTATTTAGAAAATTTTGACTTATTCCCTACCTTCTTGGCTGAAGGGGAAGCAGATGCTGATCCAAAAGTGGTCGATTCTCCTGCTGGGGCAGGGAGAACACCTTACCCTGAGGACTGATTTGTTCCTGCGATTAGTCACAGTCCTTGACCCAAAGGAGGCATAGAACTTGCATTCTATATCCAGGTAATTTACCCTTAAACAAATACACAGAAGATGGTGGTCCTAGACAGGAATCTTTTGCCCACGTGTAGTGCACTTTTTAAAACCAGAAGCCTTGTCACTCATGGTCATACATACACTAGCACCACAGAGCAGAAAAAAGTTATAAATCCCACAAATAATTTAACAGAAGCTAAATATCTGAGGTAAAATAATGTTAAAGACATCAACAAACTTTTTTTTAAATAAAAGTAGAGGAGATAATAAGGTGGGAAAAATACTTCCACAAACATAAGTCTAAGAACAGAATTAGAATATCCAAAGGATATTTCCTCAAATCATCTCTGAAACACTGAGAAAAAACTGTTGAAAAAACACATCTCCTAAAGTTGAGTGCCAAGCCCTCAGGTAATGTCTGAACCAAATAGGTGCAAACAAGATCTAACATACTGTAGGGACAAGAGGAAATTATGGGTAAGACAGGAGCCTAAGCCCTCAATACAAAAGCTTGAAAAAGGCACTGATGTCAGATCCTTTCAAATCCAACAGCCCATGTGTTGAGCTGGATGGAAAGAACAACATCACATCATCACTTTTCCTACTTTTCTCCCCAAGGTGAATGTGGAGGTATGCACCCAAGTTATCTGTGGATTGTGTTGTTTCCAGTATTCTAGTAGTCTATCTGGAGCCATTAGTTATTTAGGTATAATGCATGCACAAAACAAGAGGCAAACGAGTACACTGAATAGTACTACATTTCAAATACTTCCGACAGTTCATTGGGTGAGGATCAAAATATAGGTGTGTGTGTGTGTGTGTGTGTGTGTGTGTGTGTGTGTGTGTGTGTGTGTATGTGTGTGTGTATATATATATATATATATATATATATATATATATATATATATATATATATATATATATATATATATATATATATATATGTATGTATATATATAATGTGAATATATATTTACATTATACTTACTGACCTAAAGAAACAAAACATTTTGTACAGCTATAAAAAAATCCTTACCATTTTTGTGTCTGTGAAACTGCTTGTTTTTCTCAGTCTCACGTTATGCAAATCTTTAAGTGTAATAGTCAAAGGTCCTTCCAATTTTGGAGGGTCTGATATCTGAGAAATCAATAAAAATCAGATATCAGTGATTTGTTAGGAAAATTGGAATATAAATGATGCAACCCTGAAAGAAGCAATGTGAGTTACAAAATAGTAAATACAAAACTGTTATTTTGGAAACTAGAAAGAAGAAAATTCAACTAAAGGTGATTTATCTCAAAGGAGAAGTACTTAAATGTTTCTTAACACCTAGCTTCATCAGAGCAAAAGAACAACTACTGTACATTTCTGAAATGCCCAGTACACTTAATGTTGACAATGATGCCCTGAGGCAATTATAGGACAGGAGTTTTAAGAAATTAATATTTCCAGCTGACACAGATCATTTAACCACCCAAGTGATCCACGACTTACTGAGGATTTTATATTCAAGATGATGCATATGATACCACATTTACCAGTAGTGCAGGCGTGAGGCTACATGAACTCAAATATATCTAGACAAAAATTCTGGTGTACACTTTGAATCCTTACTCTGGAATCCATAGAGGTTGGGCCTGCATTAATACAATCCAGAATTGGCTTCTTGGATTATGCTCATATCTTCTTTCCTCCAAAGAAATGATCTTCAAAAGACAGAGCTTCTCCTGGAAAGATGAGCCTCCAAGAGTGATATAGGAAACTAAGAAGTGAGGGCTAACTGGGGCAGAAGAGAAGGGAAAGAAGCAGCCTAAGGACATGAAACATCATATGGGAAAGTTATTATAAATGAAAATTTATGTCATAAAAGGAGGCATAATTATGTGTCATGGCTGTAGAATATCTGAACATATTAACAGAATCCAGAAAGATAATTTGCAGACACCTTAATAATTGGGGGCAAAAGCTGGGTACAACAACCCTCTGTTTCTAAAGGTCAGCCAAACAGTTCACTTACGCTGTGCTGATGATGTCAAAACAAGACGGAAACATGCATGCCCACAGCTAGTGGAGTTTGGAGTCATTGGCCTGAATTTGTCCAGTAATCGATTTTAAAAAAAGTCATGGGCATTCAGAACCGCCATACAGCTGAAACACCTGGTGTCCTTAAGGGATCATTTGCATATATTCCATAATTATCTTTTACAAGAGGTTTCAAGGAATCACACATTGCAAACTCTAGCTTGGCTAGGTTTTTCTTGTTTTTTTTCCCAGTTGGATTGGCTGTGTGTTCTGTTTACTCTTTTATTCTGTTAAGGTGGAAATATAATTGTTTATGTTCACCCAGAATATGTAGTATATATTCTCCTTTATTCTCATAATGAGGAAAGAAGAATGTTAAGTGAATGAGCTGAGACATATTACAAACTGAAGCAACTTTGGAAACAAATGAGGGATTTGTCCTTAAGGAAACTGTCTTTGTGGAAAATCAAGTAAAGGGGAAATGAAGACAGGGTGTGGAGTTCCAAAGTTCTTCTTGCAGAATTAATAGCTACAGAGATGGTTTTCAAAAAAAGATATTTAAGTTTTGATACAAAAGCTGGTTCAAAAGGCAGTTTAGTGAGAGTCTCCTGTACAAACTTTAAGTCCTAAGGAAGAACTGGGTCTCTAACTAGTAGCCTCAACAGTAAATAGAAGTTATGTCCTTACCATAACGTTCCATGTGGAGTGTTCATCTCGCCTTTGTTCTTACACATGGGTTCGGAGCCGATCCTCGGCTCCGTGTCGGCCGCTTGCAAGCTCTGCATCGAGAAGAAGCTCGAGACAACCTAATACCCACAATCCCCCTCTGCCTTTACCTCAGATCTAGTTTGCAAGCAAACCAGCAGTCAGAGAGAGAAACACTCATGCCAATATCACATATGCACAGAAACTAAGAGTCTATATATATACATATATATATATATATATATATATATATATATATATATATACATGTCAACCATATATACAACAACTGCAATGCAGAAGCAGAATGCCCCAGACCAGGCACCAAACTGAGCGTTCTTCCTAAGGGTGGGAGGGTGGGAATGTAAGAACAAAGCGAGATGAACACTCCACATGGAACGTTATGGTAAGGACATAACTTCTATATGTGATAGTGTTCAATCTCGCCGTTTGTTCTTACACATGGGTAGCGTCCCTAGCTCCTTGTTCCTGAGGAACTCACGGAAGGACGTTCTTGAGCACAGTGGAACCAAAGGTTGCCCTGTCCCTAGAAACCTTGTCTACCTTATAATGAGAAATGAATGTATGTGGTTTAGACCAAGTAGCAGCCGCACAAATAGCGTCTAGTGGTAGGCGAGCTGCATGAGCCAAGGATGTAGACACTGACCTTGTGGAATGTCCTTTGGGTTTGTGCAAAAGAGTTTGATCTGAAGAATCATAGACATAGATGATACAATCCGTTAACCACTTAGAAAGAGTTCTTTTAGTAACCGCTACTCCTTTTCTGTTATCAGCAAAGGCTACAAAAAGTTGATCAGATTTCCTGTGATCCTTTGTTCTATCCAAGTAAAACCTTAGTTGTCTGTGGACATCTAATTTGTGTAACATATACTCCATTTTATTGGAGTGATTCTTGAAGAAAGTGGGTAATTCAATGGACTGATTAATATTGTTAACAGAACAAACTTTAGGAAGGAAGGATGAATTAGTGCGAAGAGAAACTCTGTCAGAGTGAAAGATCAAATAAGGGTGTTTAATGAAGAGAGCTTGAAGTTCAGATACTCGCCTAGCGGATGTAATGGCTACCAAAAAGAGAGTCTTCCACGACAAAAATTTCAATGGGCAAGAGGAGGCTGGTTCAAAGGGGCAGCATCAACTTAGATAATAATAAGTTTAGACTCCAAGGTGGCGTAGGAGATCTAATTGGTGGTCTAATATGAAAAGACCCTTTAAAAAGGCTTTACAAAGTCTGTGGGCCATAACAGGAGCCCCACATTCTTCCACATGGAAATTAGAAATGGCAGCCAATTGAACTCTTAATGTGGCAGGAGAAGCACCCTGATGGAACAATTCTGTTAAAAACTCTAATATTTTATTCAAAGGAGCTATAACAGGGTCCACTTGCTGTGCATTTGCCCAGAATACAAAGCGCTTCCATTTACTAGTATATGTTTTAGTAGTGGAAGCTTTATGAGAAGCCACTAATATATTCTGAACTGCAGGTGAAAGAAGATCAGACCTGGCTAAGTTGGGAATTGGAGCAGCCAAGCTGCTAGATGGAGGGACAAGAGCGAGGGGTGGGGAGCCCCTGACGAGTGAGTCAATAGATCTGACTCTGGGTCCAGGATCCAGGGTCCCCGAATGCAGTGTGTCAAAAGGAAGGGGAACCAAATTTGACGAGACCAGAATGGGGCAATGAGGATTATTGTCCTGTGTAGGTTGTTGGCTTTCTGGAGAAACTTTGTGATCAGGGGGAAGGGAGGAAATGCGTACAGGAGACCCGGGGGCCAATCGTGAATCAGTGCGTCCCTGGGGACTTCCCCTGGAGGGGGTAATAGGGCAAAGTAGCTCCTGCATTTGGCGTTCATTGGAGACGCAAACAGATCGCAGGAAGGCTGGCCCCACGTGCGAAAAATCTTTTTCGCAACTGACTGT
Source organism: Protopterus annectens (assembly GCF_019279795.1). Taxonomy (NCBI): domain Eukaryota; kingdom Metazoa; phylum Chordata; order Ceratodontiformes; family Protopteridae; genus Protopterus; species Protopterus annectens. The sequence goes on from NC_056747.1 coordinate 607,899,936, forward strand.
TTTAGGGACCACTCGTGCGGTAACAGTATTGCTCTGCTCAGCCTGTCGGCTATGACGTTGGATGACCCCGGGATGTGCGTTGCTATCAGAAAGCGACCCGTGGACTCCGCCCATTGCCAGATTCTCATGGCCTCTCTGCATAGCTGATAGGACTTGGTTCCCCCTTGCTTGTTTATGTACCAGACTACAGACATGTTGTCCGTCTGAACTGCAATAGTTCCCAGAGGAAGAAGGGGAGCAAAGTGTTGCAACGCTAGAAACACTGCCCTCAACTCTAGAACATTGATGTGCAGATTGTACTCTAAATTGGTCCATTCGCCTTGGACTGTCTGTCCCTGAAAGATGCCCTCCCGCCCTATCAGGGAAGCGTCTGTGGTCACCGTAGCTGTCGGTGTGGGTAGCACAAATGGTCTCCCCTTGGAAAGGTTGCAAGTCTGAAGCCACCAGTTTAGGTGTGATTTGCATGTGTTTGTTATGAGAATCTCGTGTGTCAGAGGTAGTTGTTGGAACGACCATTGTGCAAACAGTAGCCATTGTAGGACTCTCATGTGCAGTCTTCCCAAGGGTATTGCAATAAGAGAAGCTGACATGAGTCCCAAAACCTTCAGTACCAGTTTTGCTGGGGATTTCCTGGACAAAAGAAGAAGACGTATGTGAGTCTGAAGTGAAAGTATCCTTTCTGGAGGAAGTCTTAGAATTAACTGATGTGTATCTAATTCCGCTCCTATGAATAAGATACACTGTGATGGCTGTAGTAAGGATCTTCCGAAGTTTACGGAAATTCCGAGGTGAACACACAGTTGAAGAGTGTAGTCTCTGGCCTGTACTAGTTGATGCTGGGTGGTGGCAGAAAGGAGCCAGTCGTCCAGATACGGAAACACCTGGAATCCTAGGCGTCTCAAGTGAGACGCTACCACTGCCATGCATTTGGTGAAGACCCTGGGGGCTGAGGTCAGACCAAAGGGCAGGGCTCGAAACTGAAAGTGACTGGCACCCAGCCGGAAGCGCAAATGATCTCTGGATGCCCTGGCCATTTTGATGTGGTAGTATGCATCCTTCAGATCTATTGAGCACATCCAGTCGTCCTTCTGTAAGAATGGAAGGATCGATTGAAGCGTGACCATTCGGAACTTTTCTTTCTTGACGAAGGTATTGAGGTCGCTTAGGTCCAGAATGGGCCTCCAGTCCCCTGTTTTCTTTGGAACTAAAAAGAACCTTGAGTAAGTTCCGAATCCTCTTTGGTCCGCTGGGACTGGTTGGATGACTCTTTTCTCTAGCAGCTTTGAAATTTCTATAGCTGCTGGCTCTCGCAGATGGGGTGGCACATCTGGGAGTCTTTTCTTTGGAATGGTATAGGATAGAAATGGTATATTGTAACCTCTGGTAACCACGCTTTTTACCCACTTGTCTGTAGTTATGTTTTGCCAGGCCTGAGGGTATAAAGCTAAGCGACCCCCGACTGCCTCCAGAGCAGGACAGTCGGGCCTCCTCTCAGGAGTGCTGGAAAGGTTAACAGGGAGTGTATCCCTGTCACCTTGATTCTGTGGACCCCCTCTGCCGCCAGAGCGGCGTCTTCCACTTCTGCCCCCTCCTCTGCCTCTAGAAGGGGCATCACCCTGTGTGCCTGGGAAAGATCCTTGGGGTTTTCGAAACCACATTTTTCCACCACGTTGCCCTTTGGGGTACGGTCTGGATGGGGTGGAAAAACGGACTCCGACAGCAGACAGAGTCTTTCCCTCCTGCTCACACCGGGTAAGGGTCTCCTTTACTTTGGGGCCAAAAAGAGTGGCACCGTCAAATGGGGCGTTAGTAAAGGAAGACTTGAAGGCTTCCGCAAATGAACATAAGCGCATCCAGGATTGTCTGCGAAGAGCAATCGCTGAAGCTGCTGCCCTACTCGAACCTTCGGCTGCGTAAGAGATCAGCCTCATGGACGAGTTCACAATGGATGTAAGGGTATTAAGTTGCGCTGTCACTTTCTCTGAGACAGCAGCATCTGTAGTACCCTGGAGGGTATCTCCCAACTCTTTGACTAGATCCCTCTGTAGTCGTGTAAAGTGGGTTAAATAGTTCAGGGATCGCATGGAAAAAGCCGCTGAACTAAAAATGCGCTTCCCATACCTGTCCATCGTCCTAGAATCTTTATTAGGGGATGGACAGATGAGGAAGATTCCGACATCTCCTTTTTTGTGGCCGCTGCCACCACCATAGCGTCCACTGGAACTCCTTTTGTCAAGTAAGCCTTGTCCTGGGGTGCAGTGATATACTTATTAGGCTTCCTAGGGACTGGTTCCACTGTGTCAGGAGCCTCCCATGCCCTTCGAGCAATAAGTTCCATTAATTCATCGAAGGGCGGAGTGACCCAGGAGGAGGAAGGGCGAGCACCAAATGCCTTCAGCAAGACTGACTCATCCTCAGAAGGGGGAAGGGACTGCCAGTCACCTCTCTGTTTCAGGATCTCCAAGATGTCAGAGAAGGAGACATCTTCTGAAGGTGACTTTGGGGACCCTTCTGACTCATCCAAGTCAGTATCGGATGTCAAAGATTCTTGTGGAGAATCTAAGTGTCTCCTCTTACACAATCTTTTCCTAGGAACTTCTTTGTGGGGAGCATCCGAAGAAGCCTCCGAGGAAGAGGGGGCACCCTCCAGGGGTGGCTGAGACACTGGTGCTCGACGCTTGGATGTAGCCGTGGGTGCAGAGGAGGATAACGGCCCTTTATGGGGAGGAGAGGTTGCTTCTACTGATGTGGTTGTCTGGGTAGACAACACCTTCCTCATGAGATCGAAGGACCCCGGGTCCCGAGTCGAAGAATCTCCCAGTTCCGAAGAAATGGGAAGAATCCCCGAGACAGGCACCGAAGGCATCGACCCCGAGGACGGAGCCGAATCGATCCGCCGAGGCCCGAGGGAAGAGTCGGAACCGAACGTCGGTTCGACTCTCGGCCCGGAACCAAGGACAGATCGTCGGCTCCGAGACTCCGGTACCGGATCCGACGGAGTCGAGGTGAGAGGAACAGACCGAGAAAGAGACAGTTCTGGACCCGAGGGCTCCACAATCAGAAGATCAACCTCTTCCGGCTCCAAAGACTGGACAGGTCTCGGAGGAGGAATGGATGGAGACAATGGGAGGCCTTCAAGTTTCGACACCAACTGGGTGGAAACCGAAATAAGTTTGGATAGGGCCGAATGCTCCAATAACTTCTGCACCACACGATCCACATCGACATCGGAGAGCTTAGAAGAAGAACGGGTCGAAGGAACCGAAGACGGAGCCGACCTCAATAGAGTCGAGGGAGGGAGCTCCATCACCGGTTCCAAGACTCGAGGCTCGGGAACTGACAACAGTTGAACACTCGGCCCTGAAGTCTGTGGAACCGGTGATCTAACTTTACTCGAAGAGCTCGGAGCCGATGACTTGGGCTCCGACGTCTTCGATTCCTTCGAGGATTTGGATGCCTGGTCTGAAGCATCCAGAGCCTCCTGAAAGGAAGGTTTTAATAACCCCCTGTCCATGAGTTTCCTGCGCCTATCTGTCATGACCCTCCCACTAAAAGAGTGACAAATTGAACAGTTCTCTTGTAAGTGGAGAGGGCCAAGGCAGTAGACACAGGAACTATGGTTGTCAGTAACTGACATTTTTTGGCCACACTGGCAACGTTTAAAACCTGATTTAATTTTCTCAGACATCTTAAGAAAAAAACAGGTAAGAGAAGAAAAAGTCAAGTCCAGTAGAGAGACAAATCCAGTAAAAAGTGTCGAATCTGATATATAAGTCAGTCTGGTTGTCAAATTCAAGTAAGGAGTGGAAGGCCCGAAAAACTCTAACAAGTTTAATTAAACTTAACGGTACCGAGTATTTCTACCTTACCACACACGCATACACTATGTCACCAAAAGTACTTTTAGAATAATTTTTTCTCAAAAATAACAATAATAAAAGTTATTTCTTATCTGAAGTTGCTCGAGCTAGATCCCAGTGATGCGAACGCAGCAGCGGCAAACTAGATCTGAGGTAAAGGCAGAGGGGGATTTTGGGTATTAGGTTGTCTCGAGCTTCTTCTCGATGCAGAGCTTGCAAGCGGCCGACACGGAGCCGAGGATCGGCTCCGAACCCATGTGTAAGAACAAACGGCGAGACTGAACACTATCACATGGTACCTTTACGAAATGCCTTGCATACTTTATGTGAAGCTAGACAATGCTCATGAAAGCCAATGTGAAAAGTGGAAATAGGTGCTAATTTGACTGATGGTGAAGAAACCTGAATCAGAGAGCTAAGAACTAAATGAATGCCCACTATAGATATTGAAAAAGGGTCAATGTTTTGTAAGCAAGCCCAACAAACAAATCTTCTCCACTTACTGTGGTAAATTTTTTTTTTTTGGGGGGGAGGAGATTTAAGGTTTCTGTGAAGTTGTTAGAATCCTGACAACTTCTTGTCTTTAGCCATTAGAGAAACTGAAGAAACCAAATGGTTAGCTTAAAGCTGTGAAGGTCTGGGTGAGGATCCCCGAGGGGTGAGACATCAAATCTGGAACAGGATCCAGGAGCTAAGGCGATACTTCAAATAAGGCCTTAGAAGGGGAAAACACATTTGTCTGGGCCAATAGTGGTCTATTATGAGGATGACTGTTGCCTTGCACTTGAGGACTTCCTGCAAAAACTTGGACATTAGGGGAACAGCAGAATAACTGTAAAGAAGACCAGGTGGACCATTGCAGAGACAACATCACTTTGTGGATGTTCTGGAGGGGGGGATCAATGCAAAGAAACTGCTGCATTTGGTGTTGTGAGGGGTGGCAAACAGGTCACAGCAAGGGGTGCCCCAGCAAATGATAATTTTGTTGGCTGTCGCTGGGTTGAAGGATCACTCATAAGGCATTTGTGTATCTCTACTAAGCCTGTCAGACAACTGAAAACCTCTGAAATGTGTGCTGCAATCAGAAAGTAATGTGATGCCATCACCCCATTATCAGACCCTCAATGCTTCCTGTTCCTGACGCAAAAGATAGGATATGGTTCCCTCTGCTTGTGGATATGTCAAACTACAGTTATGTTGTCTGTTTGGATGGATATTGTGCCCCAAGGAAGGAAGTCAAGAAGTTCTTGTAACACTAGGAAGACTGTCCTCAACTCTAACTCAACTCTAAGACTATTATTTCCTCCTCCAGTGGTGTAGAGGGATGAAGCCCTGACTAACACCCAGGTTCGATTAGTGGTTCAGGTGACTGATGGAGTGTCGGGGAGCATTCGCCGGTTGTGGATCTTAAGGGCATCCTGAGGACTCGGTCGTCTTTGCATCCATCAGTTTTGTTTTTTTTTTTCTTTATTTGTCCTACCCACTTCCTTCCCTGCCTTCTGCACTTGTTGATTATGTCCAAGGGCAAATCCCCTTCTTTAGCCATGCCTCATCTTGGAGATCATCACTGACGAATGCCCATCCATGTCTGCTTCTCCGTTAGTCAACTGAGCCACTAACTGAACCCAAGTCACTTGGGCCTTAATCAGAGCTCTATCCTTGTAATTTACTGTGAAGACTGGTAGCCAGCCTAGTCAACTAGATTTGGTACATAATTCTATCATTTGTAAATACTGATGTTGAACTTAAAACAATGTGGCAACATTGCCCTCTGCTGTAAAGAAAGCTAAGTCAAGCATTTCTTGTTGGTCCTTTAAAATTAAAATTACTTTATGTCTGTTCCTTTGAAGTTAGAATTTGGAGTCGATGAGTCTGGAGTAAGCATCCTGCCTATTATTCTAAGGCTAAAGTTAATGACCAGAATTTACATGTGGAATGTCCTTTATTGCTCTAACTATAAAATAATGTAAATGCAGTTTCTGTCAGCCTGGGAACAACAGGAAAGTGTAAAAGATGATGTAATGTTTTATCATAACTGCTGTTTCAATATAAACAATGAGAACCAAAGATTATTAAGCATTTTGCCTTGACTATCCAACTCACAGCACTCTGCCTTGCTCTATAAGTAAGTTATTTTAGAAGTGTGTTTTCTTGTAGTTAGTGTTGCTGCCTCACAGCAAGAGGTTCTCCGGTTCGATCCTTGGCTGGGGTGCCTTCTGCGCGGAGTCTGTATGTCCTCCCTGTGGTCGCGTGGGTTTTCTCCGGCTACTCCCGTTTCCTCCCACATCCCAAAGACATGTTGTAGGTGGATTGGACACTCTAAATTGGCCTTAGGTGTGAGTGTGTGCATGTGTGTGCCTTCTGTGGAAGGTTGGGTGCCGGGCTAGCAATTCGACACTGTAAAAAGTACAGTTTTGTACCTACCATAAATGTAGATGTTCGAGGATCCACATTGCTGCAGTCCTAACTATTGGGTAGTCCGCTGTCCAGTCGGCCCGAATACCAAAGTATATGGCTGACGTCGGTCAGGGCGCATTAGACTGACGTCAGTACGTCAGGGTACTAATGCGCATGACCGACGCCATATCCTCAGTCTTTTCTTGCCCCAGATGTCAGAAGACCCTAAAAAGACAAGGCCCAATATACCTGCACCAAAAATATGTACAATATATACAAAATTATCAGCATATAACCTCACCTACACAACCACCCCTAAACACAGAGGGCAAGGAGGGAGGAAATTGGACTGCAGCAATGTGGATCCTCGAACATCTACATTTATGGTAGGTACAAAACTGTACTATGTTCTTCATTCCACATTGCTGCAGTCCTAACTATTGGGTAGAATCCCAAAGCAGAGGTAAGGGAGGCTGGCAAATCATAAAGAAGCAGGAGCTGACAACATGCCTTGCAAAATAGCTGTGGCAAAACCAGCCCTAGACTTAGAGTAGAGAGGAAGGTGATAATGCTTAGAGAAAGTATGCACTGAACTCCAAGTAGCTGCCTCCAAAATATCCTTAGTTGCCATCCCCCTTAGAAATGCTGTTGAAGTGGCAGTAGCCCTAGTAGAATGAGGCCTAATCCCAGCTGGAATCTCCTTGCCATGATGGGAATAACAAAATGCAATGCAAAACCCAATCCACCTAGAAATAGTTTGTTTTGACACAGGCTTGCCCTCTGAACTCAAAGCAAAAGAAACAAACAACTGCTGAGACTGCCTAAAATCCTTAGTCCTGCTTAAATAATAACGCAATTGCCTGTGTACATCTAAAGTGTGCAAAATCTTTTCCCCTTTATTTTGGGGGTCTGCATAAAAAGTAGGCAAATGAATAGTTTGGTTTAAAGCCACACTAGAAACCACCTTAGGCATAAAGGAAGGATTAGTACGTAATGATACCCTATCCTTATGGAAAATCAAAAGGGCTCTACTGCCATAAGGGCCTGCAACTCAGACACCCTTCTTGCAGAAGTAATAGCCAACAGAAAAGCAGTCTTCCATGACAAGTATTTCAATTCAGCAGTAGCCGCAGGCTCAAAAGGTTGTAGAGTAAGTTTTTCCAACACAAAATTGAGATCCCAAGCAGGAGTAGGAGCTCTCATTGGGGTCTTATATTCTTTGCCCTCTAAGAAACTGCTTGAACAAAGGATGCGAAAACAATGGTGGGTCACAATCATAGTGAGCTGAAATTGCTGCAGCATGAATCTTAATGGAAGAGAAGGACAAACCTTTGTCCAATAACTCAGTAAGATATTGAAGAGCCACACTCAAATTAGGCTCAGAAATCTCCAAATTCTTTGCTGTACTCCAAAATAAAAATCTCTTCCATTTTTCTCGTACACTTTCCTTGTACTAGGTCTTCTAGCTTCCATAATCACATTTAAAACTTGTTGAGGAAGTTGAGACCTGCTGTGTTTCAACACAGAATATGCCAGGCTGTTAGATGAAGAGAGTGAAGCTTGACATTGAGCAGATGACCGTCCTTCTGAGATAACAGATGTGGAATCAAAGGTAAAGGCCATGGAGGCTTCCTTACCAGACTCCTTAGTAGTGGGTACCAGTGTTGCCGAGGCCAATCTGGAGCTATTAAAATCATCCGTGGCTTGTCTTGTCTGACCTTTAAGAGCACCTTTGGAAGAAGAGGCAGAGGTGGAAAGGCATACACATGAAGATTTTTCCAACTGAAAGAAAGAGCATCCACTTTCCAAGCTGTGTGATGAAACCCCTTTGTGCAAAACTTTGGCAGCTGGTGGTTTAGTGGAGAAGCGAACAGATCTATGTCTGGAGTTCCCCATGACACTGTCAATTTCTGAAATACATGAAGATCCAGTTTCCACTCGTGGGGATCCATGAGTTGTCTGCTTAACACATCTGCTAAGGAGTTCTGTGCTCGGCAGAAACCTTGCCTGAAGAGTTAGTTGCAAGCTGAGCGCAGTCTCCCATAAAATCATTGCTTGCCTGCATAGAGGATAAGAATGTGTTCCCCTTGTTTGTTGATGTACCACATGACAGTTGTGTTGTCTGTTAGAATCAACACCTGCCCTGGAAGAAGTAACTCCTTGAAAGCCATTAATGCAAACTGGACTGCTAACATCTCCTTCATGTTGATATGTAGATGCTGTAGTCTGGCAGGCCACTTGTCTTGTATCCACTTTCCATTTAGATGAGCTCCCCAAGCAATGTCCGAGGCATCTGTCGTTAAAATCTGACTCGCCTCTGGCCGGGTCACAGAGAGTCCCTTGTTTAGGTGACATTCCTGAGCCCACCACAAAAATTCTTTTGAAGGCAAGGTATTATTTGAATGACAGTGTCCAAATCCTGGCAGTGCTGTGTCCATACATTTTGAGATACCATTGCAGCTTCCTCATATGCAGTTTGGCATTGGGAAGCACCAGAATACAAGATGCCATGAACCCTAATGCTTGAAGGACTGTCCTTGCAGTCAGCACGGACTGATGAGATAGTTGATGGAAGTAAAGGGATAGACTCTTTTGTTTGTCCGGGGTTAAAAGGCCATCTGGGCTGCTGTATTCAGTCTCACACCCAGAAAGCACATGTCTTGAGAGGGTACTAGACTGGACTTTATTTCGTTCACAGAATACCCTAGGCATCTTAGCACTGCTATAACATATTCCAGATGCTGTAGAAGGTCTTCCTTTTCTTGAGCCAGAATCAGGCAGTCGTCCAAGTAAGGATAGATTTGAATTCCTTTTAGCCTGAAGTAAGCTATCACTGGAGCCAGAACCTTTGTGAATACTCTGGGCAGTAGATAAGCCAAAGGGCAATGCAGAGAACTGATAATGAGAATTTCCAGCTCGAAAACGCAGATACTTCCTGCAACTTAGCCTTATAGGCACATGAAGGTAAGCTTCCTTGAGATCTAAAGTTACCATCCAGTGATCTTTGCCCAGCAGAGGTAAAAGCTGTTGTAACGTCAACATCTTGAACTTGGGAATGTCCAGATAAGTGTTGAGGATAGATAAATCCAAAATTGGTCTCCACGTGTTCCCCTTCTTTGGTACTAGGAACAGGCGAGAATAAAATCCTAGGCCCCTTTCTGATACAGGGACTGGCTGAATGGCCCCTATTTGGAGTAACAGAGAAATTTGCTTGTGAGCCTCTTTCCTTTGTGGAGGAGGAACGTCTGGCATGCCTTTGAAAGGGGGCAATGTATGGAAATAAAACCTGTAACCGTGGTGAATGATATCCAACACCCATCTGTCTTGAGTAATTAAATCCCAATTTTCTTCGAAAAGAGACAGTCTTCCTCCCAAAGGAGCTGCCAGACGAGAATCTACTGGCAGCTGAAAAGGCAGGTCATTGGGCCTGTTTACGAAAGGACTGACCCCTGCCCTCACCAGAAGTCTGAGCAGGTGAACTCCCTGTTCTAGGCCTAAAAGAACCTTGAGCTCTGCCCCTACCACGTCTAGACCTACCCCTAGACTGGGAATCATAAGCAGGATATGTCCATCCCTTAGCAGGCCAATTTCTACTAAACTTCGGTGGCTGCACCTGCAAAAAATCTTTAACAGTTTGCATAGACTTAGCTTTGTCCTCCATTTTCTTTAAAACTGCTTCCACAGGCGAACCAAAAGTACAGTTTTGTACCTACCATAAATGTAGATGTTCGAGGATCCACATTGCTGCAGTCCTTACTATTGGGGTAGTCCGCTGTCCAGTCGGCCCGAATACCAGAGTATATGGCTGACGTCGGTCAGGGCGCATTAGACTGACGTCAGTACGTCAGGGTACTAATGCGCATGACCGACGTCATATCCTCAGTCTTTTCTTGCCCCAGATGTCAGAAGACCCTAAAAAGACAAGGCTCAAAATACCTGCACCAAAATTATGTACAATATATACAAAAAATTATATACAAAAATATCAACATATAACCTCACCTACACAACCACCCCTAAACACAGAGGGGAAGGAGGGAGGGTAAATTGGACTGCAGCAATGTGGATCCTCGAACATCTACATTTATGGTAGGTACAAAACTGTACTATGTTCTTCGTTCCACATTGCTGCAGTCCTTACTATTGGGTAGAATCCCAAAGCAGAGGTAAGGGAGGCTGGCAAATCATAAAGAAGTAGGAGCTGACAACATGCCTTGCAAAACAGCTGTGGCAAAACCAGCCCTAGACTTAGAGTAGATAGGAAGGTGATAATGCTTGGAGAAAGTATGCACTGAACTCCAAGTAGCTGCCTCAAAATATCCTTAGTTGCCACCCCTTAGAAATGCTGTTGAAGTGGCAGTAGCCCTAGTGGAATGAGGCCTAATCCCAGCTGGAATCTCCTTGCCATGATGGGAATAACAGAAAGCAATGCAAAACCCAATCCACCTAGAAATAGTTTGTTTTGACACAGGCTTGCCCTGCGAACTCAAAGCAAAAGAAACAAACAACTGCTGAGACTGCCTAAAATCCTTAGTCCTGCTTAAATAATAACGCAATTGCCTGTGTACATCTAAAGTGTGCAAAATCTTTTCACCTTTATTTTGGGGGTCTGCATAAAAAGTAGGCAAATGAATAGTTTGGTTTAAAGCCACACTAGAAACCACCTTAGGCATAAAGGAAGGATTAGTACGTAATGATACCCTATCCTTATGGAAAATCAAAAAGGGCTCTACTGCCATAAGGGCCTGCAACTCAGACACCCTTCTTGCAGAAGTAATAGCCAACAGAAAAGCAGTCTTCCATGACAAGTATTTCAATTCAGCAGTAGCCGCAGGCTCAAAAGGTTGTAGAGTAAGTTTTTCCAACACAAAATTGAGATCCCAAGCAGGAGTAGGAGCTTTACGTGGGGTCTTATATTCTTTGCCCCTCTAAGAAACTGCTTGAACAAAGGATGAAAACAATGGTGGGTCACAATCATAGTGAGCTGAAATTGCTGCAGCATGAATCTTAATGGAAGAGAAGGACAAACCTTTGTCCAATAACTCAGTAAGATATTGAAGAGCCACACTCAAATTAGGCTCAGAAACCTCCAAATTCTTTGCTGTACTCCAAAATAAAAATCTCTTCCATTTTTCTCCGTACACTTTCCTTGTACTAGGTCTTCTAGCTTCCATAATCACATTTAAAACTTGTTGAGGAAGTTGAGACCTGCTGTGTTTCAACACAGAATATGCCAGGCTGTTAGATGAAGAGAGTGAAGCTTGACATTGAGCAGATGACCGTCCTTCTGAGATAACAGATGAGGAATCAAAGGTAAAGGCCATGGAGGCTTCCTTACCAGACTCCTTAGTAGTGGGTACCAGTGTTGCCGAGGCCAATCTGGAGCTATCAAAATCATCCTTGGCCTGTCTTGTCTGACTTTTAATAGCACCTTTGGAAGAAGAGGCAGAGGTGGAAAGGCATACACATGAAGGTTTTTCCAACTGAAAGACAGAGCATCCACTTTCCAAGCTGTGCGATGAAACCCCTTTGTGCAAAACTTTGGCAGCTGGTGGTTTAGTGGAGAAGCGAACAGATCTATGTCTGGAGTTCCCCATGACACTGTCAATTTCTGAAATACATGAAGATCCAGTTTCCACTTGTGGGGATCCATGATTTGTCTGCTTAACACATCTGCTAAGGAGTTCTGTGCTCCTGGCAGAAACCTTGCCTGAAGAGTTAGTTGCAAGCTTAGCAGTCTCCCATAAAATCATTGCTTGCCTGCATAGAGGATAAGAATGTGTTCCCCCTTGCTTGTTGATGTACCACATGACAGTTGTGTTGTCTGTTAGAATCAACACCTGCCCTGGAAGAAGAAACTCCTTGAAAGCCATTAATGCAAACTGGACTGCTAACATCTCCTTCATGTTGATATGTAGATGCTGTAGTCTGGCAGGCCACTTGTCTTGTATCCACTTTCCATTTAGATGAGCTCCCCAAGCAATGTCCGAGGCATCTGTCGTTAAAATCTGACTCGCCTCTGGCGGGTCACAGAGAGTCCCTTGTTTAGGTGACATTCCTGAGCCCACCACAAAAATTCTTTTTTGAAGGCAAGGTATTATTTGAATGACAGTGTCCAAATCCTGGCAGTGCTGTGTCCATACATTTTGAGATACCATTGTAGCTTCCTCATATGCAGTTTGGCATTGGGAAGCACCAGAATACAAGATGCCATGAACCCTAATGCTTGAAGGACTGTCCTTGCAGTCAGCACGGACTGATGAGATAGTTGATGGAAGTAAAGTGATAGACTCTTTTGTTTGTCCGGGGTTAAAAAGGCCATCTGGGCTGCTGTATTCAGTCTCACACCCAGAAAGCACATGTCTTGAGAGGGTACTAGACTGGACTTTATTTCGTTCACAGAATACCCTAGGCATCTTAGCACTGCTATAACATATTCCAGATGCTGTAGAAGGTCTTCCTTTTCTTGAGCCAGAATCAGGCAGTCGTCCAAGTAAGGATAGATTTGAATTCCTTGTAGCCTGAAATAAGCTATCACTGGAGCCAGAACCTTTGTGAATACTCTGGGCGCAGTAGATAAGCCAAAGGGCAATGCAGAGAACTGGTAATGAGAATTTCCAGCTCAAAACCGCAGATACTTCCTGCAACTTAGCCTTATAGGCACATGAAGGTAAGCTTCCTTGAGATCTAAAGTTACCATCCAGTGATCTTTGCCCAGCAGAGGTAAAAGCTGTTGTAACGTCAACATCTTGAACTTGGGAATGTCCAGATAAGTGTTGAGGAGAGATAAATCCAAAATTGGTCTCCACGTGTTCCCCTTCTTTGGTACTAGGAACAGGCGAGAATAAAATCCTAGGCCCCTTTCTGATACAGGGACTGGCTGAATGGCCCCCATCTGGAGTAACTGAGAAATTTGCTTGTGAGCCTCTTTTCTTTGTGGAGGAGGAGCGTCTGGCATGCCTTTGAAAGGGGCATTGTATGGAAATAAAACCTGTAACCGTGGTGAATGATATCCAACACCCATCTGTCTTGAGTAATTAAATCCCAATTTTCTTTGAAAAGAGACAGTCTTCCTCCCAAAGGAGCTGCCAGACGAGAATCTACTGGCAGCTGAAAAGGCAGGTCATTGGGTCTGTTTACGAAAGGACTGACCCCTGCCCTCACCAGAAGTCTGAGCAGGTGAACTCCCTGTTCTAGGCCTAAGAACCTTGAGCTCTGCCCCTACCACGTCTAGACCTACCCCTAGACTGGGAATCATAAGCAGGATATGTCCACCCCTTAGCAGGCCAATTTCTACTAAACTTGGTGGCTGCACCTGCAAAAATGTTTAACAGTTTGCATAGACTTAGCTTTGTCCTCCATTTTCTTTAAAACTGCTTCCACAGGCGAACCAAACAACACATCAGACTGTAAAGGAGCATCCAAAATCCTTGTCTTAACATGCTCAGCTAAATTCTGATCCCTCAACCAGGCATGCCTGCGAAGAACAGAACTAGTGGCAGCCACCCTCGAGGAGGCCTGTACAGCATCAAAACCACATTGCAAAGAATGCTTACCCACTTGTTCAGACACATGAACCAAATCCAGCAACTCTTTACACTCAATACCTTCCGCCAAAGCATCCACCTTAGATTTCAATTGTGAAAGGAGATAATTTTGATATTTTAGCATGTGAAACTGACAATTCAACGCTCTCATGGCTAGAGTGGAAGAAGTATACACTTTCTTTCCCCACCTATCCAAAGCCCTTGCCTCTTTATCAGTGGGAACAGGATTTTTAACCACAGAGGCCTTAACACCTTTAGGCCCCTGAGAAACAGTTTCTGGGTCCGCCCTAGGACTCTTAAACAAATACTTATGAGCTTGGGCACCCTATAGTACCTATCAGGTTTAACAGGAGCAGGAGGCAAAGAGTCAGGGTTCAGGAAGCCTCTGCAAAAACATCTTCCACCACATTCAACACAGGAGGTATAGCTAAGGGCCTATGCTGGGGTAAAACAAGAATTCCCTAAGCCTTTTCCTGGAATCAGAGTAATCCTGGCCTTCCCATTTAAAGTGCTCCCTCATGGAATGCAGAGTCTCTGAAAATGAGAAATCCTCAGGAGGAGAAGCTGTAGGAGTGGAATCATCCACATCAGAAACAGAATAAGGAGGATACTCCTGCAAATCTTCCATGAAGACTCAGAAGCCTCTGAACACTGTTCAAAACTATCAAACTCGGTTCCACCCTAGGCCTCTTATCAGGAGGGGCATAGAACCTCTAATCATAGTAATCAAATCTTCTGCCATTTTAAGCATATGTTTCTTAGGTACAGAACCGAAATGCTAGGAGAAGCCCCCACTGAAGCTGAACTTGGCCTACCTCTCAAAGAAGTTTTGGCAACAGAAGGAGAGGCTCTAACTACCTTGGGAAGAGAGGGAAGAACAGTTACCTGAGAAGCCCCTCAGCCTGGCCTAGCTCCTGAGAAGGCACATCCTGTAACAGTAAAGTTTCTGCCTGAGACTCCATAGAAACTCCTGGCAAAACCTCTGGCTCCACTGAGCCTTCTAAAGAACCGGCGTCCGGGACTGCGGTTCATCAACCCTAGGCTTCGCTGTTTTGTCCTTGCGCTTCTTGGGCGAAGCGGGCCGGAGCATCCGGCGGCATTTTATAATTGCAACGCTTCCCAAACACTAACCTGGCACAGTCTAACCTCCTCTTAATAGTGCGTTTGTTAAACCTAGCACAAGGCGGCAACCAACAACGTCGTGCTCAGGCCCTAAACAAGGTATACACAAGGTATGGTAATCCCTATGAGGTATCTGTTTCCCACAAGAAATACAGTTATTCACTTTTTCTGACATCCGGTTAAATACTGAGGCAAGAAAAACCAAAATGTTCTAGCGGGTACTTAGCCAACTCTGATTCGGTCTGAAACTCCGGTTTCGGAAATATTTCAGAACGCCAACCTGCACTCGCAAAACTGCTTCTGCATCGGACCATGCGGCAAAAAAGACTGAGGATATGGCGTCGGTCATGCGCATTAGTACCCTGACGTACTGACGTCAGTCTAATGCGCCCTGACCGACGTCAGCCATATACTCTGGTATTCGGGCCGACTGGACAGCGGACTACCCCAATAGTAAGGACTGCAGCAATGTGGAACGAAGAACATCAACACATCAGACTGTAAAGGAGCATCCAAAATCCTTGTCTTAACATGCTCAGCTAAATTCTGATCCCTCAACCAGGCATGCCTGCGAAGAACAGAACTAGTGGCAGCCACCCTCGAGGAGGCCTGTACAGCATCAAAACCACATTGCAAAGAATGCTTACCCACTTGTTCAGACACATGAACTAAATCCAGCAACTCTTTACACTCAATACCTTCCGCCAAAGCATCCACCTTAGATTTCAATTGTGAAAGGAGATAATTTTGATATTTTAGCATGTGAAACTGACAATTCAACGCCCTCATGGCTAAAGTGGAAGAAGTATACACTTTCTTTCCCCATCTATCCAAAGCCCTTGCCTCTTTATCAGTGGGAACAGGGTTTTTAACAACAGAGGCCTTAACACCTTTAGGTCCCTGAGAAACAGTTTCCGGGTCTGCCCTAGGACTCTTAAAAAGATACTTATGAGCTTCAGGCACCCTATAGTACCTATCAGGTTTAACAGGAGCAGGAGGCAAAGAATCAGGGTTCAGGGAAGCCTCTGCAAAAACATCTTCCACCACATTCAACACAAGAGGTATAGCTAAGGGCCTATGCTGGGGCAAAAACAAGAATTCCCTAAGCCTTTTCCTGGAATCAGAGTAATCTTGGCCTTCCCATTTAAAGTGCTCCCTCATGGAATGCAGAGTCTCTGAAAATGAGAAATCCTCAGGAGGAGAAGCGGTAGGAGTGGAATCATCCACATCAGAATCAGAATAAGGAGGATACTCCTGCAAATCTTCCGCAGAAGACTCAGAAGCCTCTGAACACTGTTCAAAACTCTCAAACTCAGGTTCCACCCTAGGCCTCTTATCAGGAGGGGGCATAGAACCTCTAATCATAGTAATCAAATCTTCTGCCATTTTAAGCATATGTTTCTTAGGCACAGAACCTGAAGTGCTAGGAGAAGCCCCCACTGAAGCTAAACTTGGCCTACCTCTCAAGGAAGTTTTGGAAACAGAAGGAGTGGCTCTAACTACCTTGGGAAGAGAGGGAAGAACAGTTACCTGAGAAGCCCCCTCAGCCTGGCCTACCTCCTGAGAAGGCACATCCTGTAACAGTAAAGTCTCTGCCTGAGACTCCAAAGAAACTCCTGGCAAAACCTCTGGCTCCACTGAGCCTTCTAAAGAACCGACGTCCGGGACTGCCGGTTCATCAACCCTAGGCTTTGCTGTTTTGTCCTTGCGTTTTTTTGGACGAAGCGGGCGTCGGAGAATCCGATGGCATTTTATAATTACAACGCTTCCCAAACACTAACCTGGCACAGTCTAACCGTCTCTTAATAGTGCGTTTGTTAAATCTAGCACAAGAGCGGCATCCAACAACGTCGTGCTCAGGCCCTAAACAAGGTATACACAAGGTATGGTAATCCCTATGAGGTATCTGTTTCCCACAAGAAATACAGTTATTCACTTTTTCTGACATCCGGTTAAATACTGAGGCAAGAAAAAACCAAAATGCTCCCCAACGGGGTACTTAGCCAACTTTGATTCGGTCTGAAACTCCGACTTCAGAAAATTTCAGAACGCCAACCTGCACTCGCAAAACTGCTTCTGCATCGGACCATGCGGCAAAAAGGACTGAGGATATGGCGTTGGTCATGCGCATTAGTACCCTGATGTACTGACGTCAGTCTAATGCGCCCTAACCGACGTCAGCCATATACTTTGGTATTCGGGCCGACTGGACAGCGGACTACCCAATAGTTAGGACTGCAGCAATGTGGAATGAAGAACATCTCCACTGCCAATCATGAGTGGACAGGTGTTCCGCTGTGGTGACCCCTAACCGGGAAAAGCCGAAAGAAGAAGAAGACTAAGTGGTTTTCTGTGATGTCAGAACTGTACTACTGATTTATTTTAAGTATTTCTGTGTGATCGCTGAACTCTCTTGACTAGCACTGACTGTGTAGTAGAAAGTATTGTCTTGTGGTTTTAATTATTTATTATTAAATATTTTAAAACCTTTTAACTGTGGCTGGTTTGTGTAGAGATAATTTATGCTCTTTGGAGTACCTGTATGCCTTTGGTAAAATTGTACAAAGCCACTCCTATAGCTTTAGCCCTGGGATATACTACCAATTGGATAATAATATTGCACAGTAATAATTGGGCACCCTTTTAAGGGCCTTTGAGTAGCTGATAAATATTACCTGGGTGGTGGCAGTAATTACTACTGTATAGTCTGGGTAAAAGGGGGCACAGCTGGAGAACCTGTGTCAGCCTTCCCCAGAAGTGTCTGTGTGGTTGAGTAAACTCTTATCTCAAAGTGTGTGCGTGTGTCAGCTACATGGGCAGGGACACGAAACACTGGATGGACAGAGAGGGTGCTGGAGATTTTAGCTTGCCCAACTAGGCTGAGATCTGGACCCTATAGCTGTGCCAGTGGGGAGTCTTATTGGGGACCTGGGGAGCAAGGGAGCGACCAACCCCGGACTGACTGTGATCTCTGTGTGCTCTTAAGGAAATTGCACTTTACTGTGTGTATTTGTTATCCTTTCCTCATATATGAGATGCCCTCTCTGGTGTTAGCGGTGAGGACTGAGGCTCCTTGATTGCTGGGCCAGGGCACTGGCGTCACATATTAATTGGTGGTAGTGGTTGGGATATCCTCACATTTGTGTTTGGCAGCTGTGGGATATCCACATCACATGTTAATTAGTTAGCAAATACTAACTGACTTGTAGTGGTGTGGGTAGAGTGAATCCTGTAGCTTGTGTACAGTGAGCTTTGAAGGTGTTTTGTACTCTAAAACAGCCATGCAGTGAATACTCAAGAGTTCAGATCACAATTGTTTTATTTCTGTTAGCTTAGTTAATCAGGGTGAGCAGGCAGCATGTCAGCAGAGGAGAATGGAAAGCCGACAAGGAGCCAGCTGGCAGATATGTGCCAGGCTAGGGGACTGGTGCATGGAAACCTGACTAAGGCAGACCTGATTGCATCCTTGGTTACAGCTGCATTAGAAAACAGCAACCAGGAGGACAATCAGACTGGCAGTGGAGATATAATTCCCTCGGAGAATGGACAGCTCGACCTTTCTGCAGTGGACTTAAAAATCCAGCTGGAGCTAAAGAGACTTGAGTTGGATCCCAGGCACATGGAATTAGAAGCAAATGAGAGACTGCAACGTTTGCAGGCTGAGGAGAATGAGAAATTGTTACGTCTGCAAGCTGAGGAACAAAAGAGACAGAGGCAGCATGACAAGGAGATGCTGACTTTTCGTCAGAGTCATGGAGATAATGGGGAAGGGAGTAACTGGACCCCAGAAGTACAAAAGGTGAGTACATTTCTTCCGCAGTTTAAAGGGGGGGATAATTTTAATAGTTTCATTCATATGTTTGAGAGGGTATATAAACAGTATGAAGTTGACCAAGGGCTCTGGGTACGGTTCCTGACCCCCTTACTCCATGGTAAAGCTGTAACTGCATTAGCTAAAATGTCTGACGTTGCATGTTTTGATTATACTGCTGTTAAGAAATGTCTTTTAGAACTTTTTAAGCTAACACCGGAAATGTACAGGAAAAAGTTTTGTGAGCATAGACGCAAGGCAGATGAAAGTGTGTGTGAATATGTTGCTGAATTGAGCACTTATTTCCATAGGTGGGTGAGTGGATGTCAGGTCACCACTTGAAGGGCTGGCACACCTTTTGGGAAGGGAACAAGCCCTTAGCACTTTGCCTGAGGACATGAGGATCTGGTTAGCTGATAAACAATGTGCTACTTCAGATGTGTTGGGGAAGAAGGGAGACCTATACCTGGGCAAGCAGGGCAGCCCTGCACAGGAAGGGAACCCCCAGTACTGCTCATGGGTCTAAAGGAACCCATGGTGGGCAGCACAGACTGTCACAACAGAATTTGCCAGTAGCAGGGGAAGCCACTAGTCTAGGTACATGTTCAGGAGCTAGGGTTAAATGTTTTGAATGCAACCAGTGGGGTCATGTGGCATACAGGTGTCCACAGAGCCAAGGTGGGGAACCAAAGGTGAGGGAGCCAGTAAGTGGGAAAGACAAAATGCCAACAGTAGGTTGTCTTGAGACAACAGGAGTACTAAACTACCATTCTGCAGATGTCCTGAGAGGGAAGGATTTGGATGAGGCATTACTATGTGCTTATGCAGTTACACGCAGTCAGGCAAGGAGAAGAGCATGTGGGTCTGGTAGTCTGGGGGAGACCCAGACAGACTGCATACTTGCAGCCAGGACTGGTGAAGTGGTTACTTCAGGGAGGGAGCTACTCTGTAGCAGTGAAACTGAATGTAAGCCAAAGCTGCTTGGGGGTACTGATGGTCCCTTGGACAGAATGACTGCAAAGTTAGAGGTGAGTAGTAGTACCCAGGCTGACAGTGAGGCACCACTGTCAGAGGATGCCAGACTACCTGTTGAAGGGGAGCTGGGAAGGGTTAGAAGGAGAGAGTTGAGACAGGCTCAGGTCTCAGACCCTACAAAGCAAGGCATGAGGCAGGTAGCTAGGGAGGCACCTAATTCTCAAGGAAAGGGGTAATCTGTATACTGGGGCAAAGGGTTACTATACAGAGAGTGGACCCCTGAGGGAGGGCTAGAAGGTGAGAGAGTACAGCAGTTGGCAGTGCCTAAAGCCTACCGTCTGGCGTTTCTAACAATAGCCCATGATATTCCCATTGCAGGTCATATGGGCATAAAATGTACAAAGAGGTGTATTATGCAGAACCTCTGTTGGTCTGGAATTTCCAGAGGAGTAGCAGGGTACTGCAGGACCTGTGAGCAGTGCCAAAAGGTAGGCAAGGCAGGAGACAAGGTGAGAGCTCCTTTGATACATTTGCCTGTGATTGAGGAGCCATTTCAGAGAGTAGCTATGGATATTGTGGGTCGTCTGAGTACCCCAAGGTCCACAGGGAAAACGTATATCCTAGTGGTAGTGGATAATGCTACACAATACCCTGAGGCAGTGGCTTTGTCCTCCATTGAGAAAGGGAAGATAGCAAATGCTTTATTAGAGATTTTCAGTAGGGTAGGTTTCTCAAAAGAACTACTGACTAAGATGTGCCAGTTTTATTTCAGACCTGCTGGCTTGTCTGTGGAAGTCCTGTGGTGAAGCACATGAAGACCACCCCCTACCATCCCCAGACTAATGGTCTTGTTGAGAGGTTAAACTCTACAATCAAGTCCATGCTATGGGCATTTGCAGATCAGTTTAAGACGGAGTGGGACAAATATTTGTCCCATCTGTTGTTTGCTTACAGAGAAGTTCCCCAAGAATCCACAGGGTGTTCGCTCTTTGAGTTGCTGTTTGGGCATAGGGCATAGGGTGAGAGGACCTCTACATTTAATTCGAGATGAGTGGGAAGGTGAGTGTGAGACTCGCAAGGAGACTGTTATGCCATACGTCCAAAACCTCAGGACAAGGCTCAGGGAACTCATGGGCTTGACCCAGGAGAACCTGGCAGAAGCCCAGCAACAGGAAAACTGTGGTATGACAGGAATGCTCGAGCTGGAGAGTATGCTGTGAGGCAGCAGGTAATGATTCTCATTCCTGTCAGACACAACAAGCTGCAAGCAGCTTGGGAGGGTCGCTACAAGGTGGTAAGAAAGGTAAGTGATGTTAACTACATGGTTGAACTGCTAGGCAGACAGCAGAGGTACAAACTGTACCATGTTAACATGATGAAACCTTACCATGATAGGGAGGCCCTTGTGCTGACATTTGCAGTGGATTGCAGGAGGAGTGTGAGGGAGATCTGGGGACTGATCTCCTCAGTGAGGCTCAGCCTGACACCTCAGTGGAAGGGGTAGCAATGCCCCAGCAGCCATCTCCTACCCAGGTTCGAGAAATACGAGCAGTGTTGCAGGAATTTGGGGACATGTTCACTGGGAAACCAGGGTGCACCCACCTGGTGCAGCACCAGGTGGATACAGGACCCCAAAGGCCTATTAGGCAGGCCCCTTACAGAGTGCCTGAGGGAGTCAAACAGACTCTGAGGAAGGAGGTACAGGAGATGTTGGAACTAGGGGTGATTCAAGAGTCCAACAGTCCCTGGGCCTCCCCAGTGGTGCTGGTGCCAAAGAAGGATGGCAGCACCAGGTTCTGTGTGGACTACAGGAAATTAAATAGTCACACAGAATCAGATGCTTACCCCATGCCTAGGACAGATGAGGCCATAGAGCAGCTGGGTGGGGCTAAGTATCTTACAACCACTGATCTTACCAAGGGTTACTGGCAGGTGCCCTTGACTCCCAGTGCTAGAGAGAAGTCAGCCTTTGCGACTCCTTTTGACTTGTATAAGTTCACAAAGATGTCCTTTGGGATGAAGAATGCCCCAGCAACTTTCCAGAGGCTGGTGAATAATATCTTAGCAGGAGCAGAAGGGTTTGCCCTTGCTTACCTAGATGATATCGTCATCTACAGCCATTCAAGGCCAGGGCACCTTCAGCATGTTAGGAAGGTGCTGGGCAGACTACAGAGGGCAGGGTTGACCATTAAGCTGAGCAAATGTCAGGTGGGTATGGCGGTGGTCTCCTACCTAGGACATAGAGTGGGTAGTGGTAAGATAAGGCCAGAACCTGCCAAAGGGGAAGCCATTCAGGCATGGCCTGCACCTGTTACTAAAAAGCAGGGGAGGACATTTTTAGCGAAAGCAGGATACTACAGAAAGTTTGTCCCCAGTTATAGTACCATAGCCGCTCCCCTCACAGACCTGACAAGGAAGAACAGGCCAGATAAGGTAGTGTGGACCCCAGCATGTGAGCAGGCATTCCAGCAGCTTAAAGAAGCTTTGGGAGGACCCCTTGTGTTAGCCAGTCCAGATTACAGCAAAGAATTTGTTGTGCAGATGGATGCTTCAAACCATGGGGTGGGGGCTGTACTTAGCCAGATTTCTTCAGAGGGGGAAGAGCACCCAGTGGTTTACCTCGGTCGTAGGCTCCAACCCATGGAGGAATGCTATGCAGCTGTAGAAAAGAATGTCTAGCCATAGTGTGGGCATTGCAGAAACTTCAGCCTTATCTGTATGGAAGGAAAAAAGTAGTTATGTACTCACCATAATGTTCCATCTGAGTAGTTAGACTTCATTTGTCATCAGCCTGTGGGTTTCGGATCCGACATGGATCCGAGCCGGCAGCTTTCCAAGCTAAGATCTGAGCTCCAAGCTTCTCCCCTTAGCCATACTACACTGAAAACTCCTTCCAACCCTCAGATCGAGTTTGCCACCCACAACGTGACACTCATCAACCCAACAGAAATAACTTGACCTGATCACACCGACTAAGCTTACAATATCCAGTAAGTCTGAGTCCAAGGACTATCGCAAACCACTAAGGTCAGGGGGAAGGAGGGAGGGAAGGCTGATGACAAATGAAGTCTAACTACTCAGATGGAACGTTATGGTGAGCACATAACTTCTTTATCTGAAGTAGTTAACTTCATTTGATTATCAACCTGTGGGACAGAGTCCCCAGCTACCAAAAGACCTTGGGAGGCCCTTATGGAAGGATATTCCGCAGCACTGCAGAATCAAAAGAAGCCCTTCCTCTAGATACCATGTCCAACTTATAATGAGTAATAAAAGTGCAAGAGGAAGCCCAGGTAGCCGCTGAACAAATGTCATCCAGAGAAACTCTGGACAGAAAGAAGCAGAAGTAGCCACAGAACGAGTAGAATGAGCATGAACCCTGTCTGGTTCTGGTAATCCCTGGTCCTTGTACAGTTGCAGGATATAAAATGAAATCCATCTAGCAATAGTCACCTCCAAAACTGGTTTCCCCAAAAAGGGCTTGGCAAAAGAAAGAAATAACTGATCAGACTTATGAAAGGGTTTAGTCCTATGTAAATAAAAGCGTAACTGTCTGTGGGCATCCAACAAATGAAGTTTGTATTCCCCTTTGTTTTGAAAATTAGGGAAAAATACTGGGGGATTAATAGACTGATTGATATTTGACTCTGAAGCAACTTTAGGGAAGAAAGAAGGATTTGTCCTTAGAGAAACTCCAGCTCTATTCAGTCGCATACCGTCTGCTCAGAGGTGACATGTGCCTGACATACAAGGCCATGTCCAACCCGGAATTAATGGACATGCTCCACCTCAAAAAATCCAAATCCACCAAAACCACTAGAGCAAGCGACTTAAACCTTAGCACGGATATAAATAGGATGTGCTGGAGGGATACATTTATCACTCAGAGACTCCCTATGCTGTGGAATAAAATCCCGGTCCATGTGAGGCAGAGCACCTCGCTGGCTCTGTTCAAGAGAAATCTTGACCTGTGGATGGGAGATCGTAGGTTTACCCCAGGAATCATCTCTGTGTCACTGCTGGACAGAGGCACAACAAACTAATGGGCACAGTATTTTTTCATATAAGGGGTGGCGTAAGCCACAAAACTTTGGGCTAGGCTTATAAATGCCTTAGGGCAGATAGCCTAGTATAAACCTATGAACCTATGAGAAACCCTGTCCTTATGAAAAATTAAGTATGGGGGTTTTATACACAAGGTTTGAAATTCGGATACCCTCTTAGCCGAGGTGATAGGCACCAGGAAGGCCGTCTTCCACAACAAAAATTTTAAATCAACTGATGCTGCGGGTTTGAATGGAGGCACAACTAAGGCCTGAAGAACCAAGGTCAAATTCCACAGAGGGGAAGGGTGCTTAATCGGGGGGTCTCAGCAAAAAAGTGCCTTTGATGAAAGTCTTACAAATCCTAGAAGCAGCTAGTGAACCTGAGTTTTCTCCTACATGAAAGTGGGATATAGCCGCCAGCTGGACGTTAACAGTGGAAAAGCTGGCCCCCTGCTGGAAAACCTGAGACAGAAATTCTAATACCGCTGGAACTGGGGCGGTAAACGGATCCAAATCTCTCTGAGAAGCCCAGATGGAAAAATGCTTCCATTTACTACGGTACACCTTTCGGGCGTACTGCCACCAGAATGGACTTAACAGGAGAAGAGAGTCCGGGAGTCCTGGCAATTAGTGGAACGGGAGCAACCAAGCAGTAAGCTTGAGCCTGTCCAGATTCGGAGGAGGAATTCCAGAGAGATGACAAATGAGATCTGGAATGGGATCTAATATCCAGGGCGGAGCTACTAGATGAGACCGTGGGCAAGGGAACCAAACTTGATGAGGCCAGAATGGGGCTATAAAGATAATCCTGCTCCCCAACTGACGAGCTTTCTGCAAGAATTTTGCCATTACAGGTAGTGGGGAATACGCATAAAGAAGACCAGGTGGCCAAGCATGGACAAGAGCGTCTCTGGGGGCTTTCGCCCTGAGGGGGAATCAGAGTGAAAAACTACCTGCACTTCGCATTGGATGGCGATTCGAAGAGATCGCAGCAAGGCTGACTCCCCTTGAGGAAGATCTGTTCTGCTTCACAAGGGTTCAGAGACAACTCGTAGGGTAAAAGGATAGTCCTGCTCAGTTTGTCCACCAAAATGTTGGACCGACCGAGAATGTGCGTTGCTATTAGAAAACGGTTGGTGGAGATCGCCCATTCCCACACTCTCATGGCCTCTTGACAAAGTGGGTAGGACCTGCTTCCCCCTGTTTGTTGATATACCAGACCACTGACATGTTGTCTGACTGAATTGCAATTGTTCCCAGAGGAAGAGAAGCTTGAAGGGCCTGCAATGACAGAAGGAACGCCCTCATTTCTAGAACACTGATATGCAGAACGGTCTCATTTGGGGACCACGTGCCTTGGACAGTCCGGCCCGAGCAGTGCCCCCACCCCACCCTAGACAGGAGGCATCCGTAGTCACAGTGGCTTGGAGTGGGGTCGCAATAAAGGGGCATCCTTCTCAAAGATCCTGGGATTGAAGCCACCAGATGAGGGAAGTCTTGCACACCTTGCTTAGAGGAATCGGGTAACTTAAGGGCTGTTGTAACAGAGACCAATGAACTTGTAACATCCACTGTAACACTCTCATATGTAGATGTGCACAAGGAACCAGATTTATAGCTACTGCCATGGACCCTAAGGCCCTCAGAACTAGTTCTGCTGGAGGTGAAGATGTCTGAAGAAGTGCCAATACATGAAGGGTCAGGTTCCGAAGTCTGTCTGGAGTAAAAAATACCTTGGCCTGGAGAGAATCTATTCTTGCCCCTATGAAATCCAGAATCTGAACGGGCTGAAGAGAAGAATTTGCAATGTTTATCGTGATACCCAGTAAATTTGACAGCTGAAGGAAAGAATTTCTGGCTTGAGCAAGTAGATGCCTGTAGGGGACGGTGAAGAGCCAATCGTCCAGGTACGGAAAGACCTGAATGTCCTAAAGTCTCAGGTGGGCCGCTACAACTGCCATGACCTTGGTAAACACCGTGGGGGCTGTGGTAAGACCGAAGGGTAGGACCCTGAACTGGTAGTGATTGGCTCCATGCCGAAAGTGGAGAAACCTCCTGGATCGTCTGTCCATCATGATGTGGTAGTACGCATCCTTGAGGTCTACAGAGCACATCCAGTCTTCCTCCTGCAAGAATGGCAGGATGGATTGTAAGGTGACCATCTGGAACTTCTCCTTGGCAACAGACAGATTCAACGTGGATAGGTCGAGAATCGGCCTCTGGTCCCCCGTCTTTTTTGGCACTAAAAAGAACCTGGAATAGATGCCTGATCCGGACTGATCTGGGGGGACCGGCTGGATTGCTCTTTTGTTTAGCAGCTTTTCTATTTCCAAAGCTGACACCTCCCTTTGTGCGGGTGGAACATCTGGGAGGTGCTTTGGAGGTAAGGGACTGGTCAGAAAGGGAATGGAATAACCTCTGGATATTATCCGAAGCACCCAGCGGTCTGACGTTATAGACTCCCATTGAGCTAAGTGCTTCGAAAAATGCCCCCCAACTGCCTCCAGAGTGGAGCAGTTGGGCAACCCCCTCAGGGCTGCTGCGCAGGTTGATCCAAGAATGGTTCCCGTGACCCAAAATTCTTCGGTCCCCCTCTGTCTTTGGGCCGGCGTCCACCTTGTCCCCCTCTGCCTCTAGGGGGGGGGGGGATGTCCGGAGTGTCCCGGGAATGCTGAGACTTCTGGAACCACAATCTTCTTTTGCTCTTGCTGATTCCTGGAAAAGGATCTTTGAGGGCTAGAGAAGCAGATCCCGAGGGCAGACAGCATCTTCCCGTCCTCACTCTGGACTAGTGTATCTCGGATGGTCTTCCCAAACAGGGTCGAACCGTCAAAAGGGGCATTTGCAAAGAATGCCTTGAATGGTTCTGCAAAATCACAAAGCTGCAGCCAGGCGTGACGTCTCATGCCAATGCCAGACCCGGCGGCCCTAGCAGCTCCCTTGGTGGCATGAGAGAGTAGGCGCATGGATGTGTTAGTCACTGACTTAAGAGTGGCCATGCGTGCCGAGAATGAATGCTTATCCTCGGCCGAAATGGACTCCGGGGGAGACTCAGAGTACTCTTTCACGAGGTTGCAATGAAGTCTGCTCATGTGGGCCATGTAGTTCAGCGCTCTTATGGCAAAGGTAGCCGGAGCATACATCTGCTTTCCGAGTCGATCCATTGCCCTTGAGTCCTTGTCTGGAGGATGGACCGAGGAACTCTCCTGAGCCAGTTCCTGTTTAGTGGTCGCAGCCACCATCATGGGATCAACAGGGGAACCCTTACTGCATGCAGGCTTATCCATAGGATGGCTCAAAATCTTGACTTGCCTTTTTGGTATAGGTTCTACAATGTCCGGCTCCTTCCAAGCTCTGGTGGTAATGAGGTCCACCAGAGGATCAGCCGGGGGGACCCCCAAAAGGTAGCTGGGCTTACGTCGAATGCCTCCAGGAATACCGATTCATCCAAGGAAGGCTTTTGGGTGGACCAACCTCCCCACTGGTGGATGCTCCAAATGAGACATCCTCTGGAGGTAATCCGGTAGAGCCTTCCCCTTCCTCCAAGTCAGTATCCTCTGTGAGGGACTCAGGGGAGTCCAGGTGCCTCCTCTTGCACTTGAATTTGCAAGGTATCTCCACGGGGGGGGGGGGGGGCTCTCTGGGGAGAGCTCACAAACAGCTTCATATTCCTCAAGGGGAACAGTCTGGGGCATATCAGACACAGGCTGTCCCTGAGAGGACAGAATGACAGAAGACACACTCAGCAGCGAGGGAGCAGGGACAGACTCTGAGGAAAGAGTGAGGGGTCTCGATCCTCCTGAGAGAACCATCTCCACAATGCTGAAGGCCGAAGGGGAAGTGGCTTCTCTAAAACTAGAAGGATGAGTAACCATGTAACTTGGATTCGACGAAGGGATCGGAGCTGAACACGGAACAGAATGACCCAGAGGAATGGTATGTCCTGACCATAGCGGAGTCGATGACACACTCATCCCCACAGATCCGACGCCCAAATCACAGCTCCGAGAGCTCAGATCCGACATACTCAAGGGCATGGCTAGTGTCGAGGTTGGGGGAACTACTTGTGCCGACCCCCTGACTCCGGGGCTCCTCGGATCCAGGGACTTTGAAACCCGGGGATGGATCGGAGAAGGAGCTATTGGGCAAACATCGAAGCTGAACTCCCCGCTCCGGCAGGAGAGGGAGCCAGCAACACTCCCATCTGCAACTGAGTCTGTGTAACCCTTCTCATCATACGGTCCATGTCAGCTTCCGAGAGGCTTTTTGAAGATCTGGAGGATGCCGCCGATGCGTGAATGACCACGAAGCAGGCCGAACCTCCTCCTCTGACTTCTGAGAAAACCTAGGGGATTGGAGCAGAGGGGAAGACAGCTTAGAAGTCTTGACCGAGGTAGTGACAACTTTAACAGGAGGACCCAAAAGACTTGACGGATCTGCTGGTCTCTTATGACCCCTATCTTTGTCTCTCTCTCACTCTCTCTCAATCTTTTTCTTTGTCTCTCTCCCTACGCTTTTCCTTCCTGGCCTCTTTGTCACCCTGTTTTGAAACAGGAGTGAGAGTCCCGGGCAGGGGAGGAGGACCTGAAGCTGATATGGCCACAGCTGTGGCCATAGAAGAAGAAGAAGGAATTGTTTCTGACAGGAGAAACCCAGCCAAAATTAACTTGGTCCTGCGGTCCCGCAGGGTCAGTGGATTAAAGGCTGCACATATTTTGCAGCCTGAAGAAGGGTGGGGAACCCCCAAACACACGACGCACAGACTGTGGCCATCAGCTGGGGACAACTGTGCACTTGGAAAAAGTCGGCTTTTGTGGGTCCAACATCTCAATCCCCACAACAAAAAATAAGGCTAACAAAGCCCTACCTACAATCACACCACACAGAGCAAAGGCGAGAAAGGGAGGCCTACACTAACTAAAACACAAAATTTATTTATTCTTTTTTTTTTTTGTACTTTTTCTGAATGGAAAACCCGAGGGGAGGAAAAAGGGGAAGGGAAACACTACACAAGCACACTAAACTAACTTTTAAACATTTGAAGCAAGGAATCCCTACTCTACCTGCCTGGAGCTCAGAGATCATGTCTTGGCGAAGCTGCAGCAAATGAGATCTGAGGGCTGGAAGGAGGTTGCAGTGTACCTGCTATATAAAGACCAACATCCAACAAACTCACTCGAAAAAATGTAATCCATTTCCCACTGGGCCATAACATTACTGGCAAAACTTGGGGCACAAGCAGCTTCCATTGCAACTTCTGTTGTTTGCCTATATGTTTGTCCCTCAGAATAAATAAAATTATTTTTCAAGACTACATTCATAAAGGAAACACATGCATTTACTTTTGTATTACTTAAATTGCCATTGTTGAATAATAAGAAGTTATGTACCTATCATAACGTTCCATGTTAGTTGTCTTCATCTCGCCTTCTTTCTTGCTGGATGGGTTCGGAGCCGATCCACGGCTCCGACTCGGCCTTTTTCTAAAGCTCGAGAGCTATTTACCAGTTCGAGGCCTCCCCTTATCCCACAATGCTAGGCGTCATATATCCTGATCTCGTTTGGAAAGCTAACACCATGGAAAAAACACACTAGTTCCGACCAAAGGTTTACCTACAGTGCTACAAACAGAGGAGGACGTAACCTAAAAACAAGGTCAACCATAGGAAGAAGGCCTCAAAAGGGATTCTTCTCGGTCCTAACCAGGCTAGGGGGATGGAGGGTGGGATGCAAGAAAGAAGGCGAGATGAAGACAACTAACATGGAACGTTATGGTAGGTACATAACTTCTTAATGTTAAGTTGTCTATCTCGCCTTCATTCTTGCTGGATAGGACAGCGTCCCTAGCAACTTAGCCCTGGGTGGCTCATCGAAACAGACTCTTGAGCACAGTGGAACCAAAATCAGCTCGACTCCTAGAGGCCATATCCAACCTGTAATGCGAAATGAAGGTATGAGGAGTGGCCCATGTTGCTGCAGCACAAATAGATTCCATTGGAAGTCTAGCCTGAAAAGCTACCAACGTAGCCAATGCTCTGCTGGAATGAGCTTTTGGTTTTGAAGGAAGTTCTTTATGTCTCAGTTGGTAGATCAAGGTAATAATAGAAGCCTGCCACCTGGACAAGGTTACCTTAGAAACTGGCAGGCCCTGCTTCCCCTCAGCATAGGACAGGAAGTGTTGATCTGATTTTCTTGACTGTTTGGTCCTATCCAAATAAAAACGTAACTGCCTGTGAAGGTCCAAATAGTGTAACTTTTGTTCAGCTCTGTTTGAATAATTAGGAAAAAAGACAGGAAGATCAATAGCCTGATTGAGATTTGTCTCTGAGGGTATTTTGGGCAAAAAGGAAGGATTAGTCCTGAGTGAAACTCTATCTTTGTGAAAAATAAGACATGGAGGGCGAACACAAAGGACTTGAAGTTCCGATACTCTTCTGGCCGAGGTGATAGCTACTAAGAAGATAGTCTTCCAGGAGAGTAACTTTAAGGAACAAGAAGCTGCAGGTTCAAAGAGAGGGAGAATCATTGAAGTTAATATCAAGTTCAAATCCCACGGAGGGGGGGGGCATCTTTAACCGGGGGTCTAAGTAACATAGTCCCTTTAAGAAAAGCCTTACAAAGTTTGTGGGACCTGATACTGGACTCTGATAGGCTAATGTGAAAATTTGCGATAGCAGCCAATTGGATTCTAATGGTGGCAGCTGAGGAACCTGCTCGAAAAAGTTCCGCCAAAAAATCTAAAACATTATGGACAGGGGCTGTAAAGGGGTTTATCTTCCTAGCCTCTGCCCAGAAAGAAAAACGTTTCCAGTTACTAGCATAAGTCTTTCTAGTAGAAGGTTTGTGCGAAGAAAGTACGATTTTGCGCACTGGCTGAGAAACATGTGGAAGCCTGGCTAAGGTTGGAAGTGGAGCAACCAAGCTGTGAGGTTGAGAGAGTGAAGGGATTGGTGCAGTCCGCTTGACTGATGGATCAAGAGGTCTGGCACTGGGTCCAGATTCCAGGGCTGCTCCAGCAGGTGACGATGCAGGAATGGGAACCAAATTTGTCGAGGCCAGTAAGGAGCAATGAGAATCATCCTGGATCCCAAAGCGGTCGCTTTCTGAATCAGTTTTGGAATTAACGGAAAAGGAGGGAATGCATAGAGCAGACCTCGGGCCAATCGTGAACTAGAGCGTCTCTGGGGGAATGGCCTGGGAGGGGGAAGAGAGTGAAGAAGTCGCTGCACTTGCTGTTGAGAGAGGTTGCAAAAAGGTCACAGCAAGGTTGACCCCAACTGCAGAAAATTTTGTCCGCTACTAACTGATTGAGAGACCACTCGTGAGGCATAAGGATTGCTCTGCTTAGCCTGTCCGCTATGACGTTGGACTTCCCGAGGATGTGCGTTGCTATCAGAAACCATGGAGAGGAGATCGCCCACTGCCAGAGTCTGAGTGCTTCTCGACATAAGGGATAGGACCTGGTTCCGCCCTGCTTGTTGATGTACCACACTACTGACATATTGTCCGTCTGAACTGCAATAGTCCCGGTAGGTAGAGAGTCCTGAAGAGCTTGCAACGCTAAAAGTACCGCTCTCATCTCCAAGACGTTTATGTGCAGATGGTACTCTAGGGGTCGCCAAGTGCCCTGGACAGTCCTGCCCTGAAAATGCCCCCCCCCACCCGATTAGGGAGGAATCCGTTGTCACCGTGGCAACTGGAGGAGGAAGTACAAACGGTCTGCCCTGAAAAACTTGAGGGGAGACTATCCACCAAGAAAGGTGGTCTTTGCATGATTGGGTGATTATTATGTTGAGAGACATCGGAAGCTGTTGAAAAGACCATTGGGTAAAAAGCATCCATTGAAGAATCTGCATGTGAAAACGAGCCATGGGAAGTAATGTGATTGCTGCTGCCATGAGACCCAAGGTTTTCAGTACAAATCTGGCCTGGATTCTCTTGCATTGTAGTAATGTTTGAACATGTCGGCGAATGTCTAATACTCTTTCTAATGGAAGTTTTGCCGACAGTTCTTTTGTATTTAACATGGCGCCTATAAAGGTTATAGATTGACAAAGCGACAACGCAGACTTTTTGAAGTTTATGGAGATACCAAGCTCTGAGCAAGTTTGGATGGTATAATCCCTGGCTCGGATTAGCTGATGCCTGGTGGAAGCAGTTAGGAGCCAGTCGTCTAGATATGGAAACACCTGGAATCCTCGCCGTCTCAGGTGAGCCGTAACCACTGCCATGCATTTGGTGAACACCCTGGGGGCTGTGGTGAGGCCAAAGGGCAGGGCTCTGAATTGATAGTGACTGGCTCCCAGACAGAAGCGGAGAAACCTCCTGGAGCATCTGTTCATTCTGATATGGTAGTACGCATCCTGTAGGTCTATGGAGCACATCCAAATGTCCAGGCCCAAAAAGGGTAGAATGGACTGAAGCGTGACCATCCGGAACTTCGTTCTTTGAACAGATTTGTTTAACCTGCTGAGATCCAAAATGGGTCTCCAGTCCCCTGTTTTCTTTGGTACCAAAAAGAACTTGGAGTAAATCCCGGATCCTTGCTGGTCTGCTGGGACTGGCTGGATGGCTGTTTTTTCCTAGCAGTTTTGAAATTTCTAGTACTGCTTGTTCCCTTAGAACGGGTGGAACATCTGGAAGGGACCTGTTTGTTTGCATGGGGGTGTGGACAAAGGGGATTTTGTAACCCTCGGATATGATAGACTGTACCCATTTGTCTTGTGTGAGGAGAGGCCAGGCTTCTGGGTACAGTGACAATCTTGGAAAAAAATGTAAAGTGGAGCAAATGGCGCCAAAGTGAACTAAAACCAAAGAAGAGCGTCACAGTCCACAAGCGCAAATAAATCCAGTCCTTTGGATGCGAAAACAACGATTTATTGAATAATCCACAAGATGCAACAAGAAAAACAATAGAACACTCTCACAACGTTTTCGTCGTCTACTTTATCAATATACAAACAATTAAAATGTAGAGCTTCTTATATATCCCACAGTTTCCCTCCAAAAAAAAAAACAATCATTCAATTGTTCAATAAGTGCAACTAATTTAGAAAAACAGCATGAGTTACATAAAATCCTGTGTAACATGAATTGGTGTATAAGTAATAACTTTTTAAAAATAACTGAATAGTCATAGTTCAGTGTTATTTTCTTTGGATAGTGAATATAGTGATGTGTATACAATCTTAATGGATAATAAGTGAGGTAAAATAAAATTATCATAAACATGGGAGAGCAACCATTCTGAAAGTAGTGGCTCCATCTAGTGATCAAGTCACAAATAACAAGTCCATAAAATTCATGTGTTTCAATAATTAAAAATACTTAAAATGTTGGTAAAATAATTGATAAAATTTGTATAAATAAATTCATAGTGATAAAATTAGAAGTTATGTACTCACCATAACGTTCCATCTGAGTAGGTGACTTCATTCGGATGCAACCTGTAGGGTATCGGATCCGACCTCGGATCCGAGCCGGCAATTCAAAAGCTTAGGCTCCGAGCTCCTAGCTCCTCCCTCTTACCCATAACCCCTTGCCACGCCCTGACTGACCTCAGATTGAGTTTGCCTCAAATACTGACCACAGTATACTAAAACAGCATAAATACTCGCTCTATAAAGGTCAGGGGGATGGAGGGATAGTTACATCGAATGAAGTCACCTACTCAGATGGAACGTTATGGTGAGTACATAACTTCTAAATCTGAAGTAGGAAGACTTCATTCGTCTGCAACCTGTGGGACAGAGTCCCTAGCTACCTGAATCTTGGGCGCCATCATGGAAGGATGTTCGAGCACCGCTGAACCAAAGGATGCTCTTCCTCTAGAAACAACATCCACCTT
Organism: Protopterus annectens; assembly: GCF_019279795.1. Classification (NCBI taxonomy): domain Eukaryota; kingdom Metazoa; phylum Chordata; order Ceratodontiformes; family Protopteridae; genus Protopterus; species Protopterus annectens. Next base: position 607,933,541 of record NC_056747.1, read on the forward strand.
GTAATGAGAAATAAAAGTATGAGGCGAGGCCCAAGTAGCTGCCGCAGATATCATCCAACGAAACACGGGACTTAAAGGCGGCTGACGAGAAACTGCCCTAGTAGAATGAGCCGTAACCCTCTTAGGAGCAGGTCTGCCTGAAGTGTCATATGCCTGCAATATGCAATTAGCAATCCATTTAGACAGAGTGACTTTAGACACTGCTTTACCCAGAGCAAATTTAGCAAAGGAGACGAACAGCTGATCTGATTTCCTGTGGCCAGCTGTCCTGTTAATATAAAACGTAATTGTCTATGAACATCCAATGAATGCAATTTGTATTCCCTTTGTTTGAATACTTGGGGAAAAAAGACAGGCAAATTGATTGACTGGTTAATATTGGATTCAGAAGAGACCTTCGAAGAAAAGATGGATTGGTCCTGAGGCACACCCTATCAGGGAAGAAAGAAAGGTAAGGCGGTTTGACACAAAGAGCCTGAAGCTCAGACACCCTTCTGGCTGAAGTGATAGCTACCAGAAAGACAGTCTTCCAGGAAAGGAATTTTAAATCAGCAGAAGCTGCAGGCTCGAAGGGAGGAGCAGTAAGGGCCTGCAGGACTAAAGACAAATCCCAAGGCGGTACAACCTCCTTGACTGGAGGCCTTAATAAAAAAACTCCCTTGAGAAAGGATTTGCATAATTTCGCTGTCATAAGGGGAGCTGTGTCCTGTCCAATGTGATAATGCGATATAGCCAATTGTACTTTAATCGTGGAAGAACTGGCCCCTTGATGAAAGAGGTCTGTTAAAAATTCTAGCACCGCAGAGATAGGTGCTGAAAAAGGATCCACCGTCCTCTGCCCTGCCCATATAGAGAACCTCTTCCATTTACTCCGATAAACCTGTCTGGTAGAAGGTTTATGAGCAGCCACCAAAATTGCTTTGACCGGTGAAGAGATACCGAGTCCTAATTAAGGTTGGAATTGGAGCAGCCAAGCTGTCAACTTCAGGGTCCATAGATTGGGAACTGGCATTCCCAGAGGGTGAGAGATGAGATCCGAAATTGGATCCAGAATCCATGGTGGATTGATTTTGTGAGACCATCTGAAGGGGAACCAAGGTTGTCGAGGCCAGAATGGGGCAATGAGAATCATTCTGCTCCCCAAACTGTTGGCTTTCTGCAGAAACCTCTGCATCAGAGGAAGTGGAGGGTAGGCATAAAGGAGACCGGGAGGCCAAGCATGCACCAGAGCATCCTCGGAAACTCCCTGGTGGGGAAGTAGAGCGAAGAAATTGTCGCATTTGGCGTTTGAGGGAGAAGCAAAAGATCGCAACAGGGTTGCCCCAAACGGCAAAAATCTTCTTCGCTACTTGAAGGTTTAGGGACCACTCGTGTGGAGAAAGGATGGTGCGACTGAGCTTGTCCGCAAGGATGTTGGACTTTCCGGAATGTGCGTTGCTATCAGAAAGCGTTTGGTGGAAATTGCCCATTCCCAGACTCTCATGGCCTCTCGACAAAGGGATAAGACCTGGTTCCTCCTGCTTGTTGATATACCAGACTACGGACATGTTGTCTGTCTGAATCGCAATAGTCCCTGTAGGAAGAACGTGGTGAAGTGCTTGCAACGCTAGGAGCACCGCCCTCATTTCCAGGACATTTATATGCAATGATGTCTCTGTGGGTATCCACGTGCCTTGGACAATCTTTCCGCAGAATGCCCCCACCCGAGGCAAGAAGCGTCCGTGGTCACTGTGGCTCGGGAAATGCAGCAAAAGGGTCTTCCTGCTAGGGGCTCGGAGAAAGAAGCCACCACAGAAGGGAGTCCCTGCACGCCTGCTGACCGCAAACGGAGCGTTTAGAAACGCACAAAGAGGAGAACACTGAACTTGAAGGGTCCATTGAAGAACCCGCATGCGGGCATGAATTAGAAGCGGAATAGCTGCCGCCATAGAACCTAGGGCCCTCAGGACCGAAGCTGCAGTTGGTGACGGTTGAAGGATCGCTGTCACATGACACCTCAGGCTGACGATACGGTCTGGGGTGAGGAAGGCTCGCATTGATCTGGTGTCTAGTCTTCCTCCTATGAAATCTATAATTTGAGTTGGATTCAGGAAAGATTTCTCCCAGTTGATCGTTATGCCCAGCCTTGGTGCTAGTTGAAGGAAGTAATCCCTGGCTGAGCACAGAAGATGCCTTGATGATGCAGTTAGGAGCCAGTCGTCCAGGTGCGGAAAGACCTGTAATCCCTGGAGCCTCAGGTGGGCCGCTACCACCGCTAACACCTTGGTAAACACCCTGGGGCTGAGGTGAGACCAAAGGGGAGGACCCTGAACTGATAGTGACTGGCTCCCAGCCGGAAGCGAAGAAACCTCCTGGATCGTCTGTCCATCCGAATGTGGTAGTACGCATCCTTGAGGTCTATGGAACACATCCAGTCGTTCTCCCTCAACAGGGGGAGTATAGATTGCAGGGTGACCATCCGGAACTTTTGCTTGGTTACTGACAGGTTCAACAGGGAAAGGTCTAAAATTGGTCTTAACTCCCCCGTCTTCTTTGGCACCAAAAAGAACCTGGAGTAAAACCCTAATCCGGCTTGATCTGGGGGGACGTGCTGGATAGCTCTTTTTCCTAGCAGCTGCTCGATTTCGAGAGCTGCCGCCTCCCTTTGGTCGGGTGGAACATCTGGGAGGCTGCGAGATTTGGGGATCTTGATTAGGGGTATTGAATATCCTCTGGATATGAGTCGAAGCACCCAACTGTCTGTTGTTATGGACTCCCAAGAAGTCAGGTGCATCGAAAACCGCTACCCGACTGCCTCCAGAGACGGACAGCGGGGCAACCCTTCAGGGCTGCTGCGTGGGTCTCTCAGAGAAGGGTTCTCTGGACCCAAAATTGCCAGGAGCCCCCCTGCCTCTGGCACGACGACCTCCCCGTCCTCCTCTGCCACGGCAGGGCTGGTTATCCGGTGCAGGTTGGGACTGCTGCGACTTCTGAACCACATCTTCTTCTGTCCCTTTTGGTTCTTAGAGAAGGACCTCTGGGGAGCTGAGAAGCGGACTCCGACGGCAGACAGCGTCTTCCCATCCTTTTCGCTCTGGACAAGTGTCTCGCGAACAGTCTTGCCAAATAAGGCAGAACCATCGAAAGGGGCATTCGCGAAGGTCGCCTTAAAGGGCTCAGCAAAATCACAATGGCGGAGCCAGGCCTGTCGCCTCATGACAAGGCCTGCTCCGCTGGCTCTAGCGGCTCCCTCAGTAGCATGAGACAGCAGCCGCATAGATGTATTGGATACAGATCTGAGAGTGGCCATTCGGGTGGAATAAACCTGCTTATCCTCACTCGAGATGGACTCCGGGGGAGATGCAGCGTACTCTTTAATCAGATCTCGCTGCATTCTAATGACATGCGCCATGTAGTTCAGCGCACTCAAGGAGAAGGTCGCTGAACTAAACACTCACTTCCCAATTCGATCCATCGAACGGGACTCCTTGCCCGGAGGATGGACGGAGGGACTCTCCTGGGCCAATTCCCTCTTCGTGGCTGCAGCCATCATCATGGCATCTACTGGGGGACCCTTACTCCAGTGGGTGCGGTCTGATGGGGGAGAAAGAATGCGGTCCGGGCGTTTTGGGATAGGCTCAATGGTGTCCGGATCCTTCCACGCCCTGATAGATATAAGATCTACCAGGGGGTCAGCAGGAGGGGACACCCAAGAGGTAGAAGGGCCCGCCTCGAATGCCTCCAAGAACACAGACTCGTCCGAAGAAGCCTTGGGGGCAGACCACCCCCCCCTGATCCTTAACATCTCCATGATGTCTCCAAATGAGACGTCCTCAGGGGGTGACCTAGGGGAGCCTTCCCCTTCATCCAAGTCCGTGTCTTCAGTGACGGACTCAGGGGAGTCCATGTGCCTCCTCTTGCACTTTTGAAAGCCGAGGGGGAGCCAGCTTCTCTAAGCCCCGAGAGCCGACCCCCACTCGGATCCGACGTACGGATCGGAGTCGGAGCCGAAACCGTCGGATCCGAGAGACCAGTGTGCTCCGACCTGGACGGAGCCGAAGACACACCAGCTCCCTCGGATCCGAGGCTCGGCCCTCGGCTCCGAGAGGTCGGGTCCGAAGTACCCGAAGCACTCAAGGGATGGGACGGATCCGAGGTGCGCCGACCTATCGGATCCGACCCACCCCCGGATCCAAATCTGCACGGCGCCGAAAGCTCCGAACCCGTGGTATGGGTCGGAGAAGGAGCTACGGGGGCGAAAAAAGGGGTCGAAGCCCCTCCCGGTTGGGGGGGGGCTAGGAGCACTCCCATTTGCATTTGGGCCTGGATGAATTTCCTCATCATCCGGTCCATATCAGCTTCGCTCATCGAAAAAGTCGATCTAGAGGAGGCCACCGAAGCGGACCTAGAGAACCGCCTCGGAGACCTCCTGGAAGGGCTAGCCTCCTCCTCCTCGGGTCCAGGAGAGAACCGAGGGGAGTGGAGCCGAGGAGGAGGAAAGCTAGAAGGCACAGGGAAGCCGCAGATGGAGGAGCCGAGCTGGAAGCTGGCTCTCCTCTTGTGGTGCTTCTCCTGTGCCTCTCCTTCTGTCTCTCCTACTAGAATCCTTCCCTCCGGCATTTTTAAGGGAGGTTGAGTCCCAGCCGGAGGGGGAGAACTGACAGCAACAAGTTGCTGACTGGAGGCAGAGGCGAAGCAGTATCTGGGGTAAAAGACCGCCAGCACTAACCGACCTCCGTTCCCTTAAAGCCGGGTTGAACCCTGCACAAATGGTACAACCAGAAGACAGGTGTTCAACCCCAAGCATTTGACCGAGTGTGGCCATCTGCTGGGGACAGCTTATGGCCACACTCACATTTGGAAAAGACAGCCTTAGGGGCTTCAGACATAACACCTAAGGCCTAAACACACACACACACAAACAAACAAACTACGAAAAACCCGAGAAAAATTAACTAAAGAGGGAGGGAAAGCCTTAACCACACACAACACTAACTATATTTGTAACAAAAAAAGAGAATTTCAACAATTTTCCTGTCAGAAAACTACTTATCTCAAAAACCACGCCAGGAGCTCAAGAATTCCGTTGCTTCTTGAAAAGCGGCAAACGAAATCTGAGGTCAGTCAGGGCGTGGCAAGGGGTTATGGGTAAGAGGGAGGAGCTAGGAGCTCGGAGCCTAAGCTTTTGAATTGCCGGCTCGGATCCGAGGTCGGATCCGATACCCTACAGGTTGCAGACGAATGAAGTCTTCCTACTTCAGATTTGATTTTATTAATAAATATTGCTTAATAAATATTGTAAATAAATATTATAAATAAATATTTAGTATTTAATGATTGTTAGCAATTTAATGAACATAATGGGTGAGCTATAATTTTGCAGCTCTTAGTTTTAATACTGGTTTAAGGGAAAGCATCTCGTTGAGTCCTGGACTTTTTCCAGCATCTAAAATCACTTGCCAATACAATTCTCTGTATTCTATCTGTGTTTCCCACATGCCACCTCTGGGATTAACAGGTATCACATCTAGTACAAAAAACTCAAAATTTGAAGTACAACATTTCAGTGAGTGTTTATAAAGTGCATTAGTGTCTTTCTTTACCTTCATATCATATAAGTGCTCATATATCCTTTGCTTAAGCTTTCTCTCGCTTTTGCCTATATAAAATGACTCACATTTCGTGCATGTGGCAATATAAATAATGCCCTTCGTGTCACAGTTTGCAAACGTGTTCAAATACAATTTCTTTTTTCTAGCTTTCAAGAATATATATTCACTGCATTTTAGGTGGGCACAATACTTGCACCTCCCACATTTAAATAAGCCTTTTTTCTTTGTTAACAAATTCTGGTTGTTCACCAGAGACCTATTCTCCACAATGTTTTTAATGGTTTTACCCTTTCTGTATGTACAAGTAAATTCATTATCAAAGATGCCTTCTAGGTCAGAAATTTTTGAAAAGTTTTTCCATTCCCTCTGAAAGATCTTTCTAATGAGATTTGAATTCCCATCAAATGTGGATATTAAGCCTGGATCATATTCACCAGTAGAGGTATTTTTCTTGTTTAAGTTTTTTTCAATTTCTGGTTTACCCAGAATTGGTGCAAACCTGTCATTTCTGTTTTCTAACACTTCTGCTAGAACTAAGTTAAAAAGGTCAGGTGGATATGCCCTTTTATAGAACAGTTCCCTTAGGAATTCTACTTCTTCAAGGAATGTTGAGTTATCAGAAGTCATATGACTTGCACGTACCAGTTCTCCTTTGACAACCCCTTTCTTCTGGTGAAAGGGGTGACAACTGGAAAAGTGCAAGTAAGAGTTTGAGAATGTTTCTTTCCTATATATGCTAGAGGTGAAATTGCCATTACTTTTTCTGATTTTTACATCTAAAAAATGAACTTCATTCTCGTTGTAATCAGATGTGAATTTTAAAAAACTAGATGTAGTGTTCAAATGTTGTTTAAAATTGTTAAAACTTTCTGCATTACCGTTCCAGATGAAGCATAGGTCATCCAGAAATCTAGAATATAGAACACATTTTGACTCAAATTGAGTTCAGAAATGTTTTAATGTTTATGGAGATTATATTAAAAAACAACTTCATTTATTTTCAAGGAGAATATTTCAGGCAAGTTAGGGGTGTGGCGATGGGTGCCCATTGTGCCACCATATATGCCAATACCATTATGACATATTGGGAGATGAAATCTCTTCAGACATCACCTTACTTTGATAATTGTGTTCTATATTCTAGATTTCTGGATGACCTATGCTTCATCTGGAACGGTAATGCAGAAAGTTTATTCTCACTTATTATCCATTAAGATTGTATACACATCACTATATTCACTATCCAAAGAAAATAACACTGAACTATGACTATTCAGTTATTTTTAAAAAGTTATTACTTATACACCAATTCATGTTACACAGGATTTTATGTAACTCATGCTGTTTTTCTAAATTAGTTGCACTTATTGAACAATTGAATGATTGTTTTTTTTTGGAGGGAAACTGTGGGATATATAAGAAGCTCTACATTTTAATTGTTTGTATATTGATAAAGTAGACGACGGAAACGTTGTGAGAGCGTTCTATTGTTTTTCTTGTTGCATCTTGTGGATTATTCAATAAATCGTTGTTTTCGCATCCAAAGGACTGGATTTATTTGCGCTTGTGGACTGTGACGCTCTTCTTTGGTTACAGTGACAATCTTCCCCCAACTGCTTCAGAGAGTGGACAGTCGGGCAGCCCCTCAGGGGTGCTGAAAGGGTTTGTCAGAAAAAGATTCCCTGCTACCCTGATTTTGCGGACCCCCACTGCCCCTCGGGCGGCATCTGTTGTTGTTCCCTCTTCTGCCCCTGGAGGGAAACTCACCACGTGTGTCAGGCACGACTCCTTGGGGTTTACGAAACCACATTTTTCCACTCTTCTGACCTTTAGGGTATGGTCTAGAAGGAGTAGAAAAACGGACTCCCACAGCAGAGAGAGTCTTGCCTTCCTGCTCACACCTGGTAAGAGTATCCTTCACCTGTGGTCCGAACAAAGCCGAACCATCGAAGGGGGTATTGGTGAAGGACGCCTTAAAGGGGTCAGCAAAGTTACATAACCGCATCCAGGCATGTCTTCTTAAAGCCACGCCTGTGCCTGCGGCTCTACTCACCCCATCGTCTGCATTAGAAATGAGCCGCATGGAGGAGTTGACTATAGAATTAAGAGTCACCAGCTGGGAGTTAATCTTTTCCTGACACCCCGCAGCAGATGGATCCTGATGGGTATCACCCAGTTCCTTAAGGAGATTTCTCTGAAGGCAGGTGAAATGACACAGATAGTTCAGCGATTGCATGGAAAAGGTCACTGAAGAGAACATCCGCTTCCCGTACCTGTCCATTGTCCTAGATTCTTTATTAGGTAGATGGGCAGGCACTGAAGGGTCAGCCAACTCCTTCTTAGTGGCTGCTGCAACCACCATGGCATCAACAGGGACACCCTTTGTAAGAAACTGTTTGTCAGATGGGGCTGTAATGAATTTTGTGGGCCTGCGGGGAGTTGGTTCCACTGTGTCCGGGGCAGTCCACGCCTTCAGAGCCACTACTTCCATGAGCGGGTCAAAAGGCGGAGACACCCAGGAGGTGGAAGGACGAGAACCAAACGTGTCCAGATACACCGACTCGTCCTCGGAAGGGTTGTGGGCGGTCCAGTTCCCCCTCTGCTTAAGGATCTCAAGGATGACTGAAAAGGAGACATCCTCAGAGGGGGACCTTGGGGACCCTTCTGAATCCTCCAAGTCGGTGTCAGAGGTGACTGACTCGGGGGAGTCAACATGCTTCCCCTTACATTTTCTCTTCCGAGGGGGCTCCTCTGAGAGATCAGGGGAGGCCTCGAAAGAGGAAGATACACCCAATGGGGCTACCTGGAGCGCTTGTTCTCCATGCTTGGGGTCAGGAGGGTGGACAGAGACCGACGCAGGCATCATGGGGGAGGAGCCAAAGGGGTAAATCGCAGAGCCGACAACGGAGTCAGCACGCTCCTCATGACCTCAAAGGCGCCCCTACCAGGTTGAGAAGAGGGTCCCCACTCCGAAGAGACGTGAACCCCTCCCGGCAACGAGAGGGACAGCTCCAAAGCCGATGTCGAGGCCGAGCTCACCTGCGCCAAGGCCCGAGAGGGAGAACGGGGTCGGACAAGGGTCCGATGCCACTCGGAGCCGACGAGGGAGTCTCGGCGCCCAGATCCCTCCAAGGATGGAACCAATGAAGAGATCAGAGCCGACGAAGGAGCCGAAGGGTGGGGCATTGGCTCCGACGTTCCGACGATTCGAGCCCCAACAAGCTCCGGCTCCAAACACGATAGTAGAGTCGGAGGAGGAACCGTTGAAGAAACAGGGATAGCCACAGTCTGTTGAGAAGGGCTAGTCAACATTTTGGCCAGTGCCTGTGACTTAAGGAGCCTACTGACCACCCTCTCTAAGTCATGGTCAGATAGCCTGGAGGACCGAGTGGAATGGGATCTATGGCTCCACTCCGATTGTAGTAATGGGGACCTGGGAGCCGAGCGAACGGACTCTAAGGAGGGGAGTCTCAAACGCTTTAGGCTCAGAGAAGGCTCAGATAGCAAAGTCGGAGCCGACTGAGGTCTCAAAGTGTCGGTTCCGCCTGGAACCGACGAGGAGTCAGAAGCTCCGCTCGGTGTCGGCTCCGAACAGGGAGCCGACGGTTTGGCGGGCTTTAAGGATTTCCCCCACGAAGGCTTAGTTTATTCCTATGCTCCTGCAGGACTCTTGGATTGAAAGCATGACAGACCGAACAAGAGTCCTGCAGGTGTAGGGGGCCCAAACAATAAACTCAAGAAGTGTGACCATCTGTCAGAGACATCTTCTGACAGCACGAGTCACACTTCTTGAAACCTGAAACCTTGGTATCTTTAGACATGATAGGAGAGATACCAAGGGAAGTTAAACTGGAGCTTAAAACACTAAACACAGACACACACACACTAGAACTAAGAATACAATACCCCTATAACTACAACAGTTATAAATAACAAGAAACTTAACACAAAAAAAAAAATATATATCTATATATATATATATATATATATATATATATATATATATATATAAATATATATATATATATATATATATATATATATATGTATATATAAATAAAACAATACTTTAAGAGACAGGCCTAACCACTACCCCAAAGGGGGGGGGGGGGAGGAAAGGAAGAAAACTCTGTAACAACAGAAAAAAGGAGATCCTAAGTGGGGTCTAAAGGGGTAACACGATCTAATAAAACTAATATAGAAAAAAATCTAAAAATAACAACAACTCTGACAGTAAATATAATAGTAAAAGAATTATACGACCTGGAGCCGGTAAAAACACGCAACCTCGTAGCTGAAGCGGCAAACAAGATCTGGATATCTGACGCCTAGCATTGTGGGATAAGGTGAGGCCTCGAGCCGGTAAATACCTCTCGAGCTTTAGAAAAAGGCCAAGTCGGAGCCAAGGATCGGCCCTGAACCCATCCAGTAAGAATGAAGGCGAGGTAGACAACTTAACATCTGTTGTTCAAACCACTGCAATCCAATATATTGTGGTATCACAGAGAATAAATCGTGCACATCAATGGTCACAAACAATCCTGAATCACTATAAGGTAAAGAATTGACTAACTTCAAAAAATAGCCAAGAGTCCTTACAGATGTTAGTACTGTTACTAAGCCCACCCTTGATATGGTGGTCTATCCATTGCGCTATGAAATAGGTTTTGGACCTAGACCCAGCCACTATCGGCCTAAACGGTGGATTGTTAAGGCTTTTGTGGATTTTGGGTATACCAAATATACTGGCCAATGCAGGTTTTTTATTGTACATAAAATCAAAGTATTTTTCCATTATTTCACCTTACAATAACATGTCCAGCAGTAGTAAGTCTATATTTCAGAAAGCAACATTTATTTAATTGCAGGATACCTCACAATATTTATCCCCAAAAAGCAATGCATTCATTTGATTTTGGTAGTCAGTAACATTCATAATTACTGCCCCCTCCCCCTTTATTGGGTTTCATTACCCTAATATTAGGATCATTATTTAATTCATCCAGCAACCTTTTCTCCTCACTGTATACATTACAATATTTCACTTTACTTTTCCATTTAACTATATCACGTACCTCATACTTACAAACCCTTTCAAATGTTTAAATATGATTGTTTAAAGGGAGATTAAACAAACTGGTGTGATGCAAACCACCATTATATACCACATTCTCATTACTAAATAAAACTTTGAAATTCAACTTTCGAATATACATTTTTAAATCACTCAAAGTGTTCACCAAGTCAGCCCATCTAGCAGGCACAAATATCCAACCTTTAGATAACCTAAAAGGTTTCTGCTAGAATGGACTGATCTGATGGATGAGGAGGTGGAAGTGGGTCTAGGGGAACAATGCACCAGCCTTTCATGTAGGAAGGGCAAGCATAATCTAGGAGATACTGGATCTAGCAAAAACTTGGGCTCTGGCATTGGTGGAGTATGGGATCTGATCACAGTCAGATCCAATGATCCAAAAAGTTTTGGAGCTGAAGAAGCAACCAAAGACGAGGTGCAGTCAGGGGAATGTTTCGTAGCCACTTCAAATTTCTCCTTTTATTTTTTTCCCATTTTTCTCTCCTTTATGCCTGTCTGAAAACTTTTTGGTAGATGGGGAGGCTCCAGAAGCAGCAGAAGTAAAAGAAAGATGATGTTGTGACGAGTCTCCCACATGGGCTGGGAGGAGTGCCTTCAAAATTAAATTGTTTTGACGTTCAACAATAGCTTTCTGGCCAAAAACGGTGTAGATAGAGAAGTCCTCATTGAGATGAGCTTCACCAAGACAATACACCCATTTTGAATGGGCATCTGAATTAGTGATCTTACGGCAGCAGGCCACACATTTCTTGAAACCTAAGAGTTTCTCCAACCTAGAAAAAAATTACAGATTACCAAAAGAATAGAAAGGACCATAATAACAATACTGAAAATTGTCATAACAAATATGAAGTTCAGTCAAGGATATAACTTGTACAGTAATGCCAACTTGGAAAGGTAAAAATTAGTAGGAAAGGATATAAAAAAGAGAAAGCATTTAGTGGAAGCGAGCCTGAGCAAAGGAGACCGAAAACATCTGTTTGAACAAACAGCAAACAAGATATCAGGCAATGCTGAGAACAGCAGTGGATTATGGGTAAAGTGAGGAGTCTGAGCTTTGAATTTAAAGCCTAGAGTGGCTGAAGCCGAATCTGAGGTTGGATCTGAAGACCCATACACTGAGGAACTGACATCAGGTATGTTATTTATGAGCATATATATGAAGACATTAAAGACTTTGTTCATATCTGTTAAGTTCATTAATGTAAACTATTTATTTCATTATTAACTATATACAATGCCAGGAGCTCTATATATTAAAAACAGAAATCATTTAGCGGAGGTGAACCTAAGCAAAGGGGACCACATCTGTTTGAATGAACAGAATATAGTATATTGCCTGCTTATGTTGCAATGGTCTACAAACTCTTTTGCTGGTATATTTTTTGGATGTAGAATATTAACCTGTTCACTTTAATAAAGTAATTCTATTGAAAAATAATTTCAGGGCAATCAGAGCAAAAATGTTTGTAAACCATATTACAAAAGGCGCCTATGAAATTGAAGAGAATGTTACTTAATCAAAAGAAATATAATCTGAAAATGAAATGTGCACTATGAAATAAATGAAATAGCATACAGCTTGGGCAGAACATATTTACCAGAGAAGAATTAAGAAATGTTATAAGAACTACACTACATTTGGCTGTTGACAAAAATAAATGTAACAACAAATCCTTAAAGACCACTGGAATGGTTTGAAAATGCTATTTAAAACACTAAATTTGATTTAAGCAGAGTCCAGAATAAGATACTGTCTGGACCACACCTTCTAAAATCAGTGGTCTCACATTTTTGTAGTCAGAAGATACTGTGGACAACATTACCTGTTTGGCACTCTGGGATTTCTTCAGCAGCTGTAATGGTCTTATAACAGGCACTGGAGGAGGAGGAAGAGGAGGAGGAGGAGGTGGTGGTGGTGGTGGTGGTGGTGGTGGAAGCATTACAACAGGGGGAGCCAAGGGTTGTTCCGGGAGCCTCTCACTTTGCTGGACAGACATACCAGGACACACGGTAGCCCTGCAGATGGAATGACAACATACTCGACAGTCCACGGTTTCTGGTGCTGCCAAAACCAGTGTGTCTACCTAAAAAAAGACACAAAAAAAAAAAAAAAAAGAAAACCTGAGATAAAATATCTATCTCCAGCTTAATCACTGCTAGTATATATTTTTTGAAAGGCATCTTGTTAATTCTCTGTAATATATGAACTTTTCTGGCCATTCAGAAATGTTATGCAATACACGTTTCCATACAAGGATCTTACTCAGAGGCAAGGCAACATTTAAGTGCATTAGTAAGGTAGCTCAAAGACCTTTTCAGATATGACCCCCCTCCCCCCCACACACACACAAAAACATGTGCGCACATGCGCACATACACACACATACACCACATACAGAGGCGCACACACACTTTCATGTGAAAAATACAAAAAATTTAGCAAATTAAAAAGATTAAGTTCATAAGTTCAGTTATGGTGTTCAGGTCTAAGACCTTTGACTAATTCTCTTACTTCAAGATCATACACTAAGTTGCCAACCAAAGCAGCAATATTTTGCTTCAATGTATCTACATTGTTTGATATCCTAATCCATACAAGATGTTTGCTCCGTACTACTGGAATTCTTAAAGTTGTATATGAGTACACAATCTTGTTTTGAATGAATGTATATGTAACTTTAAATTTTTACCTCTAAGTGTTAAATTACATTGACATGGATCTGTGTTTATGGCTGTCTGAAGAGTTGCAGTATACAATGCTTTATATGTCAAAATAAACTTTCTTCATATATAATGATATTGCAGAGTGTACAGTTTAAGAGGTTTGCATCCTTCCACACTTCTTCAGCTTACCTAAAAAGAATATTCATTTATGTAGTAAAGTATTTATAGTAATCCACATATTTTTATATCTTGAGGTTTCAAAGCAATAATCCTAGCATTCTGCTGCAAAAAAACTAAGAAAGAGGACCTGTCATCATCATGATACAGTGCACAATTCTGTAGCAGTTTAGCTGTACTACACTTACATACAAAAATTAATGAACATGTACTTCTGGAAGCACAAGAGAAAAAAAGACACTGGAAAATCTCTAAGTGCAAAATTATCAGCAATGTCAGATCTGTCGGCTAGATATAAAGGACATACAAACAAAAGCAAACATCATGAATTAGAGAACTTTGATGACAGTAGGAAATCTACCTGAAAACTTCTTCTGCAAATTATCACTTTTAGTCAGATGATCAATTTGTGCTAAACTCTGTAGGGTCCTTAAAGCAAAGGTGCAGTGACACAGGTGTTGACAGAGCCTTTTCTAAACTCAATAAGGAAATGAGGAGTTTGAGAAGCAATGTGTGGAACTTGCATTTTTTTAAAGCATATCAACAGAAACAGATATCCCCACGGGGACTGAGGGTCAAGATTCAGCCACTTGTTCCTCAGATTGACCAGTTATTAGATGACTGGCTTGCAGTACAATAGCAAGCTTCAATGGGCTTTGTTAATGCTCTAGTTTCTTATTATGAGAGAACTATACAACAACAGGTTTCTGGTTTGGATGAGTTGAGTAAAGGGGTACAAGAATTACAGTCTCTTCCATGTTACAGTATCAGTCTGAACCAACTAAGCAAGGATTTGTTAGAGTTGGAAAATGTCTTGAAAGAGAAAAAATGAAGAAATTTCAGAGAGGTGTTGATGATTTTGATAGGGGGAGACCCTTTGAAATACGTAAGAATGTCAAATTTGCTACTCCCAATCTTAGATCAGGGAATTTTAGGCCCAAAAGATCTAAATCTATTCTAAAGAAAAGAAATAGGGAGAATATTACATCAGGTGAGGATACCTCATCCAATACTGAGGGGGAGGAGGCTCACATGGACAGGTCACCGAGGTCTAAAAGAAATAATTTGGGAGACAACTTGGCCCACCCTTTAGGCCTAGGTCCAGAAGAGGGGGAAGGAAGCATAAAGGTTCCTCCCAATTTAGAAGGAATGGTGAGGGTGATGGCTCAGGTGTAACTTTTTGCAGTGTTTTTAATATCTCCTCTTTGAGTCTGTCGGATATGCAAATAAAAGTACTCAATAAAGGCCTTAGCTTTGTTCCCTGTTTTTTTGTGCCTGAACATCAATTTGCACAGGATGTGGTAGATTTCTGCTGTAATCTAAATTTACATTTATTTTTTCAGGGTGAGTTAAATCAGACTGATAGGTTCATAGGTTTATACTAGGCTATCTGCCCTAAGACATTTATAAGCCTAGCCCAAATTTTTGTGGCTTACGCCACCCCTTATATGAAAAAATACTGTGCCCATTAGTTTGTTGTGCCTCTGTCCAGCAGTGACACAGAGATGATTCCCGGGGTAAACCTACGATCTCCCATCCACAGGTCAAGATTTCTCTTGAACAGAGCCAGCGAGGTGCTCTACCTCACATGGACCGGGATTTTATTCCACAGCATAGGGAGTCTCTGAGTGATAAATCTATCCCTCCAGCACGTCCTATTTATATCGGTGCTAAGGTTTAAGTCGCTTGCTCTAGTGGTTTTGGTGGATTTGGATTTTTTGAGGTGGAGCATGTCCATTAATTCCGGGTTGGACATGGCCTTGTATGTCAGGCACATGTCACCTCTGAGCAGGCGGTGGCGACTGAATAGAGCTGGAGTTTCTTCAATCTGGCAGCATATGACAGATTTTGGAGTCCCTTTATCCTTTTGGTGAGGAACTTTTGGGGTCTCTCCAATTGCTGCAGATGTCGGGTGAGATACATCCCGAATGGGGCATTGTACTCGATCATTGGTCTGATAAGTGAAGAGTACAGGGGAACAATGACCTCACTAGATCTGGATGTGAATCCTTCATGATCAGGTAGGCAATGTAGAAGGTCTTTCTAACCACTTTAGCAACGTGAGTGTCAAAAGAAAGGCCACTGTCAACCTGGGTCCCCAGGTCCCTGATAACCTCTTCTGTGCTTAGTGGATTGCCACCTATATGGTAGCTTGGGGTTACCTTGTTTTTCCCGAAGGGTATGACTATACATTTTTTGGCGTTTAACTTCAGGCCATGGCTCTGGCACCAGCTATCTGTTTCCGTGAGTCCCTTCTGAAGGATATCCGTGTCCGATGCACTTTCCACTATGGCGCTCAGTTTGCAGTCGTCTGCAAACTTTGTCAGCCAAAGTCCTCCCATGTTGGCCTGTACTTCTGAGAAGTAGATGCCGAACAATAGGGGGCCAAGGACCGAGCCCTGTGGGACACCATTTGTGACCGGCTTGGAGTCTGACATAGCGCCAGCAACTCTAACCCTGTGGGTTCTGTCCTTAAGCCAGTTTGCAACCCATCTTGTGACATATGGGTTTACATTTAAGCTGGTAAGTTTTTCTACAATACCCGAGTGGGGTATTGTGTCGAAAGCCTTTGCAAGGTCAAGGTAGGCTGTATGGACTGCCTTTCCCTCATCAATGGCCTTGGTGACTGTTTCGAAGAAGTCGACCAAGTTCAAAAGGCATGATCTTCCCTTGACGAAGCCAAACTGGGTCGGGTCCAATGTCTGCAAGTCTCCTATATCTTTGTTTATGAGCTCCATTATGATCCTCTCCATAGCTTTGCAGACTAGACTTGTTAAGCTTATGGGAAGTTATTACCAGGGTCCGTAGAGGCACCGCCTTTGTGGAGTGGGACCACAGTTGCCGTACGCCACTCCTTGGGCACGTATCCTGTGGTAAGGCTGAGATTAAACAGCTGCCTTATGTGCGGGTTTAATTCCTCATTTAGCTCATGTAGCACACAGCCGGGGACACCATCCGGTCCCATTGATGCTGTGTTTTTAGCTTTAGAGAGAGCAGCTTTCACCTGCGCATTTGAGATGTCTGGGAGGCTACACTCCGCTGGGATAGTTATCTCTCCTTTAGGGGTGGTGAGGAGGTAAAGTTTGCACTGGACCTGTCTGCCAGTATGTTGGCAATGTCTGTGGGTTCAGTGATTTTGTATCATTTTGGACTAATTCTGAGCATATCTGGGAGTTTCCACCCAGGTTCCTAACATAGCTGAAAAAGGCCTTATGATTGTCCTTTGAATCCATGGCAATTTTCTCTCAAAATTGGCCTTAGTTGATTTTATGAGTGCTCGTATTTTTTACTAATAATGATCAGGGGTGACTTCCCTTTTATGGATTTTGTTCTATCATGTAATAGCTTTCTCCTCTTATTGTAAAGTTTGTTAATGGCTGGGGTCCACCAGACTGGACGTTTGCCCTTTGTGGAAAGAGTCTTGGTTTTATTTGGGATTGCCTGATCCATGCAGTCCTGGAGGTGTTCATAGAAGGCATTTGTAAGGGCTTCCGCAGCTTGGGTTTTGGTTTCCACTGGCTCAGGGGCCTTGAAGGATACCACACCAGTCTTGAGTAGTGTGAAGTTTGCTTTAGAAGTTCTTCACTGTGGTCTTTTTTGTTTGGGGTGGGGGCGGGATGTGGATTTCCAGTGAGATTAGTTTATGATCAGATCTCACCAATGAGGGATATACTTCCGGTGTGGAGCATTTTCTCCCCATGTTTGTGATAATGAGATCTAGTATATTTTCTCCTCTCGTGGGAACAGTGACTAGCTGTTCCATGGCATTTGAATTTATGAACTCCAGGAACCGTTGGGCTAGAAAGTTAGGGCTTGAGTAATGTTCCCAGTCTATATTCGGGTAGTTGAAGTCACCCAATATGATGGTGTTTGGAGATACATTTATACCCTCCAGTGTCTACAGGAAGGCTGTGTGGGGTTCCTGAGTTTGAGAGGGTGGCCTGTAGCATGCTACAATTTGTAGAGCAGTTTTGCCTATGGTTAGTTGCACCTGGATGGTTTCCGAAGCTTTGTGCGTTGCCACCAACCTGAAGGTGTGGGTATCCTTTATGAATATGGATACACCCCCTCCTTTTGTGGTGTGGTCCGGGTTTTGGGGCCGGAACGCATGATACGAGGTAAAACCTAATAGTGCCGGGGTGCTCTCAGGAGCCTTGAACCAGGTTTCAGTTACAGCACAGACATTGATGTTCTCCATACTGAGAAGGGCCTCGAGTGCGTGCATTTTGAGATTTAGACTTCTGGCATTGAGCAGCATTACCCTCAGTTTCTTCCCATTTTTGTTTTCTAGGGTGGTAGGTTTAGCATTTGAGCCTTGCCTAAAAAAGGCACTATGGGGGTGGCAAGAGCCTTAGCCAATATCCGGAATCCCAGGGGTGACAGGTGCAAGCCGTCCCTTGCGAAGCAGTGTGGCTTGTCAAGCATGTCATCCCAGGCAGACAGACACTGGATCCCCTTTGAATGACACCAGACATTAAGCCAATTGTTAAAGCTGATCATCTTGTCTCTATATTGTGGCATCATTCTTGGTGAAGGAAGTATACTGCTCAGGGTCAGGGTCATACCTGCCTGGGCTACATAATCAGAGAGCTCCTCTATGTCTCTTTTCATGTAGTCCAGGGAGGTACGTCTCAGGTCGTTCACACTAGCATGGACAATGACTGTGTCATATTTGTACTTGCCGTGGAGTGACCCGAGTGCTTGTGTTATGTGGCGGATTCTAGCGCCCGATAGGCAGCTTACTGTGACCGTCTCCTTGTTCAGCCTGGTGAGTGGGACGTCAGTGTGTCTGACTATGGAGTCACCTATGACAAGTATGTTTGGTGTTGTATTTGGCCTTAAGGGCTGTGACTGCTTTGCACACTGCTTTTGTGGTTTATGTGTTGCTTGTGGGGTGTCTTGAGGTAGCAGTTGTTTGGGTGTCTGCTTTGGAGGCCTCTGCTGTTTAGGTGAATAGATCTTTTAGATCTAATAATAATAGATAATAGATAGATAATAGATCTTTTAGATTTTGGAAGTCCATGTTCAAGCCACCTATGTCTCTGGTTGTTTCACTCTTTCAGGATAATGTGCTCAAAGATTTACATCGAAATTTGGGAAGGATTATTTAAGTAGGGACAATGTTACTTGGGCAGAAAGAATTTGCATAGATGAGCTTAGATCAAACAAAGATATTGTTATTTCAGCGGCAGACAAGGGAGGAGCTATAATTGTCCAAGATTGGACAGAATATAATGGTGAGGCACAGAGACAAATTTTGGATCAAAAATACTATCGGATAATGCCTATAGATCCCACCGCCAGATTTAAGGTTGAGATTGATGCCTTTTTGGATGTGGCAGTTGAAGAAGGTATTATTTCCAAGGAAATTGCCCATCACTTGAAAGTCGATCACCCTAAACAACAATGTCTATACCTGCTACCGAAAATTCATAAGAATCTTGATAACCCCCCAGGTAGACCTATTGTTTTGGGGCGGGGCTCACTTACTGAACCCATTTCTGAATTTCTTACATATTATTTGAAACCATTGCTACCATGCATTCGGGCTTGGATACAAGATAATACCCATTTTCTGGGTAATGTATCAGATATGCAACTTGAACCTCACTGGTTATTGTGTACTCTCGATGTCACCTCCCTGTATACCAATATCCCCCACTGGGCGGGGTTAGCTTCCCTTCAATATTGGTTGGATAGGGCCGAATTATACAGACCAGGCTTTAATACTCTATTGGTCTGTTTGGCTGAACATGTTCTTACTAAGAATGTGTTTTATTTCCAAAAACAATGTGTATGGCAGATACACGGCACGGCTATGGGAGCGTCTTTTGCCCCCATATATGCCGACCTGTTTTTGGCTTGCATAGAGGAGCAATTGATTTATGATGTTAGTCATAATATTTATTTGGTAGAAATTGATATCTGGAGACGATGTCTTGATGACTGTTGGATGGTGTGGAAAGCGGATGCCTCTTATTTGGCGGAGTTTGTTGAATACTTGAACCACAATGTGTGGGGGGATTCAATTTAAGGTAACATGGCACCAAAATAAGATTACCTTTTTGGACATCTTGGTTAAACATACCCCCGATGACACCTTGGAGACGGACGTTTTTCGCAAATTTCCGCAATACTTTATTTACATTTAACCCTGTCATACAACTTTATTACATGTCTCCAGCTTCCACCCCCAGCATGTCATCAGGAATATTCCCAAGTCCCAATTTCTTAGGATCAGAAGGATCTGTTCAGACTCCTCTGTGTATAATCAATATAAATGTGATCTTTCCATTCGATTCAGGAACCGGGGATACAGGGTTGGTGACATCTGTAGAGCTGGCCAGTTTGCGTCTCAGCAGGATAGATCGGATTTGCTTGTATACAAGGGTGATCAACCCGCTAGGAGTAATCAGGTTAGGTTAATTACTACATATGGTAAAAACGCATATTCCTTCATGAATATTATTTCTAAACATTGGGATATACTCCAAGGGGAAGATTCACTCATGGAATTTGTGGGTGATAGGTGCAATTATTCCATTTGTAAGGGCCGATCATTGAGCTCTTTGTTCAACCATTATAAAAGGTGTCAGAATCAGGACAGGTCTTTTATCCAGAGAACTATGACAGGGGATAAACTGATGGGTTGTAATCCATGTGGTCACTGTTGCAATTGTTCTAAGGTTTATAAAACTGGCAGTTTTACTAGCCAGATATACACCTTTTGTGTTTGATATTACTTTTTTTGCTACTTGTAGCACCAATTGGGTGATATATCTGGCAAGTTGTGCATGTCCAGCATTTTATGTTGGACAAACCTCTAGACCACTTAGATTGCGATAAATGAACATATGAGTGACATCAAGAACTGCAAACAAGCTAGTGCAGTGTATAAAAGGTGTCAGAATCAGGATAGGTCTTTTATCCAGAGAACTAGGACGGGGGATAAACTGATGGGCTGTAATCCACATGGTCACTGTCTAAGGTTTATAAAACTGGCAGTTTTACTAGCCAGAATACACCTTCTGTGTTTGATATTACTTTTTTTTGCTACTTGTAGCACCAATTGGGTGATATATCTGGCAAGTTGTACATATCCAGCATTTTATGCTGGACAAACCTCTAGACCACTTAGACTGCGGATAAGTGGACTGCGGATGAGTGACATCAAGAACAGCAAACAAGCTAGTGCACTGTATAAACATATATGCAAACATAAAACTGGGTCATTTAAATTTACAGTTATTGATTGCATTTTACACAAAACACAGGATAAGGCAGGATTGCATGAGATACTCAATGTAAAAGAAAATAAATGGATAGTTAAGCTCGGTGGATTATTTCCACCTGGCCTGAATGATTATTTTTAAAACCCTGTTCAATTCAACAATTGTTTAATTGGTAACTGATTCTTATATGTATATAAGGTTCTGTTGGAGGGAATTTTTGTCATATTGTTTTTGTTTTACTAAGGAAGGCAGCATTGCCGAAACCGGTCTGATATATTTGGTGAATTTGATGGATTGGTGTATTTTTTAATACACCATGTATGAGTTATAATATTTTTTTTTCCACACCGATTTGTGCCGGCTCCTTTTTTGAATTGCGTTACTTAGGATTTTTGGGCCGTTGCACTGGCCGTACTTGCGGGTTCCTCATAGCATCTGAACAGGTAATGAAACCACTTGATTTGTAGCATCTGGTTGAGTTCCTATAAATTCTAGGTTCTGTACAGGAGTCAGGTTGGATTTGGCAAGATTTATTGTGATGCCTAGGGGGTTGTATATCTGAAGCAAGTAATCCTTGGCATGTAGAAGTTGATGACTTCTTGGAGCGGTGAGGAGCCATTCATCTAGATATGGAAAGACCTGGAATCCTTTGAGCCTCAAGTGAGCTGCTATGACAGCCATGCATTTGATGAACACCCAGTGGCTGTGGTGAGTCCAAGGGACAGTGTTCTAAATTGGTAGTGATTAGCTTCCAGCCAAAACACAAGTGTTTCCTGGAGCAACCATCTATTTTGATGTAATAGTATGTATCTTGGAGATCTATACAGAACATTCAATTGTCCTTGTGCAGAAGAGGCAGGTTGGACTGGACTGTAACCATTCAGAACTTTGATTTCTTTACATAATAATTCAGATTGCTTAGATTCAGAATTGGTCTTGTGTCCCCTGTTTTCTTTGGCACCAAAAAGAAGTAGGAGTAAGTTCTGAATCCTACTTGATCATTGGGAACCTTTTGGATGACACTTTTGTAGCAGCTTTTGAACTTCCTGAGCTGTGTGCTCCCTCTTGACTGGGTGGAACATCAGGGAGTTTCCTCCTGGGTTTTGGAGGTGGCAGAAAAAAGGGAATGTAATAACTTCTGAATATTATTCTTAGCACCCAAGCATTGTTTGTAAGATTTGTCCAGGCATCTAGGTGTAGGGAAAAACAACCCCTGACTGCCTACAGAGACTGACAGTTGGGCAGCACTTCAGGAGTGCTGATAGGGCCACTCAGAAAAGGAGTCTCTGAAGTCATGGTTCTGCAGACCCCCTCTGCCTCTAGGGCGATGTCTATTGCTGAAACCTCCTCCTCTGCCATTGGGAGAGGTATCCCTATGTTGCGTCTTTTGGCTTATCCCGGTTAGGGGTCGCCACAGCGGAACTCCGGTCCGCTAATGTTTGGTATTGACTTTTTACGTGCCGAGTTACCAGCCCTGACGCACAACCTTCAACGAAGGCTCGCCCATTCACGTATGCCTCCACACAGAAGACGCTCTAGCTGAAGCTCGAATGCGACAACGTCTTGCTGTGAGGCGACAACGCTACCGCAGCACCACTATGATGATCCTAAAAAGGCCCGAGACTTCCAAAACCAAGTTTTCTTCCTTCCTTGCTGGTTTCTGGAAAAACTGAGGGGTAGAAAACTTGAGTCCCATGGCAGACAGGGCCTTTCCTTCCTGCTTCACCGTGGGTAAGCGTTTCTTTCACTGATGGCCTAAACAAGGAGGAGCCATTGAAGAGGGCATTAACAAAAGATGCTTTAAAGGGTCCCACAAAGTTAGTATCATCCAGGCATGTCTCCTTACGGTTACGCCTGAGCTGGCTGCTCGTGAGGTACCCTCCACTGTATGGGAGATCAACCTTCTCAAGGAATAAGGAATGGATGATGGAGTGGCCAATTGGGGAGAGATCTTTTTGAGCTCCTCCGCTGATACAGTCTCAGCAAGAGAATTTGAAAGCACCTTGATCATATCTCTTTGCACGTGAGTAAAGTCTGCCAAATAGTTTAACGACCTCAGTGTAAATATGACTGAGGTGTAAATGCACTTTTTGAATCTGTCCATCACTCGGACTCCCTATTTGGTGGATGGACAGAGAAGCTCTGCTTGGCTAGCTCCTTTTTTGCGGCTGCCAACAACAATGGCATCAACTAGGACACCCTTGCTTGAATGTGTTCTGTCTGCTGGTGTGACTAGGAATCTATTCGGATGCTTGGGAATGGGCTTGATAGTGTCCGATTCCTTCTAGGCCTGTCAAGAAACTAGGTCAATGAGTTTGTCCACCCGGGGGGTGGTTCACCTAGGATGCAGGTGGACCCACCCTGAAAGCCTTCAAGAACACAGACTCTTCAGAAGGAGGAGGTTGGGGAGACCAACCACACTTCTGTCTAAGGATTTCCAGGATGTCTCCGAAGGAGACGTCATCAGGTGTCCATCGAGTGGATCCTTCTCCCTCATCAAAGTCGGCATCTTCAGTGAACGACTCAACTGGGGAGTCCATGTGCCTCTTTTGCACATCTTTTTCCATGGAACTTCCTTTGTGGGGTATTCAGGAGAAATGTCTGAAGAAGAGGGGAACTCCTCAAGAGGAACACCATGAAGGGCATGTGGGGTAGGCTAGCCTGGAGCAGGAAGGTTGGGTCAGTGCTCGGACCTAATGAAGGACAAAGAGGAGGATCTGAGACGTAAGAGAATGTAACTCTTTTGTAAAGAAGAGACCCCTTCTACAACCTGGAAAGCCAACAGACCCTGAGATACCCCTCCCACCTCCCTTGGAGCTGAGGCACCAGAGGGGTAAAGGATGTGGCCAACACCATATCAGCGGCCTCCAGAAAGAATCAGACCCAAGCTGTCGAGGGCTGTGCACCAAGAGGAAGGGATGGATAGGACAGTGTCGGAGCGGAACCCAACCCCTCGGACCTGGCACTGACATCTCGGATCTAACACCCACTCTGATCCGACAAAATCAGAGCAGGGCTGATCAGGGAAATCGAGGAAGAAGGCTTCCCCAGATCCAATGCCGACTGTCTCAAGTATCCTGGATCCTGTGTCTCCAAAACCAAGGGACGGATCGGAGAATAAGGAGTCTGAGTGGACTGGGCCGATGCACTTACAATCTGAGAAGGGGGGAGTTGGTAAGACCCCCATCAGGATATGAGTCTTGAAGAATCTCTGCACCATCCTTTCCATACTGCTATCTGTCAAGCTCTTAGAAGAGCTGGATGAGGCTGAGGAAGCGGGTCAGGAATGTTTTGATGGTGTCTGAAATAATTTCGCTGGCAGTGTTGGTGAAACTCTGCTTAATAAACTCTATGGAGTTCAGCAACTAGAGTTCGGATCTGAGGGCTTTGGATCCAACACTGAAGCCGAAGGAAGAGGAGAACTGGTAATTGTGATCACCCTCCATTGAATCTGAAGGTATCTATGGATCTGAACGGGGAATAATATGTTTTGGATCCATAGAAGTCAGTGGATCTGAAAGAGGGGACGATGTCCTCGGACCTGAAGGTGTTGGATCCAATGTTTTTTTACGAATTTCCAAGGAGTTTCGAAAGAAAGTCCTCGGTGACTTTGGCAGAGATCTCTTCTTAGGCTCATCAGAGCCACTTGATTTTAAGGGAGAATGAGCCCCAGGAGAAGATCAAGTGGTATGCAAAAAAACTTTAAGAATTTAGGAGTTATGTACTTACCATAAATTGGTATATGTGTAGTCCTTTATTCTTCCTCACTGATGGGGGTCTCGGATCCAGCTCGGCCGCATCTTCTAGAGTTCTGATCTCAATTTTGAGCTCCTCCCTCTTCCCACAATGCACAACGCTACTTCCAACTCCTCAGATTGAGTTTGCTGCCTATGTCAATTGATTGACAGAGACAAGACAGAAAAGAGGGAATAGTAACTGAAACCTTGGAACTCGATGTTCCTGCAATATTCTTCTAGAAAATATAAGACCGGGGGAAGGTTGTGAGTGAAGCTGAGAAAGAATGAAGAAGGACAACACATATACCAAGTTATGGCAAGTGCATAACTCCTAAATATTATGTTGTCCTCTTCATTCTTCCTCACTGATAGGTAGAGTTCCCAGCTACATAATTCTTGGGAGGCCCTCAAGGATGGATATGTCACAGCACTGTCAAACCAAGTAAGCTCTACTCCTGGAGACAACATACGCTTGCAAAAGACATCACAAAGATACAAGTCTTGGAACAAGAGACTGCAGCACAGAAATCAATAGTAGAATTTTTGGAGGAAGATCAGATGAGGTGTCCATAGATCAAGAAGATGGGCTCTACGAGGACCAGACAATTCTAGACGGTTTCTAGTATGAATCAGCTAAATATAGTTAGTAATCTATGTGTTCTGGATAATACTGGAAACCACTAGACCTCAGTGGGTAGAAAAAAATACACCAACTGCCGGTAGATGTCTGTGTGCATCAAAGACAAAAACAGATATATCTCCTTGCTAGAAGAATCTGAGCACAAGATTGACAGTTGTGTGGACTGAACAATGTCAGACCATGTGGTTACTCTAGGCATAAAGGGAGAATTGGTACAGGAAATGCCCGATCATAAGACAAATAATGTAAAACTA